>NC_051862.1:202336564-202656564 GCF_015732765.1 Culex quinquefasciatus
GTGAGATCCGGCTTCAAAAAAGTACATAAATATCACTTAAGTGGTCATAACTCGAGACAGGGTTGCCAGATCTTCGATATTGTGGACTCGTTCGAAAGGTCTCTTGATTACCTAATCAACGATGAGTTGAATGATGGTTCCGGACATCGTTAACATACATTTAAGTGAGATCCGGCTTCAAAAAAGTACATAAATATCACTTAAGTGGTCATAACTCGAGACAGGGTTGCCAGATCTTCGATATTGTGGACTCGTTCGAAAGGTCTCTCGATTACCTGACCAACGATGGGTCGGATGATGGATCCGGACATCGTTTACATGCATTTAAGTGAGATCCGGCTTCAAACAAGTACTTAAATATCACTTAAGTGGTCATAACTCGAGACAGGGTTGCCAGATCTTCGATATTGTGGACTCGTTGGAAAGGTCTCTTGATTACCTAATCAACGATGAGTTGAATGATGGTTCCGGACATCGTTAACATACATTTAAGTGAGATCCGGCTTCAAAAAAGTACATAAATATCACTTAAGTGGTCATAACTCGAGACAGGGTTGCCAGATCTTCGATATTGTGGACTCGTTCGAAAGGTCTCTCGATTACCTGACCAACGATGGGTCGGATGATGGATCCGGACATCGTTTACATGCATTTAAGTGAGATCCGGCTTCAAACAAGTACTTAAATATCACTTAAGTGGTCATAACTCGAGACAGGGTTGCCAGATCTTCGATATTGTGGACTCGTTGGAAAGGTCTCTTGATTACCTATTCAACGATGAGTCGGATGATGGTTCCGGACATCATTTACATACATTTAAGTGAGATCCGGCTTCAAAAAAAGTACATAAATATCACTTAAGTGGTCATAACTCGAGACATGGTTGCCAGATCTTCAATTATTTGGGCTCGTTGGAAAGGTCTCTCGATTACCTAACCAATGATGGGTAAGATGATGGATCCGGACATCGTTTACATGCATTTAAGTGAGATCCGGCTTCAAAAAAGTACATACATATCACTTAAGTGGTCATAACTCGAGACAGGGTTGCCAGATCTTCGATATTGTGGACTCGTTGGAAAGCTCTCTCGATTACCTAACCAACGATGGGTTGGATGATGTATCCGGACATCGTTTACATGCATTTAAGTGAGATCCGGCTTCAAAAAAGTACATAAATATCACTTAAGTGGTCATAACTCGAGATAGGGTTGCCAGATCTTCAGTTATGTGGACTCGTTCGAAAGGTCTCTCGATTATCTAACCAACGATGGGTCGGATGATGGATCCGGACATCGTTTACATGCATTTAAGTGAGATCCGGCTTCAAAAAAGTACATAAATATCACTTAAGTGGTCATAACTCGAGACAGGGTTGCCAGATCTTCGATATTGTGGACTCGTTGGAAAGGTCTCTTGATTACCTAACCAACGATGGGTCGGATGATGGATCCGGACATCGTTTACATGCATTTAAGTGAGATCCGGCTTCAAAAAAGTACTTAAATATCACTTAAGTGGTCATAACTCGAGACAGGGTTGCCAGATCTTCGATATTGTGGACTCGTTGGAAAGGTCTCTTGATTACCTAACCAACGATGGGTCGGATGATGAATCCGGACATCGTTTACATGCATTTAAGTGAGATCCGGCTTCAAAAAAGTACATAAATATCACTTAAGTGGTCATAACTCGAGGCAGGGTTGCCAGATCTTCGATGTTGTGGACTTGTTGGAAAGGTCTTTTGATTACCTAGCCAACGATGGGTTGGATGATGGATCTGGACATCGTTTACATGCATATAATTGAGATCCGGATATATGTGAAAACACATTTTTATACATAACTTTTGAACTACTTATCGAAACTTCAAACAATTCAATAGCGATGTATGGGACCCTAAACCAAGTCGAATGCAACTGGTTCGATCAAAATCGGTTCAGCCAGTGCTGAGAAAACTTGGCAAGATTTTTGAACACATACATACATATACACACACACACATACACACACACACACACATACACACACAGACATTTGTTCAGTTTTCGATTCTGAGTCGATATGTATATATGAAGGTGGGTCTTCGAGCTTTTAATAAAAAGTTCATTTTTAGAGCAGGATTATAGCCTTACCTCAGTGAGGAAGGCAAAACAAAAACAAAAACAAAAACAAAAACAAAAACAAAAACAAAAACAAAAACAAAAACAAAAACAAAAACAAAAACAAAAACAAAAACAAAAACAAAAACAAAAACAAAAACAAAAACAAAAACAAAAACAAAAACAAAAACAAAAACAAAAACAAAAACAAAAACAAAAACAAAAACAAAAACAAAACAAAAACAAAAAAAACCAAAAACCAAAACCAAAAACCAAAACCAAAACCAAAAACCAAAAAAACCAAAACCAAAACCAAAACCAAAACCAAAACCAAAAACCAAAACCAAAACCAAAAACCAAAAACCAAAACCAAAACCAAAACCAAAAACCAAAAACCAAAAACCAAAACCAAAACCAAAAACCAAAACCAAAAACCAAAAACCAAAAACCCAAAAACCAAAACCCAAAACCAAAACCAAAAACAAAAACCAAAACCAAAAACAAAAACCAAAACCAAAACCAAAACCAAAAACCAAAAACCAAAACCAAAACCAAAAACCAAAACCAAAAACCAAAACCAAAACCAAAACCAAAACCAAAACCAAAACCAAAAACCAAAAACCAAAAACCAAAAACCAAAAACCAAAAACCAAAACCAAAAACCAAAACCAAAAACCAAAACCAAAACCAAAAACCAAAACCAAAACCAAAAACCAAAACCAAAACCAAAAACCAAAACCAAAACCAAAACCAAAAACCAAAACCAAAACCAAAAACCAAAACCAAAACCAAAACCAAAACCAAAAACCAAAACCAAAACCAAAACCAAAACCAAAACCAAAAACCAAAACCAAAACCAAAACCAAAAACCAAAAACCAAAAACCAAAACCAAAACCAAAAACCAAAACCAAAACCAAAACCAAAACCAAAACCAAAAACCAAAAACCAAAAACCAAAAACCAAAACCAAAAAAAAACCAAAACCAAAAACCAAAACCAAAACCAAAAACCAAAACCAAAAACCAAAACCAAAACCAAAACCAAAACCAAAAACCAAAACCAAAACCAAAACCAAAACCAAAAACCAAAAACCAAAAACCAAAACCAAAACCAAAACCAAAACCAAAACCAAAAACCAAAAACCAAAACCAAAACCAAAAACCAAAACCAAAACCAAAACCAAAACCAAAAACCAAAACCAAAACCAAAACCAAAACCAAAAACCAAAACCAAAAACCAAAAACCAAAAACCAAAAACCAAAAACCAAAAACCAAAAACCAAAAACCAAAAACCAAAAACCAAAAACCAAAAACCAAAAACCAAAAACCAAAAACCAAAAACCAATAACCAATAACCAATAACCAAAAACCAAAAACCAAAAACCAAAAACCAAAAACCAAAAACCAAAAACCAAAAAACCGATCAGTTTATCAGTGCTCATTTTTACAAGAAAATTCATAATTACTAATATTCATTAGTTCACCAAACAATTTGAAACAATAAAGCAAGACTTTTTCACACGCTCACCCTGCTTAACCTTGACAGGATGCAAACATCAAAACAAAAAGCTCTCGAGCCGTTCACCAAGCTTGCACTTCAAACTGCCACCCCAAAACACCGAGAGCAGCGAAATTACACAATTTTTCTGTTGCTCACTTTGCATACTTGCCAGCATCATCCAGATTAACATATCGATTATTTCACATCAACTGCCTGGCTACACTGACCGGTGACCCAGAATGCAAATGACGCCCCATCTAATTTGGGTTTATAAAACAATAGAGAGCTCGCCCAACTTGGCCATTTGGGCCTTGTTTTTCTTATCCACCCTCTCGAAACACCCGGTCGAAAGTTGATTGAGACTGTGCGTTTTTGTTTTTTTTTTCTTTTTGCTGACCTGCCTCAAGCTTCTTCTCGAAGGAGGTTTTAGGGTAGACTGTGGAATTGTGGACGCTTTTTTAAAGAGTTGTTTAAAGTTGAGAAACAAATTGGAGTATAAACTGAAGTCCACTTTCAAATTAATAAATTTATTGAAAATCTGAAAATTTACCCTAAACTGCGATCATCATTAGCAGAGCAAGTTCTCAAATGATCGAGAGTGGAAAGGTGAGGCCACCTCACCGTCCCGATTAAGGGGGGACGATTTGCATATTGCCCATCGATCGACGGCCCCGTTGATGTCTCGGCCATCATCATCTTCGACGCCTCGCGGAAAGTGAATTATTCGGTGCTTCACATAAATTAAATTGTTGTTTTCTGCTCGGATGCCCCTTTTTTGGACCCAACGCTGGACCGTTTTACCTCCTCCTCCTCCTCCTCGTCAATTTTGCCAAGCAGCTTCAATCATGTTATTATGGCATTCTGGGGTTCATTAAATCGGCCGCTTCTTCTCCGGGGCCACTTGGCCAACCTTAAGGTGGCTGCTCCGTTTTGCAAACACGTGTAATAAATTCATTATAAATTTCGTGTTTTTCCCGGCACTTTTTTCCCAAAGGCACTTTTTTCCCCGTGCAAAGTTTAGCTCCTTTTTCGGGGGCTGACGGTTGTGCAACCTCTTTTCGAGGAGACTCTCTTCGGTCACAAGTCAAGAGGTCTAGTTTTTGTGGTCTCTCCGGCGGGATTGTGCGATATTTGCCCGTTTTGGGTATTGACAAGTGGCGGTGAGGTCTCTCACAGAAAGTAAGGTAAGGTTATGACGGTGGCTCTGATGAATCGAGTGTTTTGTTCGAAAGTTGGTGGTTGAGACATCCACATGATGAGTTGCATTTTTGAAAGTCGGATTTGACGGTTTGAATGATACGATTGTTAAAATTAAAAAAAAATGTTATGTTGGCGTTGAAGATTGATCAATATAAAAATTGTTATAAAAACAAATAAATTTTAAAAGTTTTCTCCGAAATATGTGATAAATTGAATGATTTTTTGTGGTGTTTGTACAAATCTGCAATGAGGTGTTACATTTTTTTAAATTGAAATTTTTTGAAAAATCAAAAAACACTTCTCCAATTTCACGCTCATCCATTGCCCACCACCGACCACCAAAGTCCACGCGCGCGCTTGTTCCGGAGCACCAATCATCGATTAAACACTTAAAATGTAATTTATAGCGGGATGTATTATAATAATGTGATAATAGGCATAATATTTTCCCGTACAAATTGACTGACGGACTGGACTGGAAGCTCCCCCTCGAACAAAAAAATCTCCGACAAAAGCCGCCCCTTCGAGTCAGATTTGAGCGTTTGTTATTTTTTCGGTATTCAAATTTGAGACTTATCAAACGTATTTTTTTCTCCAAGCCTCGTTCCGTTTGGGCCTGTCACACAGGTTGACACTGAGCCGATTCGACTTCTGCCGTCGATCCGCGGGGCTCCAAAACGGCTGGTGATTGAATAAATTTCCGGATTATGACGGGGCAAAATGGCCTTCAATAAATAGGTGGATGTTCGGGGTTTGTTTTTCGGCTTTGTTCGGAATTTTGGACGTTATTTTTAAGGTATGCAAAGATGATGATTTGTCACGCGCCCGGTGCCACCGGCTGAGGCAGTTGGAGGTTGTTTTTTCCACGTTGGACGTACTAATTGATAATATGTGGGTGATTAATTTATGGATTAGTGCAAAAGTAGCCGGATTATCATTAGTTACGATGCGCTGATAAATAGACCGGGCGAAAACATGCCTAATTATGACGGTGAATACATATTTTGGGACATATTTTTGGGGATTCGGGACGGGTAGACCTCTTGGGTGGTAAAGACCTGACACTTTTTGATTTGAAAATGAAGATTTTCTTTGATTATTTGGAATCATATTTTGTTAGGTTTTTTTTTTGTAAATTTTTAATAATTTTACTCGACACCTTAAGCACCCATAAATTCTGTTCCCAACCTCGAATTAATCAGCTGTTCAAAGGTAGTCTACATCTCAGCCTAGAATAATAACTTCACACCAGTAATGCTTAAACAATGGAATAAATGAAATGAAATATTATCTTCTCGATTCGAAAGTATCTAAATTTATAAATTTGGCGAATAATGTTGTCTCAAACGTCTTCAGTTTGATTGGATATTGTCTGTATTAATTTTCAGTGCCAAAAAATATTTCAAGCTCAATTTGTCTTAAACTATTGATTATGTTTCCTAAGTTGTCCCTTTGAATTGTTTCAACTTGTCTGTAGCTAACTCAAATTTGCATCGATGATTCAAATTGATTCAAATGTTCTCAATTTTCTCCACTGTCTCAAACTCAAGCTTTTCCATTGTTGTCTCAAGTTGACTCAAATTATCTCAATATTTATCAAGTTGTCTTAAGTTATCTTAACTACCTCAAATTCTTTCAAGTTTCTAATTTAGGTTTTTTTAGAAATTACTAAAATTTTCACAAAATACTATATTTACTTATTTGGCAGAGTCAGTGTAAAAAAAAACTATTTTTTTATTCTTTTTACTAAATTTCAGTTGGTTTTTGGAAAAAAACTAAAATTTTCACAAAATATCATATTTTTTCGATTTTTTTAAATACCGTAAACTGGGGTCAATCGGGACACATGGGGCGAATTGGGACAGTAGTTTAAACCATGATGGAGTACAATATTGTGATTTTTCTGGTTGGTTTCGGTCAGAACAGAATCAGGCCAACAAAATGTGTACATCCATTTCCAAATTTAAAACCTTTAAGTGCTCTAGAAACTGCTGTCCCTATTCAGACTGTAGTCCCGATTCACCCCAGGTTACGGTATGCAATATGGGTATGAAAAGAAGCGAAATTTTGAAAGATTCATACATATATTCAAATTTTGTGCCTCATATAATGTTTTGCTTCACTTGATATCCATACAAATTGCAAAAAAAATATATTAAAAAAAACACGTTACTTTTTGTATTTTTTTTACTGATCTGCAAAAAAAAATAAATTTAATTAAAAATTTCGCTCTTTTGCAAATTTTGAAAATAAACGTATTTTCGTAAAATACAGTATTTTGTGTTTTTGTACTTTTTGTACTGTTTAAAAAAACAAAACAAAACGCAATTCTAAACAACTTAAAACGCATAACAAATTTTGTTTCGTTTGAAACCCATATTGGAATTCATATAATTTTAGTAATATCGAAAAAATACGATATTTTGTGAAAATTTAAGTATTTTCAAAAAAAACTCCAATAACAAATTTTGTTTGATACCCAACACATATCGCATTTTTTTTAAATTTTAGTATTTTCGAAAAAATACGCTATTTTGTGATTTTTTTTGAATTTTCCAACAAAAAACTGTAATAAAGTGGAAGAGCATGTAAAATTTGGTTTGTTTCTGTATTGTAAATTTTCAAACTTGAATATTTTCGAAAAAATACAATATTTTATGAAAATTAAAGTATTTAAAAAAAAAATCTCTTAAATGAAAATGCAAAACGAATTTCGCCTCGTTAGAAACCCATATATAATTTATAATATATAATATATAATAACCCATTTATTTTGAGTACCTTCAAAAAAATACAGCACTTTGTTAAAATTTTAATAATTTCCAAAAACTGTAATAAAGAAGAATTTTGATAACTCAGGTATTAAAAAAAACGATATTTTGTGAATTTTTTTAGTATTTTTCAAAATAACTGCAATGCTGTGTAAAAGCATACATAATTTCGCTTCATTTGATACCTATATCGCAAATTATGAAAATTTGAGTACTTTCGAAAAAATACAATATTTTGTGAACTATTTTGAGTATTTATACTCACACAGCAGTTGCCCCGCCCCTCTTCGATTTGTGTGAAACTTTGTCCTTAGGGGTAACTTTTGTCCCGGATCACGAATCCGATTACTTTTTTTATATCTCGTGAAGGAGGAGCGGTACGTCCCCTTCCATTTTTGAACATGTGACCTGAAAAGGTGATGAGACGGAAATTTGGTGTCAAAGAGACGCCCGATTTGATGGTGTACATCCCGAAAAAAGCGTATTTTTCATTGATAAAAACATAGTTTTAAAACTCTGCCATTTTCCGTAGCTCAACTGTAAAAAAAATTGGAACATGTCATTTTAAGGGTAATTTTATATTCTTTTCGAATCTACATTAACCCAGAAGAGTCTCTTTTTTATTTTTTCCTTAAAATTTCATGTTTTTTATAACTTTGCAAGGTTATTTTCAGGGCTGTGGAGTCGGAGTCGGAGTCGGAGCCGGAGTCGGAGTGGAGTCGGGTCTTTTTGAGAAGCCTGGAGTCGGAGTCGGAGTCGTAAAAACTCAAACAGCTGGAGTCGGAGTCGGAGCCGGAGTCGGCTAAATTTTATTAGCTAGAGTCGGAGTCGGAGTCGGAGCCGAAAATTTCTGATGACCTGGAGTTGGAGTCGGAGTCGGAGTTATCTTAAATTCAACAAAAATTATGTTTACTTTTAATTTTTAAGTATTGGCTATAAAACAGATTAATTTACAAAACTTCTTATATTTTTAATTTTTTTTTTCAAGTTGCATGCGCTGCATTGCCATATTTATTTTTTTAGAGATCACTAAATGATAACCTGTCAATCAGCTCTTACCCAGGAATGTAGTATCATCATAACTAAAAAAAAAACAATATTGGTTGTAATTTAATTGATTTTTGACTGCATCCTTTTGCCAATATTTATGTACCCTTTAAACTCAAATTTGACCAAATTTAATCTAGTTCTTTCTGAAAAAGTACATCTTATACCCCGATAGTGAATGTCTTGGTGGTTTTAAGTTAATCAATGTTCAGGAAAAAAGTTACGAGGTACATAAAATAATATAAATAATAATCACTATTTATGGAAATCGAAAACAATAAAATCACTGACAGGATAACTCTTCCAACAAATTTTCAACGATTATAACAATCTATTACTTGGAACTGAACATGCGCATTTTGTTTATAACTTTGTACAAAAAATTAAAAGTGTCTGAGAATATTGATCCTTAGGCAAACTATTTTGATATTGTTGCAAATTATCGTTGAGCAAATCTCAAGATTTCAGGATAGGACAGGATTTCAAGATAAAAAAAATATCCGTGACCTAGAAAATATTTATCCTGTGATTTTTTGTTTTTTATCCAATTCTAAGTTTTTTCATATATTTTCATGGAGGCGCACGACCATTCATGAAGCTTCGTTTTAGGTGAAGATGCAAGAAGTATCGCGCACCTCCTTTTAAATATATAAAAAAATTAAAAATTCAAATAAATCTAAAATTTGGAAGTAAAATATTTTCTAGGTCACGGATATTTGAAAAGGGCCCCTTAAGCGTTCTTACCACGAAGATTTTTTTTAGATACTTTGATTTGTAATAATAAACTTCTTCAGCCTTAGCGTGATGTCCATGTCGTCCACGTCTTAAAAAATTCAATGGAGCTTTAAAAAATAGTTTCGTTTAAAATTGTTATTTAAAAATACAAGGTGACTATGATAGTCACTATGCTTCTTATAAATGTCAACTTAATAGTGAGCAAATTGAATTTATATGCTAAATCAATCATTAGAGCAGTTTTCTTTTAATGATCATTTAAAAAAAATAACAATTTAATATCTTAGCTTTTAAGCAATTTCATGAAAATTTGAGGTTAAGTAAAGAAATCCAAATTTTCATATAAACTGTTCTTCTGAAAATGCCTTCAAGACTGGCGTTTTTTTTTATTTCTGTTTCAATAACGTGTGAAACTTGTAAAACTAGAAACTTTTTTCCAGTTTTTTTCCACTTAAAGAGTTTTTAAATAATCCTTTTTATCAATGTTTTCGAAATAATAGAAATCTAACTTTTGAAATATTTAAAAATATGTGGAGTCGAAGTCGGAGCCAACCATTTTTTGAAAGCTGGAGTCAGAGTCGGAGTCGGCTAGAGTTGGTGGGCCGGAGTTGGAGTCGGAGTCGGCTAATCCCAGAAAGCCGGAGTCAGAGTCAGAGTCGGAGTCGCTTGAAATATAACCCAACTCCGCAGCCCTGGTTATTTTTTATAGTGTAGGAATGTTCTACAAAGTTTTAAAATAGACAACTACAAAAATTTTGGTTTGCTTGTAATCATCACGAGTCATCGCGATTTCAAGAAAAAAAAAGTTTTGAAGGGTAACGTTTTGTCCTTAGTTTCATCGTTCGTGTCTGTCACGGGTTACGATGCCCGGCCAACCTGATTTTATTCTTCACAAATCTTTTTCTGTCATTTTTTTCATTTGGCGAAATGCCACTTCGGCGTAACGATCGTTGGCAAAACGATCCATTCGGCAAAACGATCTTCGACGAAATGTCCATTTGGCGCAACGACTTAATGCGAATTGTCCCGCACCCGTCTCAAGCAATCTAATGATGTCCAAGGCGTGTCAAATTATTTCAGCTTTATCAAATCGTAAGAAGCTTTCACACAACTTCCTATGTTGTCTTATTTTTTCAAATTTGTTAGAGTAATATCCGTCTCAAATAATTTCTTGTTAATATAATTTTTTAAAGTTACCTCAAGATGATTTGTGCTGCCTCAAATTATCTCAAGTTTTCTAAAAATGTCCTGATTTGGCTTAAGCTGAAGTCGTTTTCTACAGTTGTCTCAAATTTGTCTGTCAATTACAAGTAAATATTCAATCGACATCCGGTAGGCTCGCATATAAACCTCAAAGCCAACCGACAAGTCTTTTGTCGGCTTAGTCCAATAGCTTGCCTTAGTTGGAGGCTGTTCACTCCCCGGAAAGGAATTCAAATAAAAACGGCCACAAATGGTGTCTGTCTCAGCGCCCGAAAATCCGCACTCAAGAACCCTCGCGAGGGTGGGAGTGTCCGCGTGCGATCAACGCTTATGAAATATTGCCGAGACACTTGTTCAAAGTGTTGACCTGCCTGGTTGAACTCTATCACTTGCCCGAGAGGATCAACCTGCTTCGCGCGCGCGCCCGCCGAACAAAAGATTAATCCAAAACAGGTTGAAATCCACCTGGTCATAGCTCGCGGCCCGCGTTGGATATTTTGGACTACGACGACTACAAAAGCGCGCTGAACTCTGCGGCGGTGGCGGTGGGGTAATAAATAACCGGAGATTCATTTCGTTCGACACCTACGCGGGTTCGCGTGCCCCGATCGCGGATGATCTTGCCGACTGTTGGGGTATAGGAAAACCATTTATTCAAATATTCACATTTATATTTAAATTCGTTGCCTCTCCCCGACTTCAACCACCACGGTTTTGAAGACTCCATCAACGGACGTCGTGGTCCAGCAAGACCGCTGGACGGGGAAGGTTGGAAGTGGTTGATATGTTACAGCAAGTGACTAGTCGTCTGAAGATGCGATAATAGGCTTGGACTGCCGACCGGCTTCTGGCTGCTGCTGCTGCTCGGATGAGGAATGTGGGGTCGAGCCGCAAGAGGGCAACAACGTCGTCGGACCCAAGATTATGTTCAGCTTGTAAACTTATGACTCCACTCATGGCGGCGGTGGTGGTGAATTGAACGGTCCAGCGCGTTGAGATGATGATGCTGAGACCACGCGCGGCGGCAGCCAAGAAGTGGCCGTAGACACTTATTGGAAATGTAATCATAAGCTCTTCTCGTATGAACGCGTGTGTAGATCGAGCTGAGGTGGCTAGGGTAGGGTCAAGGGTCAGCATATTGGGTAGCTTCCAGGCACCCACCAGGTGGGTTCTGATGGGGGTTTGCCGCGAGGCATGATTGTGGCAGTGATGTGGTTAGCCCAAGGGGAGATCATCGTACGTGAAGATGACGTCGATTTGAAGTGAGTGCGGTTTGCGAGATTGAATCATTCAGCTGAATTAGGTACTAATTGCCTGCTGAGAAGGTTGTACCAAAATACTCAAATTTTCTTGAATAAACAAAATCAACAATAATAATCAAAAGTTATTAAAAAAATATAAATTTTGTTCTGTTCAAGGTTGTTAATCGATATAATTATCAACAGTAATAATATCGTCTGAACGATATCGATAATGGTTATATCAACAATTCTATCGGTGATGATATTATGGCCGATAACGGACGATAACTCTATTTTAAAATCTTTCTAAAATCGACTATTTCAACCACATCATGTCATGTCAAATTTTCATTGCTGTCACTAAGAATATATGTTTTTAAAATATAGTAAGTTTAAAAGAATAAATTTGACCCCATTTTTTTATAAAATTCCGTTTTTTTTTTTAAATGGTCAAATTTTTATAATTTGCAATATGGGTATCAAACGAAGCAAAATTTTGTATGTTTATTTCAGTTTATTTAAAATTTTTTGGAATAAACTAAAATTTTCACAAAATACCGTATTTTTTGAAAGTACTCAAATTTTCATAATTTGAAAAATCAAACCAAGCGAAATGTTGCATGTTTTTTTCACTTTCGAACATTTTTTTTGAAAAATACCAAAAAAAATCACAAAAAGCCGTATTTTTCGAAAAAACTACAACTTTCATACTATGCAATATGGGCATCAAACGAAGCAAAGTTTTGCATGCTTTTTCATTTTTTAGAGATTTTTTATTTAATTCAAAAATTTTCACTGAGAACCGTATTTTTTCCAAAATACTTCAATTTTCAAAATTTTCGATATAACAAAATTTTAATTCGTTTGGTACAATTGAAACTTTGTATGCTTTTTCAATTAATTAGAGTTTTCTTTTCATAATTTGCAATATAGGTATCAAACGAAGCGAAGTATTGTATGTTTTTTTTCAGTTCCTTAAATTATTTTCGTAAAATACTAAAATTTTAACAGAATGCCACTTTATCACTTTATCAGATTGTTTTTTAATTCAAAAATTTTCACAAAATACCATATTTAATCGAAAAACCTTCAAATTTTAAAAATTTGCATACGAATTTTGTATGATTTTTCAATTAATTAGAGATTTTTTTTTTCATAATTTGCAATATGTATCAAACGAAGCGAAATATTGTATGTTTTTTTTTCAGTTCCTTAAATTATTTTCGTAAAATACTAAAATTTTAACAGAATGCCACTTTATCACTTTATCAGATTGTTTTTTAATTCAAAAATTTTCACAAAATACCGTATTTAATGGAAAAACCTTCAAATTTTCAAAATTTGCATACGAATTTTGTATGTTTTTTCAATTAATTAGAGATTTTTTTCATAATTTGCAATATAGGTATCAAACGAAGCGAAATATTGTATGTTTTTTTTCAGTTCCTTAAATTATTTTCGTAAAATACTAAAATTTTAACAGAATGCCACTTTATCAGATTGTTTTTTAATTCAAAAATTTTGCATACGAATTGAAATTGTTTATGCTCTTGAATTTTTTATAGATTTTTTGAAAATACAAAAAAAAATCAAAAATTACCGTATTTTTCGAAAATACTTAAATTTGCAATATAAGTACGAAAAGAAGCGAAATTTTGCATGTTTTTCAGTTTTTTTGAAAAATACTAAAATTTCAATAACCATATTTTTTTCATAATGTGGGAATATGGGAATCAAACGTGGTAAAATTTTGCATGCTTTATCGCTTTTAGGATTTTTTTAAATTCAAAATTTTAAACAATTTTATTTGAAAATACATAAATTTTCAAAATTTGCAATATGGGTATCAAACGAAGCGTAACTTTGCATGCTTCATACAAACATTGAATTGCTTCATATCATTCAAAATTTTGCGTCGTTTGATACCCATATTGAAATTTAAAAAAAAATAAAAAAAAATCTTAAAAATACGGTTATTTGTGAAAATTTAAGAATTTTACAAAAAAAAACTCTTGTAAAGTGGAAAAGCAATCCAAATTTTGCATCAATTGATATCCAAATCCAAAGCTTGCAAATTTAAAATATTTGAGTATTTTTGAGAAATACGTTTTTTTTGTGAAAAAAAAAAATACAAAAGAAAGCTTTGATAAAGTGAAAAACCATACAAAACCTCGCTTCGTTTGATACCCATATTGCAAATTTTGAAAATTTGAGTACCTTCGAAAAAATACGGTATTTTGTGATTCTTTTTGTATTAAAAAATTCTATTAATGTGAAAAAACAAACCAAAATTTGAGTACTTTCGAATACGGTGTTTTGTGAACTATTTCAAGTACATATTTAAATTTGAAAAACTAAATTTTGTTCTGTTGTTCTTTTTCTCTTCAAATCACTCAAAATAGTTTTCCTACAAAATCTTAGCAAAACTCTTCCAACAAGACCCAGTCGACCTCGTTGACTTTGCCTTAACTAACCACTTCGAAACCACCTCGACCTTATTACGGAAGACCCCGGCCTAGACCGCGACGATGCTCCGTAGTCTATTAGCCATAGCTAATAACCATTCACGCCCGATTACCATCGAAATGGTTTTAATTCCTGGTTCCGTACGTCAAAACAACAAGCCTGGTTGGACCGCCGCACTTTCGGGTGATTAGAGACCGTGGTGGAATATTTTATGCAGATTTACGGCCATTTTCACAGCTTTTCGACGCGAGGAGGGGCACTGCCACGATAAGACGTCGGACGCCACGCTGCCAATTCCCGCGCGCTTAAGCCCAATTGCATGAAGATGAGTCCGTTTCCGTCTCAAACGAAAAACATCTCAAGATGTTCCATTTTCGAAGGAGGGAATTAAAACAATATCGAACGCTCGGAGGCCGAGATGTTGACGAGACCAAATTACCATTATCGTATATTTTATGAGCCAAAATTAGCGTTAAAAGTCACCTCCGTCTCTCGTCTTCCTCCGCAATGGGACCGGTTAGTCGTGGCTAGTAGCTTGGCCAACGTAACGCTGGTAGCCGGTGTGGCTGATCCAGCTTTCCAGCGTCGAGGGGATCGAGATCGGACAGGCGACACTTGTTAGACTCATCAGTTCTGTGTTATGCTGTGTGTGAGTCGTGCCAGAGCTATAAATTTTAAATCCTTTTTTGAACAGCAAAGAAGAGGTCTGAAGAAAAGCGGCTTATCGCGCAGCAGGATGGCGATTCCATCACGGATGTGACGCGGACAACGGCCAACACTCGTGATCTGCTGGAAGAGTTTTGTGGTCAGCGAACAAGTGGTACAAGTTGACCGGTTGGTGTTTACGACCTCCTCGCCGAATTTGAGCTAATTTCAAACCTGTAAAAGAAGTCGGTGGATCTTCGTGAATTTCAGATTGAGCAGATTTCGGATCGTTTTTTACTCGTTTGGGAAGCGAATGATGCCGCACTAAACGTTCAATCATCTTTGGACAAGTATTTCGATGTAGAGGAAGGTCTAATCAAAATAACACCTTTATGAATCATTACCCAGACAGGTAAGGTAGGGTGGTGCAAAATCAGTTATTCTTCTAGACCAAGCGCCCATCGTACTTCTCCAGTAGAACTCATACTCCAGAAAAACTTCATGTGCGGTAGCATTTAACGCCCCGTTGATCGGTGCGGTAGATCCGGGCGATGATCGTTAAACGTTTAGCGCGTTTTTGCTGCTGCTTAAACCTTCTGCACTTGTGTACTTCTGTACTTCAGCATACCTCCAGCGGCTGGAAAAGTCGAGAACGCGAGAAGTGTTATGAACTCGCACACGGTGGCTTTACCACCCAAGTGTAATAAAAAGATTATCTCGCATCGCGCAGCCGGGCCACTTTTCGACACTTTAGACCCCCGGAAGAAAAAGGTAGGAGCTAGAGCTTCAAGAAGTTTGTTTACTCAACGGGATCAATAAAAATTAGTAGAATCTGACAAAAACTAGTAACTAAAAACTAAAAACTAAAAACTAAAAACTAAAAACTAAAAACTAAAAACTAAAAACTAAAAACTAAAAACTAAAAACTAAAAACTAAAAACTAAAAACTAAAAACTAAAAACTAAAAACTAAAAACTAAAAACTAAAAACTAAAAACTAAAAACTAAAAACTAAAAACTAAAAACTAAAAACTAAAAACTAAAAACTAAAAACTAAAAACTAAAAACTAAAAACTAAAAACTAAAACTAAAAACTAAAAACTAAAAACTAAAAACTAAAAACTAAAAACTAAAAACTAAAAACTAAAAACTAAAAACTAAAAACTAAAAACTAAAAACTAAAAACTAAAAACTAAAAACTAAAAACTAAAAACTAAAAACTAAAAACTAAAAACTAAAAACTAAAAACTAAAAACTAAAAACTAAAAACGTTGACGTTGACGTTGACGTTGACGTTGACGTTGACGTTGACGTTGACGTTGACGTTGACGTTGACGTTGACGTTGACGTTGACGTTGACGTTGACGTTGACGTTGACGTTGACGTTGACGCTGACGTTGACGTTGACGTTGACGTTGACGTTGACGTTGACGTTGACGTTGACGTTGACGTTGACGCTGACGCTGACGTTGACGTTGACGCTGACGTTGACGTTGACGTTGACGTTGACGCTGACGCTGACGCTGACGCTGACGCTGACGCTGACGTTGACGTTGACGCTGACGTTGACGTTGACGTTGACGTTGACGTTGACGCTGACGTTGACGTTGACGTTGACGCTGACGCTGACGTTGACGCTGACGTTGACGTTGACGTTGACGTTGACGTTGACGTTGACGTTGACGTTGACGTTGACGTTGACGTTGACGTTGACGTTGACGTTGACGTTGACGTTGACGTTGACGTTGACGTTGACGTTGACGTTGACGTTGACGTTGACGTTGACGTTGACGTTGACGTTGACTTTGATTTTTTATTTTGATTTTTTGGTTTTGGTTTTGGTTTTGGTTTTGGTTTTGGTTTTGGTTTTGGTTTTGGTTTTGGTTTTGGTTTTGATTTTGGTTTTGATTTTGGTTTTGGTTTTGGTTTTGGTTTTGGTTTTGGTTTTGGTTTTGGTTTTGGTTTTGGTTTTGGTTTTGGTTTTGGTTTTGGTTTTGGTTTTGGTTTTGGTTTTGGTTTTGGTTTTGGTTTTGGTTTTGGTTTTGGTTTTGGTTTTGGTTTTGGTTTTGGTTTTGGGTTTGATTTTGATTTTGATTTTGATTTCGATTTTGATTTTGATTTTGATTTTGATTTTAATTTTGATTTCAATAATTAAAAAATCTTAAGTTCGACGAGCTCAATGAGTTCACACCATGAAGTCTTATTCTTATTCCAACTAACTGTTTCGCCAATAATTTGTATTGTTTTCCACGCCAAAACAAGAGCTTTTCTCATCGATGAAAATTAATCCACGACCCTTCGCCCTACTCACGTCTCTTGGAGAGCCCTGACTAGAAATTGCCGATCCCGCAAGGTTGCCCCGGCCGTCAAGTGCTTTAATCGATCCAACCAATCCACCACGATCAACTCCGCATCGGCCCCAATTTTCCGCCTCCAACTCCACGACCTGCGTTCTTCCGAGAGAGAGAGGAGAGTGCAATTAAAGTAAGATGTTTCCCTTAATTACCAAACTAATCACTCTCCGGGCCCGGGCCCTAGTTCGTGCGCGGCCACTTTTGCCCTGGAGCAGGTCCATCCAGCGGTCCGTTTTGAGGGCCGAGGTCTAATGTCTGTTTTGTGTCCGAGAGTGCACTGGCAGGTTTTAATGTGCAGGTTGTTGCTGGGCTGATGATGGTCAGTGAGCTTTGAAGGCTGTCCAGAGCAGAGGCTGGGAACCGTTTCGGTGTGCACTTTACCGGATCGAACCGGGGCGGACGATGATGACCGCTGGCTGGCCAATCATTTCGGCCTTCGATGGTCATGTCGTGGTGGAGCTTGGCGGAGTGAGGGTTGGATTCAATTTTCCCCGCATTATCTAGAGCTAAGCATATATTTTATTTCATTTATCTCTAAGCTATTGTGTGGAGAGCGGAGACTAGTTGTTGCGAGGATCACGCCCTGGATTGAAATCAGGGGCGTACTTAGGGGTTAAATTAATAATTAAAATTGAAAAAGAGTTGTTGATACCTTGAATTAGTATAAAGCTTCAACCCATCTTTGCTACATCTCTGCTTTTTATGTTGGTGGATGAGGATGAGGTGCGAGCGTCATGATTTTATGAGACCAGACTACACAACTTGGCAGCATGCTTCTCCGGGAGGGTGCGCAAAACTACTTTGAAAAACAGATATGCATTGCCATAAAATGTGGTGTATTTATATAGGTTTAATGCGGTTTTCCGCGGTTTCTCTCTCGCTTTCAGTCTGCAGGAAATATTGTGGTCTAAGGGAAAGAGCTATGGGCTACCATTTTTTCGTGGAAATAGAACATTACTTTCTCATGGTGATTAGGCCCTTTTTGCCTCCCGGCAGCCACGCCAATGTTCCCACCATCACCACCACAGGACAATTTGTAGTCTTTTTATTTGGTTCAATATTTCCAGACAGTTGAAGTTACCTGTGAGTTGGTTGAGACTGTGATTACTTGGTACGAATTGGATGTTTGACTTTAAGTTTATAAATGATTATTTTTTTATTAGGTAGATTTCTGAGGAAATGAAATTCAATTTGTATTTTTTTGCAAAGAATAAATAAAAGCTAAAAAAAATAAAAGAAAAATTTGTTCATTTGTCTATGAAATCATCTAATACCATGGCTGTGGTTTCCCCTGTTGTGATGAGGTGTTATTGGAGCAATTTGTTTCACTTCATAGGGGATTGTTGATGCCCTTTGGTCAAATGCAAAGCTGGAAAAGCAAGTGTTCACGGAGATGTGTCGGCAGGTTTACTAAGTAATTGGTCGAGAAATGACTTGTGGTTAAGTTTAGATGAAGTATTTTCAATTGAATTTATGATGATTTGAAATAATTTAATGTATGCTATGGACGAAAAAGCACTTAATTAACTCATAACACATGTTTGCTCTAGTTTTCATCCAAAACAACAATTCATTAGCACCAGTCAACATGCCCTCAGCAAAATATCACATTTCACTGAACGGTCCCGCACAAGATACTGTGTCCCACAAGAACCTGTGCCCGCGAACTTTGTCTTTCTCACAGCCCCAAAAAACTCCGACGAAAATTATCCGGGTTGCTGTTTTCCCACGCACCTGAACCACCTGAGCTCGACCTCCCCCGGGTCATCCGCGGAGGAGCCTAGAATCGTGTTTGTACGTCCTACCACACCGCTGTAGGACTTAATTATGTCAGCGCGCAGAAATTAATCAAATCTGACATTTTCTGGACATGCATGGTGGATGGTTGGCAAACAAACTTTCTCTCACGCACCCGCCTTGTTCTGCAACAAGAGCAAGAGTTGGAGCTCATCTTTTGCATCTTTCGAAGCTCGAGCAGATGTTTGCCAAACTTCCACTCGAGCGGTCTTGCGAGATGTGTAGCACAACAAGTAGACTACACGCGATTACATCCTTGGGAAAATCTGCTTAAATGGACAGTGGGGTAGGGAAGTTTGAAAGTGGTCAGATTGCTGAAAAAGTCTCCTGACTTCACTTGACTTCATTTGACTTCACTTCATTTCACTTGTCTTTACCTGACTTCTACTTTGACTTCACTTAACTTTACTTGACTTCACTTGTCTTCACTTGACTTCACTTGACTTCACTTGACTTCACTTGACTTCTCGTGACTTCACTTGACTTCACTTGACTTCACTTGTCTTCACTTGACTTCACTTGACTTCGCTTAATTCACTTGACTTCACTAGACTTCACTTGTCTTCACTTGACTTCACTTGACTTCACTTGACTTCACTTGACTTCACGTGACTTCACTTGACTTCTCGTGACTTCACTTGACTTCACTTGATTTCACGTGACTTCACTTGATTTCACTTGACTTCGCTTAATTCACTTGACTTCACTAGACTTCACTTGTCTTCACTTGACTTCACTTGACTTCACTTGACCTCACTTGATTTCACGTGACTTCACTTGACTTCACTTAATTCACTTGACTTCACGTGACTTCACTTGACTTCACGTGACTTCACTTAATTAACTTGACTTCACGTGACTTCACTTGACTTCACGTGACTTCACTTGACTTCACGTGACTTCACTTGACTTCACTTGATTTCACGTGACTTCACTTGACTTCACTTAATTCACTTGACTTCACGTGACTTCACTTGACTTCACGTGACTTCACTTGACTTCACGTGACTTCACTTAATTAACTTGACTTCACGTGACTTCACTTGACTTCACGTGACTTCACTTGACTTCACGTGACTTCACTTGACTTCACTTGATTTCACTTGACTTCACTTGACTTCACTTGCCTTCACTTGACTTCACTTTACTTTACTTGATTTCACGTGACTTCACTTGACTTCAATTAATTCACTTGACTTCATGAGACTTCACTTGACTTCATGTGACTTCTTTTGACTTCACTTCACTTCACTTGATTTCACGTGACTTCACTTGATTTCACTTGATTTCACTTGGCTTCACTTAATTCACTTGATTTCACTTGATTTCACTGGATTTCACTTGACTTCACTTAATTCACTTGACTTCACTTAATTCATTTCAAGTGAAGTCAAGTGCACTTGTCTTCACTTGACTTCACTTGACTTCACTTGCTTTCACTTGATTTCACTTGACTTCACTTGATTTCACGTGACTTCACTTGACTTCACTTGACTTCACTTAATTCATTTGACTTCACTTGACATCACTTGACTTCACTTGACTTCACTTAATTCACTTGACTTCACTTGCCTTCACTTGACTTCACTTGACTTCACTTAATTTCACTTGACTTCACTTAATTCACTTGACTTCACGTGACTTCACTTGACTTCACGTGACTTCACTTGCCAACACTTGACTTCACTTGACTTCACATGACTTCACTTGACTTCACTTGACTTCACGTGACTTCACTTGACTTCACGTGACTTCACTTGCCTTCACTTGACTTCACTTGACTTCACTTGATTTCACTTGACTTCACTTGATTTCACTTGACTTTACTTAATTCACTTGACTTCACGTGACTTCACTTGACTTCACGTGACTTCACTTGCCTTCACTTGACTTCACTTGAATTCACTTGACTTCACTTGACCTCACTTGATTTAAAGTGACTTCACTTGACTTCACGTGACTTCACTTAATTCTTTTGACTTCACTTAATTCACTTGAATTCACTTGATTTCACTTGACTTCACTTGACTTCACTTGACCTCAATTGATTTCAAGTGACTTCACTTGACTTCACGTGACTTCACTTAATTCACTTGACTTCACTTGACTTCACTTGACTTCACTTGAATTCACTTGATTTCACTTGACTTCACTTGACTTCACTTGACCTCACTTGATTTCAAGTGACTTCACTTGACTTCACGTGACTTCACTTAATTCACTTGACTTCACTTGACTTCACTTGACTTCACGTGACTTCACTTGCCTTCACTTGACTTCACTTGACCTCACTTGATTTCAAGTGACTTCACTTGACTTCACGTGACTTCACTTAATTCACTTGACTTCACTTGACTCCACTTAATTCACCAGACTTCACATGACTTCCCTGACTCAATTTCGTCCAAAACTCCCTCCAATCTGTCCCACTGTCCACCGCCGACAGCTGCTGTGGCCCAAGGGGTCGCCCCACAAGTGGCCCGCGGCCAAATACTGGATGCTGCCGGTGCCATCCCTCATCCCTACTTTCCGGCGGGAGAGAGCGAGCGTCCATGTTCCCCGAGGGCCCACGATTTATGAGCATAATTTTGTAATCACGAACCTACGCGCAGGTCTTCAGCGCGAGCGCGTTTGAGATTTTGTGTTTTATATTATAACTCATTTTGATAAGCCCTCTCGCCGGCTTGTTCTGTTTTATTTCTGCGGGATCAACCCGGCCGGGGTGAATGTTACGCCGGACAAGTGACCTGACGGATCGGGGTGAGAGAGATCGATCGAGAGCGAATTTGTTGTCGTATTCGTCTAATGAGTCGTGACATCCCTATCAAAGGTTTGGAATTAAAGCTTGGTGAAATCGGATTCAATTTTTATTCGAGTTTGCTTAAGGAAATTGCTTGTATATGGACAAAAATGATACATTTTCTTTGACACGTAAACTCCCAAGCTCGAGAAAAAGGAGGAATAAGTGTGGAAAATCCCCCTTTTTCTCGAGCTTGGAAGTTTAGGTGTTAATAAAAAACTAAGTTCATTTCTGTTTGCTATTATAACATTGCTTACTAAAATATCCATCTTATATTAAAAAAGGCATTACAATTTTAGTATGTTAAGTATAGTAAAGTATTTTAAGTATTTGAAGTATTTGAAGTATTTGAAGTATTTGAAGTATTTTAAGTATTTTAAGTATTTTAAGTATTTTAAGTATTTTAAGTATTTTAAGTATTTTAAGTATTTTAAGTATTTTAAGTATTTTAAGTATTTTAAGTATTTTAAGTATTTTAAGTATTTTATGTATTTTAAGTATTTTAAGTATTTTAAGTATTTTAAGTATTTTAAGTATTTTAAGTATTTTAAGTATTTTAAGTATTTTAAGTATTTTAAGTATTTTAAGTATTTTAAGAATTTTAAGTATTTTAAGTATTTTAAGTATTTTAAGTATTTTAAGTATTTTAAGTATTTTTAGTATTTTAAGTATTTTAAGTATTTTAAGTATTTTAAGTATTTTAAGTATTTTATGTATTTTAAGTATTTTAAGTATTTTAAGTATTTTAAGTATTTTAAGTATTTTAAGTATTTTAAGTATTTTAAGTATTTTGAGTATTTTAAGTAATTTAAGTATTTTAAGTATTTTAAGTATTTTAAGTATTTTAAGTATTTTAAGTATTTTAAGTATTTTAAGTATTTTAAGTATTTTAAGTATTTTAAGTATTTTAAGTATTTTAAGTATTTTAAGTATTTTAAGTATTTTATGTATTTTAAGTATTTTAAGTATTTTAAGTATTTTAAGTATTTTAAGTATTTTAAGTATTTTAAGTATTTTAATTTTTTTAAGTATTTTAAGTATTTTAAGTATTTTAAGTATTTTAAGTATTTTAAGTATTTTAAGTATTTTAAGTATTTTAAGTATTTTAAGTATTTTAAGTATTTTAAGTATTTTAAGTATTTTATGTATTTTAAGTATTTTAAGTATTTTAAGTATTTTAAGTATTTTAAGTATTTTATGTATTTTATGTATTTTAAGTATTTTAAGTATTTTAAGTATTTTAAGTATTTTAAGTATTTTAAGTATTTTAATCTAATCTAATCTAATCTAATCGAACACAAGCACAGCCAGTCCGAAGAAAGCATCCTGGAAGAACTTGTGGTAAGATTACGCCTCAAGTTCTTTCTTGTCAATATTAATGATTACAGTACATCCGAGTTACCCCGAAAATGTATAGCAAAAATTAAAGCGGCCAGGCCTACTGCGTTGCATTAACCGCAGAGACAGATTCTGTGAACGGATCACATTTCACAGAATCATCAGGGGAGGAAGGATGCGTGGACATACCGTTAAGTATTTTAAGTATTTTAAGTATTTTAAGTATTTTAAGTTTTTTAAATATTTTAAATATTTTAAGTATTTTAAGTATTTTAAGTATTTTAAGTATTTTAAGTATTTTAAGTAATTTAAGTACTTTAAATATTTTAAGTATTGAAAGTATTTTAAGTATTTTAAGTACAGTCCAGGCTCGATTATCCGAAGGCCTTGGATAATCGAATTACGAAAAAAAAAAAATTTTCGCTGTCTTTTTATTATTGTTGAACATTAGTACGACCTCTGAACTACTCTAAGGTGATTTAAATTTTTTAAATCCAAGATGGTGGCCAAAATGGTGTTGATGAACTATTGAAAAAAAAACATTTCTTCATTTAATACACAACCAACCACTCAAATTTGGCTAAAATGGGATCGCAGAACTCGTATTTCTGGAGCAAGACGAGAAAAGGGCGGATAAGCGTTTTGACAATTTGAACTTTTTTGATAATTCTCAAGCTTCAGGAAACTTTTTCACAAAACTCGAAGGGTAAAACAATAGCTGACCTCCCCAGCTATCTCTCAACACTTTGGGGTTTGCTAAATAGTTACTCGTTGTCTTGGAAATTTCAAAATAATTGCAGCTGTCAAAATGTGTGTGCGCCCTTTTTAAATGTTGCTCCAGATTTGTTGTTAAAAGTAAGAAAGTAAAAAAATACGAAAAAAAATGTTCTTGATTCGATTATCCGAAGTCCCATTCAAATCATCGAATAATCGAATTTCGGATAATCGAGTCTGGACTGTATTTACGGGTCTTTTTTTCCAAAAAATATATCTGAAATGCTAAAACATAAACATTACGAATGTTTTCATCAAAATTGCCTGTGATTTTTTTTTCAAAATGTTGCAATGTTGTTGAAGTTTTGTACTAGATTTCACTTTAAAAGCGACTTCAAGGAAATTTTTGTCATGTTAAAAAAATTTAAGATATGAATATGATAAAATATATAAATCTTCTTTCATTCATCCTTATTTTTAAATATTTTTATTGTTAAAGAAGTTGTGTGTTATTTTTTTGTAAAAAGGAAATAAAAAAACATGAAAAATTCATTTTGTCGGTTTTGATTATGGCAGTTGCAAATATTTTATGAGTTTTATGTCCCTCGACTCTGACCAAAGTGGAAGGGTGTGGCAAAAACAAATAGTTAAAAAAATTCAATTATGTGCCACGGTTTCAACATCTCAACGCAAAAAGTGTTCATACACTTGTCCAGTTGTTTTGCAATCATAAGTTTCCAAAATTTATAAGTATTGACGAAAATTTTACTTTTGTTAGAAAAAAAGCTTTTGCGGTGCTTAACAATGTAATTTTATTAAAGTTCAAAATATTTTAAACGAGTCCAAACAAGATTAAAATGATTATCAATGCAGAAAAAGGCATTTTGGATTGTTTTGAGTTGATTAAACTTCTATTTCCATTGAATATTTTACGAAAAACATTTTTATTGCCCCCTTATTTTTCGAACCAATTTTGAAGGAAGGGGGCGACATAAACTTTGGAAAATATTTGCAGCGGCCTGTAGTAAAAAAAAAAGATTTATATCAATTTTATAAATGTTAGGTTTTAAGAGGTCAATGAAATTTTGTATTAATAATTTCAAAATGTTTCGAATTTCTTTTAAGTTCTGTAAACGTCACTTATCTCCTTGTGCCAAGATAGCTAAGTGGAAAATAAATAGCTTAAATAAGTTTTGTGATGGCCTTAATACGACTCACAAATTTTCTCATAAAATATTCACCCCAATTTCAACGTAACTGGCCGCCGTTGTTCTTCCAAATCCGTGACTTGTCTTGATACGCTGGCGTTAAAAATTAAATCAACTTACCGCCTCACCTGACCTGACCACCTCTTCTTCTGGGGGCACACACTTGTACCAGAGAGCCTACTAGCGTCCAACAGCAAACTTTCAGCAACAACAAAAATACCCTCCCGACCCATCACCGTGATGGCACGAGCAAGTGTGCTCAAATCTAGTTATGTTGAGCAGAGATTAAGCTCGTTTTTTCGTTCGTTCGTTCGTTCGTTCGAGTTAAGGTCTACCTTCACGGCTGCCCCCAGTTAAGGTGAAATTAACCACCTTTGCGCCTTTTGTTTTTTCCCTGGGCCGAGCTCTCCTTCTAACAGCATTGGCAAAACAACATTAATCTCGGGAAGGCGTTTGAAATTTGTGTGTGTCGAACGCTGGCGCTCTCGGGGTCGCCCCCCGGGTTATGCTGAACAAACCGCTTCCACCCCCTCCCCCCCACTAAGGTGAAGGTGGTGGTGCGTTTCATAATGAATTTCATGCGTAATTGAACGGAACGATTATTAACTTGTTAGCGTTTTCACCTTAATTCGGAACATCAATCGCAATCAGCGCATCGGATTAAATCGCTTTTTCCTTCTAGCTTTGAGCGAAAGCTTTGGTGCTTTTTTTCGGATGGGGGTGGCGGGGAGAATGCTTAAGGCATTAGGGCGGGAAACGAACAATCGAAAAACGCGTGCATCCTTTGCTGATTAAAGAATCTTCAACTTCCCCCCCCCCCCCCTCTCAAAGTGATCCCATTAGTGCAGGAGGAGGGAGGGGGAAACCATAAGAAATTACCTCTTTCTTGATTGGATAACAGGTGAACAAATTTCCTCAACCTCAACCGCCCCAAAGAGTGCGAGAGATTGCAAGATTGAGCGTTAGGGAGGATGACTCCAATTTCCCTGAACGATGCAGCCCTCCCAAATCTCATTAGTCAGTCCCCTCGCCCCAACCCTCTTCACCACCGAAATCGATTGTTTCCCACAAAAGACCAATTAAGTCGACTAACTTGTTGCGAAACAACAATAATTGCTCAGGTATCTTTCTTTTCTGCCTACGGGGGAACGAAGTCTATTTCGTTTGATAATTATTGAAGATGTAGGACTGGTGTGCTTGGGGGTCTTGCGGTCTTCGAATAGTAGACGTGAAGCTCTGACAAGATTTGATCATGGAAAACATAGAATAACTTTTCAATAAAAATTACCAGATTTGTCTGGGGGTCGGGTAGTTTCTGGATCGAGTACCTAATATTGACATTCAATTACAGAAACTGCAATTTAACACTAAAAAAAGAACATTCGGCAGTGAGCAAGACAAATTTAACCAACATATGATTTCACTGACTAGTATAAATTACCTCGATTTTTGAAACCGTTGAAAATATATTCAATGATATTTCGAATAAATCAAGAATGGGCACTTATGAGACCAAACATTACTTTTGCTCTTTTACTTATTATTCTTACTTAAATACAAAATAAAAATGATTCAATGAAAAAGATGTAACCTGAAAATTGCAGTTTATTAGCGTCAAAAAATACTAATCCTAAGAATTATGTATGGTGTTTCAAAATAAAGATTAAAGCAAATGTTCAATTTTGAAATTAAACATTACAAAATGATTTATGAAACACTTACATTTCGTCGTTCATTTAAGGCAGGCGTGCCCAACCTTTTGGCCCTGCGGGCCAGATCTGACATTCCTGAATTAGTGGCGGGCCGGAACTTATGTTTAATAAAAGTTAAAAAAGTTAACATTTTTTTCATAAAACTTATTTTATTAGGTGGTTAAATAAACTAGTGTTTCAAATATGATTCATATATCTCAATTTTAAGAAAGAAAAAACAAAGATAGCTTTCACAGATGTATTTATTGGATTTATTTTTATTTTGTTTTGGGTAAAATTGTATTGTAATTGATTTTGTCGATTGAAATATGTACCCTGATATCATTAACAAAAAAAAAACTTTTAAATTGCAAGTTTTTTTTTTGCTTGAAAAATCAACGAGACAAGATAAAATTTATAAAAAAACGAAATTTGAATTCAAATTTTCTTCAAAAATAAAAACAATTTTTTCGTTGTAGTGCACCTTTATTTATTATTTTACAAAATTGAAATGTTTAACGATTGATGATTTTAAAGACACATCAATAATTCTTTGTATTTTTTTAGAATTATTGATGTTTATGAAAATATTTTTTTTTGCTCTTTGATGTTTTGAAGCATTTTGAGGTATTTTTCATATCTTCAAAATATTTGCAGCGTTTTTTATTTTCAATATGATTTGCTTTTTTAATGCTTTTTCCAGAACAATGTTATCTCTGAAAAGTTTTTCTAAATAAAAACATTATTTTTGCTTATCTATTTATAAAAAATCAATTTTAATTAAAATCCTCAAAAAGTAATAATTTAATTGCAAGTAAAATTTGCCAAAACTTTAAGAAATTTTGATAAAGAGCTTTAATGGCCGGTCATAGAACTATTTTAAAAAGCCGTCGCGGGCCGGATGAAATGGCCTCAAGGGCCGGATCTGGCCCGCGGCCCGGACGTTGGGCAGGCCTAAATTAGGTGCTAGTTCGCGTGAGGAGATGTTTTCTTGTTTAGAATTAATTATTTATTTTAAAAAAAATTAAAAGAACATGTTAAATGAAGGTAATTCTCTACCAACTCACACGAAATCGGGAAAAGTTGCCCCGACCCCTCTTCGATTTGCGTGAAACTTTGTCCTAGGGGTAACTTTTGTCCCTGATCCCGAATCCGACGTCTGTTTTTTGATATCTCGTGACGGAGGGGCGGTACGACCCCTTCCATTTTCGAACATGCGAAAAAAGAGGTGTTTTCAAATAATTTGCAGCCAGAAACGGTGATGAGATAGAAATTTGGTGTCAAAAAGACTTTTATGTAAAAAAAGACGCCCGATTTGATGGCGTACTCAGAATTCCGAAAAAAACGTATTTTTCATCACAAAAAAACTAAAAAAGTTTTGAAAATTCTCCCATTTTCCGTTACTCGACTGTAAAAATTTTTGGAACATGTCATTTTAAGGTAAATTTAATGTACTTTTTGAAACTTCATTTACCCAGAAGGGTCATTTTTTCATTTAGAACAATAATTATCACTTTAAATTTCGTGTTTTTTCCAACTTTGCAGGGTTATTTTTTAGAGTGTAACAATGTTCTACAAAATTGTAGTGTAGACAATTACAAAAATTTAAATATATAGACATAAGGGGTTTGCTCATTAACATCACGAGTTATTGCGATTTTAAGAAAAAAATTTTTTGAAAAAGTTACTTTTTGCGTTTCTCTTTGTTTCGTCGTCCGTGTCTGTCGCGGGTGACCATGAACGGCCATGATCAACGACGACCAAAATTTTCAAAACTTTTTTTCGTAAAATCGCAATAACTCGTGATGTTTATGAGCAAACCCCTTATGTCTATATATTTAATTTTTTTTTTATTGTCTGCTCTACAACTTTGTAGAACATTGTTACACTCTAAAAAATAACCCTGCAAAGTTAGAAAAAACACGAAATTTTAAAATGAAAATTTTTGTTCTAAATGAAAAAATGACCCTTTTAGGTCAATGTAGATTCGAAAAGTACATTAAATTTCCCAGAAAATGATATGTTCCGAAAGTTTTTTACAGTCGAGTAACGGAAAATGGGAGAATTTTCCAAACTTTTTTAAGTGTTTTTTTTCGAAGAAAAATACGTTTTTTCGGAATTCTTGATCAGGGACAAAATTTACCCCGGGTTCGGGGCAACTGCTGTGTGAGTTGGCGGAGAATTAGCCATGTACCAAATATTCAAAAATGATTGACATTGCTTCATTTGACATTAATTTTTATTTAGTTATATTTATTATATTCTTTAAATTTGTCAAAACCATGACGATTATTTTGCATTCCTGACTAACTGCTCTTAAAATTAACTTTTCCCAAATACCTCTTCCACTCACCTTCATCTATACCTATCGACTCAGAATCGAAAACTGATCAAAGGTTTGTCTGTGTGTGTGTTTATGTGTGTGACCAACATTGTTACTCAGTTTTCCCAGGTCGCATTAAACTCGGTTTAGAGTCCCAAACGTTGCCAATGATTTTCATAAACTTTTTATAAGTAGATCAAAAATTATGTAAAAAAATGTTTTTTGCATAAAACCGGAAGTCTGATAAATGATCAGTAGTGCGGTGCCTGTGGGGACGCGCAGTCCTGTTTTTTCGTGTTATTTTCCGTCTCTTTTGTGTCGCTGTTCAAGTGCATGGGATGATTGGCCGTTATAATTAAATAATAGCATCATTAGTGTGGTGCTTTTCGGGACGCGCAGTTCTGTTTTTTTACTCGTGTTCGTTGGCCGATGAGTTTTTTTTTGTTTTGTTCTCTTTTTATAGTTTTCTATAAAAAACGTACCCATTTTTTCGTTTTGCTGAATTAAGTCCTTTCCATATCATCGATGATCGGAAGGCACGCCATCGAATATGTTTTAAGGTTTATGATGTAAAATCATTTTATTAAATGAAGCCCTTCTTACATCACCGTTGATCGGAAGGCACGCCGACGGAGAATTTCATGAGAATCGCGGTCGAATTAAAACTATATTTAAATCCCTAGATAGCCATCTTTCGGCAGCCGGCTGCCTAAGATTTTTAAAATTACAAATGGTCGCATCACCTACCACAGTGAATCCTGACCTCATACCCATCTTACTAACCCCTCAAAACTCATATGATACTTTGTCGGAGACGCAGCCGATTTAGCGGTCCACTCAAGTATACTGCACAGTGGTCCAGATCGCAAAATTAAGTGGAAAATGGATTTTCTGAAAAATGGTGACGTTTTGGAGCTTTGGTGTCTTCAGAAGAGTTGTTGCAAATGGAAAGGGGCAACTTTTGGTTTGGTTCAAAATTAGGGTGGTTCACGATTAGGGTGATTATGAAAATCTAACTTTTCAGGAATATTTTTGGGAATTTTTTTGTCTTCTAGAAAGTTGATGGGCTTGCCAATCCAAGCAACTTTGTCGAAGACACCAAAATTTTATCTCGTAATCTACGCCTTCTATGACCAAATTTATAAAAGCATCTGAGCAAACCTTCAAAATCAGTTTGAACGTGGCAATTCAGGTTAACTTTTAGAGAAAAGTGATATTCGGAGCACTTTTAGAGCTCTACAAAACAAACATTTTCATTTTTGACATGTCAATTTGGACTTAAGGGTCAAAGTTACAGCCATTTAAGGTAAAGATGCAAATTTAAAACTTAAATATCTCAAAATGGCGCAAGCCAAATTTTAAGCACTAGGTTGCATTTGAAAGAAGAGATCTAGCACTACAAACGCTGAAAATCTCAGGGTGTTTTCTTTAAACTTGAGATATCTTCATTTGAAAAGTCTAATTTTCAAGGAAAACCATATGGGACCACCTAACGAAATTCGAAAATTGTCCAAATATGTTTTTCCATGTAATTTTGCCCGCTGAATCTGAATCTGCCCTCAGAATTGAGCCAAAATGTCAACAAATCGATTTTGGTCATATTTTGGGTTTAAATGATAATTTTACATGGAAACCCAAAATATGACCAAAAATCGATTTGTTGACATTTTGGCTCAATTCTGAGGGCAGATTCAGATTCAGCGGGCAAAATTACATGGAAAAACATATATTTGGACAATTTTCGAATTTCGTTAGGGTGGTCCCATATGGTTTTCCCTTGAAAATTAGACTTTTTCAAATGAAGATATCTCAAGTTTAAAGAAAAATACCCCTGAGATTTTTTCAGCGTCTGTAGTGCTAAATCTCTTCTTTCAAATGCAACCTAGTGCTTAAAATTTGGCTTGCGCCATTTTGAGATATTTAAGTTTTAAATTTGCATCTTTTTTACCTTAAAATGGCTGTAACTTTTGACCCTTAAGTCCAAATTGACATGTCAAAAATGAAAATGTTTGTTTTGTAGAGCTCTAAAAGTGCTCCGAATATCACTTTTCTCTAAAAGTTAACCCTGAATTGCCACGTTCAAAAACTGATTTTGAAGGTTTGCTCAGATGCTTTTATAAATTTGGTCATAGAAGGCGTAGATTACGAGATAAAATTTTGGTGTCTTCGACAAAGTTGCTTGGATTGACAAGCCCATCAACTTTCTAGAAGACAAAAAAATTCCCAAAAATATTCCTGAAAAGTTAGATTTTCAAAATCACCCTAATCGTGAACCACCCTAATTTTGAACCAAACCAAAAGTTGCCCCTTTCCATTTGCAACAACTCTTCTGAAGACACCAAAGCTCCAAAACGTCACCATTTTTCGGAAAATCCATTTTCCACTTAATTTTGCGATCTGGACCACTGTGCACTGGTCGTGGCCGGCGTCGTTATTGATCAGCACGATAGGGACCTTTGAAAATTGCGAAGAGGTGATGATTGCTTTTGGCGATTGTCCACACTCCTTACAAAAAAATATTTTTGGTATGGAAATTGTCCACGATGGGGGATTAAAAAAAGTGTCCACGTGGTTTACGGATGGTCCCTAAGAAAAACCGTGCAGTTATGTGCAGTAGAATAAGGTGTAGAAAATTATTGTTTTAAGGTGGGCCTCATTTCCCCGCCCGAGGGAAAAAATCTGAACTTTTTTTCTTCCACTCGCAAAAACACTGCAATTTTTTCGAAAACCGCATTCCAAACATATAAGTCGGTGTCGCCAACATTCTAACGAAGACAATGATGTATAGCAATATATACGTTTTATATAAACTATTTGATTCTAGTACAAAATAAATGAAATTTTTAGAAAAATCGTCCATCAAAACTGGTCGCGATGACGACGACGACGACCAACCAAGCAGACACACACGGACACGGGTGGAAAGAGAGAACGAAAAATAACGGCAGAATTCGAATGATGTGCAATGCTGGCGAAAACAAAAGTTTCGGGATTATTATTTTACTGAGAATTATAAAGAGAATATTGGTAGAACCGACTTCTGAATAAACCGACCACATTGGAATCGGTTCCAGGGGTCCCCGGGGAATCCGGATCATGGTCAAATGGGAGATGGATTGCAAAAATAGTTGTGCTTGAAAGTGAAGAAAAACAAGCTCAATTTTGAAAAAGAATAATCATGGCATAATTCAGAATGGTGTTTCACTATATTGGCCACTTTGTAATCGATTCCTGGTGTCCCCGGGGAATCCGGATCATGACCAAAAGGAAGAATTTTTGAAATATTTCTGCTTGCAAAATGGAGATAAACAATCTCAATTTTGAAATAGAATAAACATGGCATTGGCCAGAAAGACGGTTGTCCGTATTGGCATCGATTCCATGTGTCCCCGGGGAATCCGGAACATGGTCAAAAGGAAAAACTTTTTTATAATTAATTGTGCTTGAAAAATGGATATAAACAATCTTAATTTTGAAGAGAATATGATGGCATTTTTCAGATGGTGTTTGTCCGTATTGGCCAATTTGGAATCGATTCCATGTATCCTCGGGGAATCCGGAACATGGTCAAATAGGAGATTCATTGCAAAACTAGTTGTGCTTTCAAAATGGAGATAAAATATCTCAATTTCGGAAAAGACTAATGTGCCGTATTGGCCACTTTGGAATCGTCCCAGTTTTCCTGAGAAATTTGAATCATGGCCAAACGTGAGATTTTTTACGAAAATAGGTGTGCCTACAAATTGAGGCCAAATCAACATTATTTTTAAAAGGATTATAGAGGATTTTATCAGAATGATGTATCAATTAGGCACATTGAATATAATAATATATTTTCAGTGCAACTTTTACATTACAAATCATTTATTGTAAGGAATATAAAGTCCTTTGTGATTTTTAACTAGGTGAATATTTTGAAATTAATTTCCTTTTTCTATAGTAATTTTAAAAAAAGGACGCACTTCCAAATGAACTTCAACCATTCTGCGTTATAATTCAAATATGTTATCATATGATGCATCTTGCATCATCATGATCCAGATTTCAAAAGGACACCTGGTATCAGGGTTGTTAAAATATCAAAGTATCAGCTCTCAGCAACTACAATTATCTCGCCTGAATATTCATGCCTCAAATACAACTGCTCTTCTCTCTTCATTGAAACTCTCAGCGCCGAACATAGCCGAACACGTTTTCTTGTTTACCCACTCGCGATTGACATTTTCCTTTTCTCTCTCATTCCCGCTTCCACGATCATGCTACCGTAACAGCGTTTAACCATAAAAGCCGCCACAAAACCAATTTCGCAAACGCAGTTTAACAGGACGTCATGCGTGGTCGGCTCCTAATCGCCATCTCGCGTTCTCTCATTGCAGTTTTCGGAGAGATTGAGAGACTCAGCGGTGAGAGCGCATAGTCGAGGAAAAGGGGAGGAGTGAAAGAGAGAGAATGACATCGCTGGAAATCACGAGACACAAGAAGAGATCTCACAAGCTACAGTGACGGCCGCTATACTCTCGGATATTTTTGGTGCAGAGATAATCTATTGATAGCCTTTTTATCACTCATTTGCAACACTGCCTGGTATCAATTGCAAAGTAGCCAATATGGACAAACTCCATTCTAAAAATGCATGAATAATCCTTTGAGAAACTGATTTAGCGCCAATAATCATCTGCCAACTGCTAGCACAACTATTTTTACAAAATGACATGATCATGACCCGGATTCCATAGGGACACCTGGTATCGATTCCAATGTGCCCAATACGGACAAACACTATCTTAAAAATGCCATCATATTCTCTTCAAAATTTAGATTGTTCATATCCATTTTTCAAATACAACTGAGCAATTCTTTGAGATTTCGGTCATTCATTTTTTTTTGTTGTATTTTTAATTCGACTGAAACTTTTTTGGTGCCTTCGGATGCCCAAAGAAGCCATTTTGCATCATTAGTTTGTCTACATAATTTTCCATACAAAATAGGCAGCGGTCCATACAAAAATGATATATGAAAATTCAAAAATCTGTACCTTTTGAAGTAATTTTTTGATCGATTTGGTGTCTTCGGCGAAGTTGTAGGTATGAATAAGGACTGTACTGAAAAAAATTATACACGGTAAAAAAAAATGTTAAAGTGGTTTTTTTTGTCACTAAAACTTGATTTGCAAAAAAAAACTTTTTTTATTTTTTTTATTTTATGATGCCTATTTTTCAGAAATTTTCAGTATGGGCAAAACATCTTTGACCAACTTATGAATTCTTGAATCAATACTTTTCTTTCCAAAAAATCGAAATATAGGTTGCAAAATATTTCTAACTTCATTTTTCAATGTGAAATTGAATTTGCAATCCAAAAGTACTTTAGTGAAATTTTGATAATGAGGACCGTTTTCAAGTAATAGCCATTTTTAAGTAACTTTTTTGAAAATTGTCGCAGTTATTCATGTTTGTAAATTGGTGCCCATTTTGCCCACCTTTGGAATTTTTTTTTTTTTTAAGTCGAGAAAATTATTTATATTTTGCTTTTTTGAACTTTGTTGATACGACCGTTAGTTGCTGAGATATTGCCATGCTAAGATTTATAAACAGGAAAATTGATGTTTTCTTAATCTCACTCAAACAACCCACAATTTTCTATTGTCGATATCTCAGTAACGAATGGTCCAATTTGCAATGTTAAAACATGAAGCATTCGTGTAATTTTCCGATCTTTTAGAAAACAATATTTTAATTTTTTCTGCTTGCAATTGGCAGATGATTATTGGCGCTAAATTAGTTTCTCAAAGGATTATTGATGCATTTTTAGAATGGAGTTTGTCCATATTGGCTACTTTGCAATTGGTACCAGGTGTCCTTTTGAAATCTGGATCATGATGATGCAAGATGCATCATATGATAACATATATTTGAATTATAACGCAGAATGGTTGAAGTTCATCTGGAAGTGCGTCCATTTAATTAAATATTACTTTAGAAAAAGGAAATTAATTTCAAAATATTCACCTAGTTAAAAATCACAAAGGACTTTATATTCCTTACAATAAATGATTTGTAATGTAAAAGTTGCACTGAAAATATATTATTATATTCAATGTGCCTAATTGATACATCTTTCTGATAAAATCCTCTATAATCCTTTTAAAAATAATGTTGATTTGGCCTCAATTTGTAGGCACACCTATTTTCGTAAAAAATCTCACGTTTGGCCATGATTCAAATTTCTCAGGAAAACTGGGACGATTCCAAAGTGGCCAATACGGCACATTAGTCTTTTCCGAAATTGAGATATTTTATCTCCATTTTGAAAGCACAACTAGTTTTGCAATGAATCTCCTATTTGACCATGTTCCGGATTCCCCGAGGATACATGGAATCGATTCCAAAGTGGCCATCTGAAAAATGCCATCATATTCTCTTCAAAATTTAGATTGTTTATATCCATTTTTCAAGCACAATTAATTATAAAAAAGTTTTTCCTTTTGACCATGATCCGGATTCCCCGGGGACACATGGAATCGATGCCAATTCGGACAACCGTCTTTCTGGCCAATGCCATGTTTATTCTTTCTCAAATTTGAGATTGTTTATCTCCATTTTGCAAGCAGAAATATTTCAAAAATTCTTCCTTTTGGTCATGATCCGGATTCCCCGGGGACACCAGGAATCGATTACAAAGTGGCCAATATAGTGAAACACCATTCTGAATTATGCCATGATTATTCTTTTTCAAAATTGAGCTTGTTTTTCTTCACTTTCAAGCACAACTATTTTTGCAATCCATCTCCCATTTGACCATGATCCGGATTCCCCGGGGACACATGGAATCGATTCCAAAGTGGCCAATACGGACAAGCACTATTCTGAAAAATGTCACAATTATTCTTTTTCGAAATTGAGTTCTATTATCTCCATTTTTCAAGTACAACTATTTTTGAAATGAATCTCCTTTTTGACCATGATCCGGATTATCCGGGGAAACCCGGAATCGATTACAAAGTGACCAATACGGACAATCGTCTTTCTGGCCAATGCCATGTTTATTCTTTTTCAAATTTGAGATTGTTTATCTCCATTTTGCAAGCAGAAATATTTCAAAAATTCTTCCTTTTGGTCATGATCCGGATTCCCCGGGGACACCAGGAATCGATTACAAAGTGGCCAATATAGTGAAACACCATTCTGAATTATGCCATGATTATTCTTTTTCAAAATTGAGCTTGTTTTTCTTCACTTTCAAGCACAACTATTTTTGCAATCCATCTCCCATTTGACCATGATCCGGATTCCCCGGGGACCCCTGGAACCGATTCCAATGTGGTCGGTTTATTCAGAAGTCGGTTCTACCAATATTCTCTTTATAATTCTCAGTAAAATAATAATCCCGAAACTTTTGTTTTCGCCAGCATTGCACATCATTCGAATTCTGCCGTTATTTTCGTTCTCTCTTTCCACCCGTGTCCGTGTGTGTCTGCTTGGTTGGTCGTCGTCGTCGTCATCGCGACCAGTTTTGATGGACGATTTTTCTAAAAATTTCATTTATTTTGTACTAGAATCAAATAGTTTATATAAAACGTATATATTGCTATACATCATTGTCTTCGTTAGAATGTTGGCGACACCGACTTATATGTTTGGAATGCGGTTTTCGAAAAATTGCAGTGTTTTTGCGAGTGGAAGAAAAAAGTTCAGATTTTTTCCTCGGGGGGAAATGAGGCCCACCTTAATCGTAAAAATCATACATCTTTAAACTTACTTTTTTCTAATTGAAATTATGCTGGTAGGAATGATTTCAAATTACAAAAATATGAAAAGCACGATTTTCGTAGAATATGATTCTTATTTCCACTCTAATTGAACCCACTTTAAAAAAAAACTTGTTTTTGTTTTAAATTTTAGAACGTCAGTTTTAAAAATTTGATTAAAATTGAATAGTAATTTTTCATAACTCTACAATCTCGAAATGCAGAGATTTAAAAAAACAACTCCTCTTAACCTGTTCCACGTGCCCCAAATTTCAACGCAAATCAACTTGTCCACCCCCTGAGGGCGTATCGACCAACAAACGTCCCAAAATTAAAAGTCATTTCCAAAAAAATCCACCCCCTTAATGCTCCAAGAAACACCTCGCTCTCCTGCTTGTTATTATTTTAATAAAGTGAAAATTAATGGACTATTAATACTGTCAGCTCGGCAGATTTAGACAATTATTTATGGGGCGAAAAAAAGAAGAAGAATTGTGTGTTGCTTTTTTTATTTTGTTTCTTCGAGGAGTTCAGCCTAATCAGCGTCCCCCCGAGGGGGTCTCTTTTCCCCCAGGGTGCGGGAGAAATTTGTGGACGCGTGAGGTTCAGGTTTAAGTGTTATTTGATTACTGATTTTAGGATTTGGAGGGATAGTGACGAGTGATGTTTTGTTTTTTTCGTGTCATGCTCGAAGGCGATGATTGATTATTAATTAATGAAGCCTGATTAGGCCAGTTTAGTGGCTTTTAATTGATGGTTGCTGGAGAACTGGTCCAACCCGGCCGCATGAGAATCTGTTTAGCTTAATTATACCTGGTAGGAGGGTGTGGGAAGAGGCGCATCTTGGGGCGATTTCCCAAGCGCCCAGCATCTCGGTCTCTATTAACTGGGTCATTGATTCATCTGAATGGGCACATAAACAATCGCATGTTTAGGACGGGTGAGAAGAAGAAGAAGACGAAGATGCAACGGAGGTGTAATTTCGTTCAATTAGCGAAAACATTTTCCCACAGCAATCAGCTGGGAGGTGATTTTGTAAAAGAGAGAAAAACGAAGAAGTAAAAAGTGCACTTGTTGCAGCATCGCACCTGAAACGAGGGAAAATCGTTGGATGTTGCCTGCTCGACCCTCGGGCGGGGATGAGACTTCCTTTTTCGTAGCACTTTAAACAAGATGGAAGGCTTGATTTGCGCAAAACGAAGGCCGACCTGAGTGTTGTTGCCTGGGGGAACGAATAGTGATTCAGGAGATTTGAAGCTACACTTTGTTTCAAGCTTCTTTCGGTGAAGATTCCACCTTGAAGGGCCATTTCTTCTGCAAGTTTTACAGCAGTTAAATCTGCTTGAAGACTGGTTACACGTTTTTTTTTTCGAGTTCCGTCATCTCACTCGTCCGGGCAAGGTGGCGTCAGTTCCCCGGGAGGTCATACGCAACGGATGTCACCCACCTCCACCTTCAACCCAGCTCCGACGCGACGACGCATTAGTAATGCGTCACTTTCCAACTATCGCAACGCGCGCCACGCCATCACTCTCGATGATTAATGGTCACCGGGTCGTCACCGGTCCTTCCAAGTGTCGTATGAGATATCAATACGCGATTGCTGTCTCCTGCTCTCTCTCCCGGTTAAGGTCTTAACGCACCTCAACGCACAATACATCACCCCCCCCCCCCTCATTTCCCCCTTCGACGAAGACTTTCTTCAGTTTCATCCTAATCTGGTCTTGGAAACGGCAGATCGAGATTAGGATCACCTCTTGCCGTAGACTGACTTGGCCCGCAGACGACAAACTTGGAAATATTGTCCACCAAGGTTGGAAGAATGTGGTACAATTTGTTCGTCGTAACATACCGCGTACTGCGCTGGGGACATCATAATTTTTCTTCCTCGTTGCCTCGTTTTTTTCGGTGTTTTTTCCAACAAACAGACATCTCTCGGAGGAGACTTGGGCTCGAGCAGGTCTGGGACAGCTTTTAAATGTCCCACTCGCGCCTAGGCGACATAAATAACAAAAATGACACTTGACTCTCACCTGTTACGACGCGGCGCAGCTAGGTTGTTAAATGTGACCTGCTGCAGGCAGTGGACGGTGGTGGTCAAGGCGCGCGATATGACAATAAAGGCGCGTAGGTCTTCCGTGTGGCGCGTTCATATTTTTTGTACCGGTTTCATTTCACTGGAAAGTGGATTCTGCCTCGGCCCGAGCTGGAACTTTATGGCGAGACTGGACTTTTTTTTTGGCTTTGCCTCAATGTAGGGTTTGTTTCAACACTTGTAATGACCTGGTCGTGAAGTGACTGGGCTGTCCCTTTTGCGGAGTTGCGATGCGAGTTTGATAATCACCTTATTGTTTCGGCGATATGCGTAATCTGTGATGTAAATGAAATGTGTGGTTTTAATTGCCTGCAAGGTGTTGCAAGTCAGTTTTCTCTGTAGTCTAAAATTGTTTGTTGGCGAACAAATCAGCATTTGTTTAGAGTAGTCTCCAACGAATCATTGGTCTTAAGTGAACTTCAACTGTCAATGAGATCTTCTGTTAACTACAATTGGCTATGATTTAGAGTTAGAGTTAGAGTTAGAGTTAGATTTAGAGTTAGAGTTAGAGTTATTTTCGTTCTCTCTTTCCACCCGTGTCCGTGTGTGTCTGCTTGGTTGGTCGTCGTCGTCGTCATCGCGACCAGTTTTGATGGACGATTTTTCTAAAAATTTCATTTATTTTGTACTAGAATCAAATAGTTTATATAAAACGTATATATTGCTATACATCATTGTCTTCGTTAGAATGTTGGCGACACCGACTTATATGTTTGGAATGCGGTTTTCGAAAAAATTGCAGTGTTTTTGCGAGTGGAAGAAAAAAAGTTCAGATTTTTTCCCTCGGGCGGGGAAATGAGGCCCACCTTAATCGTAAAAATCATACATCTTTAAACTTACTTTTTTCTAATTGAAATTATGCTGGTAGGAATGATTTCAAATTACAAAAATATGAAAAGCACGATTTTCGTAGAATATGATTCTTATTTCCACTCTAATTGAACCCACTTTAAAAAAAAACTTGTTTTTGTTTTAAATTTTAGAACGTCAGTTTTAAAAATTTGATTAAAATTGAATAGTAATTTTTCATAACTCTACAATCTCGAAATGCAGAGATTTAAAAAAAAAACAACTCCTCTTAACCTGTTCCACGTGCCCCAAATTTCAACGCAAATCAACTTGTCCACCCCCTGAGGGCGTATCGACCAACAAACGTCCCAAAATTAAAAGTCATTTCCAAAAAAATCCACCCCCTTAATGCTCCAAGAAACACCTCGCTCTCCTGCTTGTTATTATTTTAATAAAGTGAAAATTAATGGACTATTAATACTGTCAGAGTTAGAGTTAGAGTTAGAGTTAGCGTTAGCGTTAGCGTTAGCGTTAGCGTTAGCGTTAGCGTTGATTTTGATTTTGATTTTGATTTTGATTTTGATTTTGATTTTGATTTTGATTTTGATTTTGATTTTGATTTTGATTTTGATTTTGATTTTGATTTTGATTTTGATTTTGATTTTGATTTTGATTTTGATTTTGATTTTGATTTTGATTTTGATTTTGATTTTGATTTTGATTTTGATTTTGATTTTGATTTTGATTTTGATTTTGATTTTGATTTTGATTTTGATTTTGATTTTGATTTTGATTTTGATTTTGATTTTGATTTTGATTTTGATTTTGATTTTGATTTTGATTTTGATTTTGATTTTGATTTTGATTTTGATTTTGATTTTGATTTTGATTTTGATTTTGATTTTGATTTTGATTTTGTCTTAAGTCTTGAGTCTTGAGTCTTGAGTCTTGAGTCTTGAGCCTTGAGTCTTGAGTCTTGAGTCTTGAGTCTGAGTCTTGAGTCTTGAGCCTTGAGCCTTGAGTCTTGAGTCTTGAGTCTTGAGTCTTGAGTCTTGAGTCTTGAGTCTTGAGTCTTGAGTCTTGAGTCTTGAGTCTTGAGTCTTGAGTCTTGAGTCTTGAGTCTTGAGTCTTGAGTCTTGAGTCTTGAGTCTTGAGTCTTGAGTCTTGAGTCTTGAGTCTTGAGTCTTGAGTCTTGAGTCTTGAGTCTTGAGTCTTGAGTCTTGAGTCTTGAGTCTTGAGTCTTGAGTCTTGAGTCTTGAGTCTTGAGTCTTGAGTCTTGAGTCTTGAGTCTTGAGTCTTGAGTCTTGAGTCTTGAGTCTTGAGTCTTGAGTCTTGAGTCTTGAGTCTTGAGTCTTGAGTCTTGAGTCTTGAGTCTTGAGTCTTGAGTCTTGAGTCTTGAGTCTTGAGTCTTGAGTCTTGAGTCTTGAGTCTTGAGTCTTGAGTCTTGAGTCTTGAGTCATGTTAAGCAACAATTCCTCCCTTGATTGGCCCTTTTTCCACTTCTTTACTAACAAAGCACTTTGCTCTTCTGAGCCTGACAAGCTTGAAAAGAGCGCGTTAAATTATTGCGATTCGCGTTAATAAATATTGTCCATTTCTCCTCCTTCGGCATCCCTTTAAATCTCCCGGGTAAACAGTCGAAGACCTTGCCTGAGCAGGATGATGATTGTTTCAATCGCCTTCTAACGGCTGAAAGCTGTGACTTTACACAACTCCACCACGATCATCCCGCCTCGGAACCTTCTTCGTCATTGTAATAAAATGTAGTAAAGAGAGTCCGGACGCCGCCGCCGCTGTCGTGACTTTGATAGGTACACGTGTTCCCAAGACCTTGCGGCCGCCCCGAGTTCAAGTGCAGTCAGAAGAAGAAGGTAACCAAGTGTGATTAGCCGACTCTGTTAATCTTCCCCGAGGAGAGCCTTGCCGGAGCCGTCGCCTCATTGTCAATTGCAGCAAAATGTACAATAATTCACAGGTCATTAATTTCTCAGGGTCAAGGCTGCTTGCGCGTTGAGGAAGAGAGGTCTTGGAGGGGAAATCCCGTGGCCGGTAGCTTCTTCCCATAATCAGCTGGAATGACTTTTGCAATGACCCCCAAGACCGTCGTCGTCTTCGACGTCTTGGACCAATGATTGAGGTTCGCTTATGGTTGCTCAATTTAATTTCCTTTTACGGAGTCGGACGGACGAAGGATTACATATTGGCCGGTTGTGCAGCGACGACTTCAGACTCCCTCCACAAGGTGTTGATAGTGATAATGGGCTGTTTGCAGAAGAGAAGTTTTGTGTGATGCCACTAATGATTTTATTTTCCACCATTAGCTGCAAGTATTTGTTGCAGCGCTCGGTGGGTGATTCATGCTGCCGGGTTCGTCACTTGTTGCAACCATACTGGCGGACAAGTCTTTTGTGCGGTTTTGACGTGGTTTGCGATGCGGTGCTTGATAAAGTGTGTTTTTGATGATGGGTTCAATTATTTGCTGTTGATTTGTTTGGATTTGCGATAAATGGGCGAAGAACAAAGATGAGTTTGTTTGCTGAAATTGAGTTTCCAGGCGGATAAATAAGGGGCTACATTGTCCGAGGCTTGGGAAGTTTTTTCACGATGAGTGGACTTTTTACATTGTTGATTTGATAAGACATCTGCTGATTCTTGGTTGACGTTGGATTGTTCTGAAACTTCTTGTTATTTACTTAATTAAAATTAATAATTTTTATTACACCATGAATGATCTTCAAAAGCAAAGAATGATTAAAATCAAGAAAATTAGAAAAAAAACTAACTTAATCCACCTATCTGGTTGATGCCTTCCTCACATGTTACCAACAATGGGTAATATGAGTGGTTTGGACACATATTTCAGCTGTTTTTTTTAGGTCCAGAAAAATAAGTACAGTTAAACCTCGCATATGCACCTCATATGGGGGTTTCTTATGCGAAGCACGCATATGCGAGGTACAGGGCTTATGGGATTTTGGCTATATGGGAGACATGGGCTATATTTTAATAAAAAATCAACTAAACTATACAAATTTATAGTGTTTTGGAATCGTTATGAAGTCAGCTTTACAGCTACACCAAATTTACATGGTTTACGATGTTCTAGGTCATCCGAAACTTCGTCAAGTTAAGGCCTATGTGTTCAACGCCGTACAAGTATGAGGTAGGCGATTTGACTGTGGTTTTTGACCACAGGTCATATCCGGATAACCTCAGGGAGGTTCAGGGACTAGTCTACCGATATGTGGTGATGTTCTGGGTCTACTGTAGAGTCCCTGAAGGTACGTCCGATGGGTCTACCGCCGTAACACGGCAGAGGTCGGTAGTTTTAGACCTCAGATCATATCCGGATAGCCTCAGGGAGGTTCAAGGACTAGTCTACCGGTATGTGGTGATGTTCCGGGTCTTTTGTAGAGTCCCGGGAGGTACGACCGTTGGGTCTACCGCCGTAACACGGCAGACGTCGGTGTTTTTTGACCTCAGATCATATCCAGTTAGAATCAGGGAGGTTCAGGGACTAGTCTACCGATATGTGGAAATGTTCTGGGTCTTCTGTGGAGTCCCGAGAGCTACGCCTGAAGGGTCTACCGACGTAACACGGCAGAGGTCTGTGGTTTTTGACCTCAGATCATATCCGGATAGCCTCAGGGAGGTTCAGGGCCTAGTCTACCGGTATGTGGTGATGTTCTGGGTCTCCTGTAGAGTCCCGGGAGTTACGGCCGATGGGTCTACCACCGTAAGAAGATAGAGGTCAGATGTTTTTGACCTCAGATTATATCCAGATAGCCTTAGGGAACTCCCGGGACTCTATAGAAGACCCAGAACATCTCCACATATCGGTAAACTAGTCCCTGAACCTCCCTGAGGCTATCTGGATATTATCTAAGGTCAAAAACCATCGACCTCTGCTTTGTTACGGTGGTAGACCCGTCGGTCGTAACTCCCGGGACTCTATAGAAGACCCAGAACATCTCCACATATCGGTAGACTAGTTCCTGAACCTCCCTGAGTCTATCTGGATATAATCTAAGGCCAAAACCATCGACCTCTGCCTTATTACGGCGGTAGACCCTTCAGGCGTAGCTCGGGACTCCACAGAAGACTCAGAACATTTCCACTTTTCGGTAGACTAGTCCCTGAACCTCCTGAGGCTATCTGGATATGATCTGAGGTCAAAAACACCGACCTCTGCCGTGTTACGGCGGTAGACCCATCGGACGTACCTCCGGGACTCTACAGAAGACCCAGAACATCACCACATATCGGTAGACTAGTCCCTGAACCTCCTGAGGCTATCTGGATATTATCTAAGGTCAAAACCATCGACCTCTGCTTTGTTACGGTGGTAGACCCGTCGGTCGTAACTCCGGGACTCTATAGAAGACCCAGAACATCTCCACATATCGGTAGACTAGTCCCTGAACCTCCCTGAGTCTATCTGGATATAATCTAAGGCCAAAAACCATCGACCTCTGCCTTATTACGGCGGTAGACCCTTCAGGCGTAGCTCTCGGGACTCCACAGAAGACTCAGAACATTTCCACTTTTCGGTAGACTAGTCCCTGAACCTCCCTGAGGCTATCTGGATATGATCTGAGGTCAAAAAACACCGACCTCTGCCGTGTTACGGCGGTAGACCCATCGGACGTACCTCCCGGGACTCTACAGAAGACCCATAACATCTCCACATATCGGTAAACTAGTCCCTGAACCTCCCTGAGGCTATCTGGATATTATCTAAGGTCAAAAACCATCGACCTCTGCTTTGTTACGGTGGTAGACCCGTCGGTCGTAACTCCCGGGACTCTATAGAAGACCCAGAACATCTCCACATATCGGTAGACTAGTCCCTGAACCTCCCTGAGTCTATCTGGATATAATCTAAGGCCAAAAACCATCGACCTCTGCCTTATTACGGCGGTAGACCCTTCAGGCGTAGCTCTCGGGACTCCACAGAAGACTCAGAACATTTCCACTTTTCGGTAGACTAGTCCCTGAACCTCCCTGAGGCTATCTGGATATAATCTGAGGTCAAAAAACACCGACCTCTGCCGTGTTACGGCGGTAGACCCATCGGACGTACCTCCCGGGACTCTACAGAAGACCCAGAACATCACCACATATCGGTAGACTAGTCCCTGAACCTCCCTGAGGCTATCCGGATATGATCTGTGGTCAAAAACCACAGTCAAATCGCCTACCTCATACTTGTACGGCGTTGAACACATAGGCCTTAACTTGACGAAGTTTCGGATGATCTAGAACATCGTAAACCATGTAAATTTGGTGTAGCTGTATAGCTGACTTCATAACGATTCCAAAACACTATAAATTTGTATAGTTTAGATGATTTTTTATAAAAATATAGCCTATGTCTCCCATATAGCCTAAACCCCATAAGCCCTGTACCTCGCATATGCAACTCTTGCGACAAAACCGAATCAGGTGGAATGACTCGTATATGCAAAGTTGCATATGCGAGGCGCTCTTATACGAGGTTTAACTGTACACAGATATAACTTAAGTTGTCATAACTCGAGACAGGGTTGCCAGATCTTCAATTATGTGGACTCGTTGGAAAGTTCTTTCGATTACCTAACCAACGATGGGTCGGATGATGGATCCGGACATAGTTTACATACATTTAAGTGAGATCCGGCTTCAAAAAAGTACATCAATATCACTTAAGTGGTCATAACTCGAGACAGGGTTGCCAGATCTTCAATTATGTGGACTCGTTCGAAAGGTCTTTTGATTACCTAACCAACGATGGGTCGGATGATGGATCCGGACATCGTTTACTTGCATTTAAGTGAGATCCGGCTTCAAAAAAGTACATCAATATCACTTAAGTGGTCATAACTCGAGACAGGGTTGCCAGATCTTCGATGTTGTGGACTTTTTGGAAAGGTCTTTTGATTACCTAACCAACGATGGGTTGGATGATGGATCTGGACATCGTTTACATGCATATAATTGAGATCCGGATATATGTGAAAACACATTTTTGTACATAACTTTTGAACTACTTATCGAAACTTCAAACAATTCAATAGCGATGTATGGGACCCTAAACCAAATCGAATGCAACTAGTTTGATCAAAATCGGTTCAGCCAGTGCTGAGAAAACTTGGCAAGATTTTTGAACACATACATACATACACACACACACACACATACACACACACACATACACACACACACACATACACACACACACACATACACACACACAGACATTTGTTCAGTTTTCGATTCTGAGTCGATATGTATATATGAAGGTGGGTCTTCGAGCTTTTAATAAAAAGTTCATTTTTAGAGCAGGATTATAGCCTTACCTCAGTGAGGAAGGCAAAACGAATCTGAAATTCTGAACCTCGATTTTTTTTAAAAGAGTTTAAAAAATAAAATGTGGTTATTGTCAATCATATTTGTGTCAAAAAGAAATAATGATGTAAACAGGGCTGAGAACCACTGTTCATGAGAAAAACAACATAGCATTTGCACGCAAGTTGAAAGGAACTTTTATCCTTTTTTAAATAATCTTGTTAGAATTTGTGTATTCTTATTGGATTCAGAGTTCTAGTTTTCTAATAGTGAAAGCAAAGAGGTACGCAACTATAGTGGACAGATTATTTTCAACAATAAATGTAATTTGATTTTTTTTTAGATCTCAAAATTTCCGTGTACACAAATGAGCACTTCAATCTGGAACGTTGAAAACAAAATATTTCCACCAAAATATCAGAGTTATTTCATCGCCATAACCGTTCCTCCCCAAACAAACAAGATGCAGCAATTCTCGGAAATCCACTTGGCAGTAACTCCACCTCACCGCCACCGCCGTTCGTCTGATGATTATCTGCTCCGAAAATGGCACCGAAAAGTGTCCAAAATTAGGAGCAAAATGCTTCCCCAGCACGACACGACACGCCGTCGTCGCCTTAAAAGCCCAAAAATAAATAAAATAAAATCAGCCCAAAACAAGCCCGCAAAAGACCCTCTTTCACCTTCCTCCCTGTTCCAGCTCATTATCGGGAGTGCTAATTTTCCGCATTTCACCTGGAGGGGATTATCGCACCTTTCCAAGTTTGCCAACCGTTGTCCGAGTCCGAGTGTAGGTGCCGAGGTCCTACTGTGAGGTTAAATGACACTTGCACCGACTGCGGAGTCCGGAGTCCGGCCCAAGTGGGTACCCCAAATGACCATCCACTGATTACGTGCCAATGTGTCCTTCCGCGATTGTTATGGCCAAACAAACGGGATCATTGGAAGAAGGGGCGGTATGCACCATCAATTGGCATGTACAAATTTACTTATTTTTTTCAATTTTGGTGAATACCACCCTGTCCCACCCTCCGGAAACCGCAAGGGGGACGACATTCATTACAAATATCTGCGCATTAAAGCCAACTTTTCGCCTCAATTACCGTAATCGCCCAAAACAAGCAAACAAGCTCTGGAGGCATAAAATATAATAACGACAACGTGGCCACCACCACTTGGTGGCGGCGGTGCAAATGATGTGTGCAATATGGGATGCATTTCTCCTGGACTCTGGTGTCGGTGTTGGAGTTTGGCAAAGACGTGTTCAACGACCTCTTAAACGGAACCTGGTGGAGCAGCAGGACAGATAATGGACCGCGGGGTTTATTCAGAATGCTACCTGGGGTCGTATCAATAAATTGAAACATAAATGTAGTTTTTTCAACCTCAGGCCAAAACATTACAAATCTGCATTTTATACTTAAAAGTTCAAAAAAAAAATATGGCAATAATTATTTTTTTACGTTTTGCAGGTTTTAAAGAATGTCCAATCATATTTTAATAATTTTGAAAATTATAAATTTTTGACAAGGCTTAGTAAAGAACAACCCGTTAGGCATGTCGCTCGCCAGCCAATTTCATTCGAACCGGCAACCGATTTTGAAAATTTGTTATAAATTTACTATATGATCAGTATCATATTATTATTTATCCCATTCCTACAAACACTTACAATTGAAAAGAAGTCAACTTAGGACTAGCGGATGTTCTTTTTTTTTAAGTAAAATTGAGATTTTGTTTAGATCATTGCTGAAATTTTCAAGTTATCGCAGTTTTCGTAATTTTCCCGTTTTTGCGCGCATCGAAAACCCCAATTTTTATGTTCAAAAAATCATATCACCGGATCGAGTTAATGGATATTTGCAATTTTTGGATATGTTATGTAAAATATTACAAGGAATCAGGGAAAAATATTATCAGATATGAACTCTTTGGTCCGGAGACCTTCAAATTAGTAAATGAAATTTTCATAGGACCATTTCAAATATTCAGCTGGATTTTTCGAACCTCCAAATGTTTTTCCTTAAAAGCTCAACTAATGACCTTTCTTTTGAAACGTGGTGCTATTAAATTGGTTCAGCCATTCCGAAGGTATGATTTTTTTTTAAATGTGCTTTTTGCGAAAATCTTCGAAAATTACCATTATTTTGGACCACCCTTTTTTGGATAGGAGCACTCTAATCGCCAAACAAAAAAATACGGGTATAATTATTAGGGTCAAAGAAACCCCACTCTAAAATTGAACCAAATCAAAGCATTTTTGATTTGGAGACTTCCTATTTGACGTGGAATGGCTATATAATCAATGCAGGAATATGCATTTCAAACTGTTTCAGGTTGTTTGCAGTATAGTTCCATTGAAAATTTGGAGTTTTTGGAAAACATATTTTTGACTCCTGATTTTTTGGGCCCATTTTGTAGAATATTTGCAACGGCTTTTTTAAACCACTTTTTAAACCATCTTAAAAATTGTTTCAAAAATAGTGTACACAAATCTGACCAGGATTCAAAAATCTTTGATGACTTTATTTAAATTGTGCGTTCTAATTGTGAGAAACTATACAAGAAACCCAAAAATGTTTATTTTCAGAATTGTCTGAAACATTTTGGAATTTTCATTGACCCAAGAGGACATATTGCATTATTAGTTCGTCCATACAAGTCTCCATAGAGTGTTGTCCACTGGCATTACAAAAACGGTATGATTTTTTTTTCTTATAATCGTTTTTTTAAATGCATGAATGTAACTAAAAATAGTTTAAATAACATTCAATTAATTTTAACTCACAATAAGTTCCTAAGTCACAGCATGGTCTCAACTTGATTTTTTAACTGATCTAGAAAACGTGTTGGGAACTCGGCAAATTTTATTTGTTTAAATATAAAATTATAGACAACATTCTTTCTTAAAATCAAAATAATTGAAAAAAAAAATGTTTCCTATTGGATTTCTTTTAATATTGCATATTGTACCTTTTAAAAATAAAAGTATCTTTAGAAAAGTTATAGATAGGTCATGATGAGGACAACTGAGAAAAAAAGTGTTTATTAAACTTTTATATTACATTAACTGAAATTCCCAAATACAATATTTTATTTTTTTTTTATTTTTCAGTAGACTAAAAAAAGCATTTTTAGAACCGTCATCATGGGAGAGAGATAGATTTGGACATACAAAATTTAACATTTTAGTTTGACCCATTGTCACCCTTAATGACGGAACCTGAAAGAATTGTGGATATGAATGTTTTTTTTTTTAGATTTTTTGTATTATTTTTTTAATATAAAATACTTCAAATGTTTTCTTAAACTAAATTCAATTTTATTTGAATAATGTTTAAAGAAAGTTCTTTTATGCTGGTATTTTTTCTGCAATTTATCTTTTTTTTAGACTTTGAAAATCGGACAAAAAGTTGGCGAGATATTTATTTTGGATTTTTGCAATGATGATATATTGGCAACTGGGTATTTGTCAAATCTTGAATGTTAAAAATTTTACTTATTGTGATATTTTCCAATCTAACCGATATAAATATTTCATAAGTTTCAGGATACAAAACATTTCAAAAGTTTCAAATAGCATAATATTACATTTTCAGCTATTTTAAAAAGTTAGGCTGTTGCAAATGTTTTTTGAAGTTCATGTCCCTCGACTCTGATCGGGATCAAGGGGGAGGGGGGACATAAACTTTAAAAAATATTTGCAACGGCCTCAGTATAATTGAAAAAATGACATGACCCTTTCTTATCAACAAATATTTTGTTTGAATTTTTTGAAGAGAAATTTTATTTCTTCTATTCATTTTTAAATAATTTAAAAAAAAAAAACCCGATTTAATCCCACATGGGGTGAGATAGAGCCTTTCTTACAAAAGGAAGTTAACGGCAGTTGATTTTTTTTTTTCAAAGAAATAGCAATATAAAGAATGGTCCATTCATAATACAATTCGAAACTCAACCATATTTTTTCATATAACTGAAAAGCGCTGGTTTTTGCCCCATTTGCCATGGCCGGTTGTAAGCTGTGCTCACACACAAGCATTTTCGATTTTTTAAATCAGAACACATTGTTTTTGAGACAGAGAATTAGCTCACAATTTGCGATGTTCGTAATGTTTTCTGCATATCGCTAAATTGTTCGTTTTCTCTGAGTGTTTTTTTGCACTTTTCAAAATATTAAAAATTAACGAGAAAACAAAATAATTCCGTCTTGCTCCAATGCGTTAAAGTGGTTACAAAATAACTGGCAGAAAGTGTTTCAACACCCGAGAATTTGCCGTGTTGTAAACAACGATGTAACGGTAAAGCCGCATAAATGTTCTTGAAAGCTTTGAAACGCCTACTGTAATTCACTAAACTGTCATTTAGGCGTTAGGCAAAATTGAGAGCTTTCAATAAGCAAGCATTTAGGCGTTTTTGGGATTGGGAAGCATACAACGACTGAGCGCTCGGTGGGACTTCACTACGACAAACGCAAACGTACCGAATAAACCACCGTGGTGCGCTGGTACGATGAACAAAAATACTAATACACAAAAAGGCTAGTACCGAAGCTAGAAAACCAAACCCGCGATGTGCGTTGTCACTGGCACATGGGAAGCTTGAACGCTTTCCAGAAATTCGTTCGCTCAGAGTTCGATCAGAGAATGAGCAAAACAAAAAAGAAAGGCAAAAGAATGAGCATGAGGCTTCAGAACAGATAGCTGCTTGCGTCTAGTTTGCGTTAACTGAAGCTTAGCATAGAAAATAATGATAGGCGATGTGTGATGAACGAGCAATCGATAAAGCAACTTGCACTAAAAGGGGGTAATCTAGTATCAAAACTCCATACGCGCCAGCATTGCTCGCGTCTGCATGTGAAGCTCAACTTGGCAACTATGAAATGATGAAATGATTTGGGAACGAAGCTTGATTTGGCGTCGGAGCCAAAAGCAAACACTATACCTTTCTTTAGTAAGAAAGGCAAAAATGGAAATTTTCTAAAATCTGAACGGTAAATCCAAATGAGGTCAAATTTGTTTCAGAACATCGAGTATGGTCTAGATTATGATGTGGAGAAAAAAAATTAGATAAAATGCCAAAGGAATAGTTTTGGCATTTGGTGAAAATTGGCTTTACCTTTTTAGGGTTTTCCCCTCACAGTGAATTAGTCCACAAGCTGTAAATCAAAAACCACATTACCGACATGGATGAAAATTTAGGAGGATGTAGGGCTGGAAAAATGCAATTTTTTGGACAAATAAACGATTTCAATACTTCAATTTTCGACCGATTTTTCATTTGAAAACCGCCTGATTTGGTGAAAACACACTCCGAGTTCCCATAAAAAATGGATAAATTCAAATTTGGTATGGAACTGGTTCAGGTTCAGCACATCCCCTTTCAAATGCGCCCAAGAGAGCTTAAATCCATAATGTGGGCTCTGAGAAACCCCTACCACAAAATTGAGCACTTTTTACCACACACGGACGTCACGCGTGCTCTACAGTAAATTAAGCGCCAAAATTCGGATATTGGAGGTAGACGAATTCTGTCATTGTCAATCGATCGGGCGTCGAAAATCGATCGTCCATGATTTTTTGCAGATTTTTCGAATGAATATTTCTCGAGAAATGATTTGGGAACGAAGCTTGATTTGGCGTCGGAGCCAAAAGCAAACACTATACCTTTCTTTAGTAAGAAAGGCAAAAATCAGAAGACTAATTGCTAAAAAAATGTAACATGGAGAAAACTCATACAATCAACTTCAAACTTTTCAAAACACAGAGTACAGTCCAGCTCGATCATACGAAGCCTCGATTTTACGATGTTTCGATTATCCGATGGTTTGTAGGGGAAGGTGGGGCAAGACGACCATATGGGGCAAGAGGAACAATCGCTCCTACGGCCGTAATTTGTACAATTTTGATTATTTCCAGTATGAGGAATTGTTGCTAGCAATGCAATTAGCTGATTCTACTACCACATAACCGCCAAAATGACGTAAGCGCCACGGGGCATAAGATTTAATGAAGTTTTTTTCGAAACCTTTGTTTTCTTATAATATTTGGAAAGTACAAAATAAGCCTTAGGGTTCGTTTTAAGGCTCATTTTATCAAAATGCTATTTTTCCTAGATCAGTAGTGTCCCTACCAATGACATGCACCTATTACAAAGTATGATTTAACTTTTGGTTATTTTTGTTGAGAGTTTTTGTAAAATCTTGTTCAGGTGGGGCAAGTGTACCATATGGATTTTTAGTATGGAAAAAATTACGAATTGCTGCAACAACATATTTTATTGGGAAATAAATACATGAAAGTACTTAAAAACTGATAAACAATCGTTAAAAAAATTGTACATACAAAGTATAGTGATATTATGAAAATTTACTATTTATCATCGAAGTAGTATTTTTTCGTAAAAACGATAAATTTTTAGTAAAATATTATTATTTAATCTAAAAATGGAAGAAACCATTCAAATACATTCTAATCTGATGTATCTAAGTGATAACAGTTCAATTGTTAGCAAATTACCATATTTTTCATGCATTGTTCCTCTTGCCCCAACGGGTTGCTCGTCTTGCCCCACTAGTTGAGTAGAACGTACGGAAAATCAAAAATTTTAAAAACAATTTACGAATTACGAATTGCTGCAACAACATATTTTATTGGGAAATAAATACATGAAAGTACTTAAAAACTGATAAACAATCGTTAAAAAAAATTGTACATACAAAGTATAGTGATATTATGAAAATTTACTATTTATCATCGAAGTAGTATTTTTTTCGTAAAAACGATAAATTTTTTAGTAAAATATTATTATTTAATCGAAAAATGGAAGAAACCATTCAAATACATTCTAATCTGATGTATCTAAGTGATAACAGTTCAATTGTTAGCAAATTACCATATTTTTTCATGCATTGTTCCTCTTGCCCCAACGGGTTGCTCGTCTTGCCCCACTAGTTGAGTAGAACGTACGGAAAATCAAAAATTTTAAAAACAATTTACGAATTACGAATTGCTGCAACAACATATTTTATTGGGAAATAAATACATGAAAGTACTTAAAAACTGATAAACAATCGTTAAAAAAAATTGTACATACAAAGTATAGTGATATTATGAAAATTTACTATTTATCATCGAAGTAGTATTTTTTTCGTAAAAACGATAAATTTTTTAGTAAAATATTATTATTTAATCGAAAAATGGAAGAAACCATTCAAATACATTCTAATCTGATGTATCTAAGTGATAACAGTTCAATTGTTAGCAAATTACCATATTTTTCATGCATTGTTCCTCTTGCCCCAACGGGTTGCTCGTCTTGCCCCACTAGTTGAGTAGAACGTACGGAAAATCAAAAATTTTAAAAACAATTTTTCACATTAAAAAACAGGATTTTTTAAAAACTTGTTTAAACAAAGTCTTAGTCAAGACCTAGAATAAGATGATTATAATAAAATCCGACAGATTTTTTAACTTTTTAATGGGTTCTAACGAGCATTTCCTTAGCTTGTTACACTTGCCCCACTTTCCCCTATAGGACTACGGATAATCGAATCACGAACAAAAAAATATTTTTTTTTCGTATTTTTTTATTTTCTTGTTTTTATTGTCAAATTCGGGTTCTGCGACCCCATTTTAGTCAAATTTGAATGGTTGGTTGTGTATTAAATTGAAAAATGCATTTTTTCAATATTTCATCACCGCCATTTTGGATTTAATAATTCTAAATGACTTAAGAATAGTAGAATGGTCATACTAAAGTTCAACAATCAAAAATATTAATAATAGAATATCCGAAGTTTCGATTATCCGAAGTAAAATTTTGCCAAGGCCTTCCGATAATCGAGTCTGGACTGTAGCAGTTTTCAACTCGTATCAAGCAATAAAAAGCTTGATGAGAAGTAGCAAGTTTCTATCAAAAACATCGCCAAACAATTTGTTTCAACAATGAAAATTTGTAGATTTGACGGAATTAGGACCGAGTCCGTAACTTCAGGTTAAAATACGAGAATTTACTCTAATACTTTTATTTTTGAACTATTAATCGAGTGAAGTATTTTTCGCATATCATAAGCAGGTCTTTGGAACCACAAATCGAATAAATACGTCAAACTTTACAAAAACAAATCAATTCTGAGAAATTTTGCATTTTTGGACTACAGCATAACTGAAAACATTTATATAGCCCTAAGTTATAATCTTTAAACACCCCATTTGGATTTCATAGAGTAAGAAAACAATAAGTGTTTAAATTAAAATTATGAAAAAAAGGCAAGAAACTTTAAAAACATGATAAATAAAGCGTTTTAAATGACAATTTGTTCAAACATGAAAAACTATGCTTGATTAAAATGATATGTTTAAAAATTGTCATGAGATTACTAAAAATAATAAAAATTAAAAAAAATCAGTAAAACTGTATTTGCAGACATTAGATGTTGCTGCTCAGTTTAACATTCAGCTTTTATTTTCTTCTTCTTGAAACCTTTCCATTTCCAGTTCACCGTTCCTGTCCAGATCATGTAATTTAAGCAAAACAAATAAAACACTGACACCTTATGGTTCTGCCAACTCCCCGTATCCCGATTCCACAGACGAAACCGGTCCTCCGTAGTCCCACTCACCCCGAAGGCACCAGATAATTTGCTAATTTCCAACAGCATTTCTTTCGAATGTTTGTTTTCCACGTTCTGCAATCGCTCCAGGGATCCCTGTGTGTGGAAGTTCATCACGGTCCGTATGGCACCGTCGGCACAGGTTCCCGCCGATCCCCGTTCGAGTCGTGTCCTCCCGAAAAGACATACGAGAGTGCAAATTAACGACCCAAATGGAACATCGATAGCCTAATTAAAACTGGAAGGTATTAATTAAAATTTATTTTTTGACATTTTTACCTGCTCGCATGCGAGTGCGGATTACCTTTCACGCGGGGCACCGGCCGGTCCTTCTGAACTTGCCTCCGGCATCTGGAGGAGGTGACATATGGTCACAATCATGGCCGGGCGTTGAAGTCGTCGGGATCGGGAATTTATGGCCTGCCGTAAGCTTGAGATTGCTTATCACGCCGTAATTTGATAGCTCCCGGTATTTTTCGGACCCCGGGCAAAGTGCCAGAAAATTGGTTGACCTCCTCCTCCACGGGACAACTGTCGGATGATCTTCAAGTCACGCGTGTGCGTAATAACGAGTGCAGCGTCATCGTCGCCGTTGGACCATATTGTAGGGCTCCGAATTCCTGGAACCACTCTTCCTCCCGCTCTATCAAAAGGGTCTTTTAAAGACCCCGGTACTAATCGTGCCGCAGATAGCGCTGGCCAACATGTGTGCCATACCCCTACGCTGATGACGACTTCGGCTCGGATGGTGAGGGCGTTTATCCCGAAAATGCTCTCTCCGCCGATGAAGGGAAAGGTGCGCAATTAATGAAAAGTGCCCTGCTTTGCACAGACACACGTGCTGCTGCCAGGCTGTTGTGTTTGGTACCCGTAAACGGAGCACGGGTCCCAAATGGAGGTGGCACGAGCGGAACGATATCGGAACGTTGTAACGACCGGCGTGACCTGAAGAAAGAGAGAGAAATTGCCTCTTTTTTTCGGGTCGTAATTGGGAACAGATGACACGTGGGCTGGTTTTACAGTGGAATATGAGTTTTGTTGATTTGAAAAAATAAACAAGTTTGACAATAGATTGTATTATTGTACCAGGTTGGATCAACTCCCTCAAATTCAGATCAAGCCTTAACACCGTCTCAACCTAAAAAAAAAACTTTTCACGGGTCATCCCGGGACGACATGCCGCAAAACCTCTACCGCCACTTTAATGCAGCGCGGCGTAAAGATTAATGTCGAACCGCGCCGCGTCCGGACAGGTTGAACCGCCACACGAACTCAACAAGAGGCGGCACAAAAGAAAAAAGCAGTGTCTTTGCAGCACTGCAACTTGACAGCAGTGGAATGTAAATTATTTCATCGCTTCGAGGGACCTCTTTGGAATGGCACATCTCTCGAGCTATTGTCGAAAGAGCGGTTGATTGCCGTCCAAAATGCGAGCAAATTCGAACAATTTGGAAAAGGAATTCGCTTTTCGATTGGTTTCGACTCTGCCGATCTGATGCGGTGCGGGGACCAAACGGTAGAAGAAACCTCACGGAGTCGACGATATCATCTTACAGCTGGTGGACCTTGTTCAACCTATCCCGTTTACAAGTTCTACTGAATTTGGTCGATCACTTCAGCAGCAGCAGCCTCCAAACCATTTGTACATGATGTTCGAGACACATCCGAACAAGAAGGTCCGTGATATCGCTATCAGTGGATCTTCCCCTGAACTGTGTTGGTGGGTTCCCTCCTAACTTGGTCTACCAAGCAGCTGAAACTGATGATCTCTGGTCGGGCTCCGGGATCGTCACGAAGCCGCAGACCTCCGGAAGATCTCCCCGGACCGAACAAATGGAGATTGTCTATTTGTTTGAAAACTAATAAGATATGATTTATGGAAACGCTCGGTGCAGTGCACAAATTAGTTCGGTTTCAGGTTACAGGTTCCTCTGTCGAGACTTCCCGAGAGAGGTTTCGCTTGAAGTCGATGCGGAAGTTGAAACGAAGAAACGTGCGCGCACCCTTAACAGATTAGGAGGCAGCTGATGGCAGCTAAATTTTTCATTGCTTTTCAACGACGCGTCGGGCGTTTTTAAGAGATGCAATCTCCTGGGCCTCGAAATGCACCGGCTCCGCCGGCCAGAAGCAGTTGCATCTCGGATATCTGATACCACCACTATAGGAATAGAAAGAGAGAGATGGGCGCGAAGATCTTCCCAGACCCAGAAGTTTCAGCGCGTATCAAATTTTATAGTTATTAATTAAAAAGATTATTAATTGTGTTCGGAATCGGCCGTGATTTCAATTACGTGAGGGACGTGGGAAGACGTGACGGGTTTGGATGCACCAGTTCTGTAAACTTGCCCTTGGGACCGCGGTGCCGACATCTGGGAGGGGGGGCTGCCACCAATAACATTTCAAAGTGTTTCTAATGACACTCACGATTCGATGGTGCGCGGATTGGGGCGCCGCGACGAAAGTCGGTGCAATTCCCCTGAGTTGTGAGTGCACCACAAAAAGAAATGCAAATGAGTGGCGGCAAAACTATTTGCACGATTTGGTGAACAAGTTTGTTAGGGGAGGTGAATTAAAAATTAAGAATTCATAAATAGGAGTACTTTATAAAAATAAATATTCTATTAAGGTTTACTGGAATGAAAGTCACATAAAAATATTGTGAAATATATATCAAATTCAATTCTTATGAAGACATAAAAAAAATTAAATTGAATACGCATATCACCATACTCATATTTTTGGAATAAACTTTTTTTTGCTTAAACAACAGAAAGCTGAAAAACACATTTTTTTCAGCCTCATTTTTGGAATGATATTTGGAAAAATATTTCGCAAGATATTTGGAAAGATATCTGGAAAGATATTTTGAAAGATGTTTAGAAAAATTTTTAGAAAGATATTTGGAAACATATTTGGAATTATTATTACCAGGACCGTGGTATAGCGGTAAGCGTGGTTGCCTCTCACCCAGTCGGCCTGGGTTTGATCCCAGAGGGTCCCGGTGGCAAATTTTGAGACGAGATTTGTCTGATCACGCCTTCCGTCGGAGAGGGAAGTAAATGTTGGCCCCGGTCTAACCTAGAGGTTAGGTCGTTAGCTCAGTCCAGGTGTAGGAGTCGTCTCCCTGGGTCCTGCCTCGGTGGAGTCACTGGTAGGCAGTTGGACTAACAATCCAAAGGTCGTCAGTTCGAAACCCGGGGTGGATGGAAGCTTAGGTGTATAAAGAGGTTTGCAATTGCCTCAACAATCAAGTCTTCGAACACCTAGTTTCGAGTAGAAATCTCGCAATCGAGAACGCCAAGGCAATGCTGTAGAGCGAATAATTTGATTTTTTTGATTTTTTGATTTGGAAAGATATTTGGAAAGATCTTTAGAAAGTTATTTTGAAAAATATTTGGAAAGATATTTGGAAAGATATTTGGAAAGGTTTTCGAAAAGATATTTGGAAAGTTATTTGGAAAGATATTTGGAAAGATATTTGGAAAGATATTTGGAAAAATAATTGGAAAGGTATTTGAAAAGATATTTGGAAAATATTTGGAAAGATATTTGAAAAGATATTTGGAAAGATATTTGGAAAGATATTTGGAAAGATATTTGGAAAGATGTTTGGAAAGATATTTGGAAAGATGTTTGGAAAGATATTTGGAAAGTTATTTGGAAAGATATTTGGAAAGATATTTGGAAATATATTTGGAAAGAAATTTGGAAAGATATTTGGAAAGAAATTTGGAAAGATATTTGGAAAGATATTTGGAAAGATATTTGGAAAGATATTTGGAAAGATGTTTGGAAAGATATTTGGAAAGATGTTTGGAAAGATATTTGGAAAGTTATTTGGAAAGATATTTGGAAAGATATTTGGAAAGATATTTGGAAATATATTTGGAAAGAAATTTGGAAAGATATTTGGAAAGAAATTTGGAAAGATATTTGGAAAGATATTTGGAAAGATATTTGGAAAGATATTTGGAAAGATATTTTGAAAGATTATTGGAAAGATATTTGGAAATATATTTGGAAAGAAATTTGGAAAGATATTTGGAAAGAAATTTGGAAAGATATTTGGAAAGATATTTGGAAAGATATTTTGAAAGATTATTGGAGAGATATTTGGAAAGATATTTGGAAAAATATTTTGAAAGATATTTTGAAAAATATTTTGAAAGTTATTTGGAAAGTCATTTAGAAAGAGATTTGGAAAGATATTTGCAAAGATTTTTGGAAAGATATTCGGAAAGTTATTTGGAAAGATATTTGGAAAGATATTCGGAAAAATATTTGGAAATATATTTGGAAAGTTATTTGTAAAAATATTTGGAATGAAATTTGGAATGTCATTTGAAAAGATAATGGAAATATATTCAGAAATATATTTAGAAATATATTTGAAAAGATATTTGGAAAGATATTAGGAAAGATATTTGGAAAGATATTTGGAAAGATATTTGGAAAGATATTTGGAAAGATATTTGGAAAGATATTTGGAAAGATATTTGGAAAGATATTTGGAAAGATATTTGGAAAGATATTTGGAAAGATATTTTGAAAGATTATTGGAGAGATATTTGGAAAGATATTTGGAAAAATATTTTGAAAGATATTTGGAAAGATATTTTGAAAGTTATTTGGGTAATTCTCTACCAACTCACACGAAATCGGGAAAAGTTGCCCCGACCCCTCTTCGATTTGCGTGAAACTTTGTCCTAAGGGGTAACTTTTGTCCCTGATCACGAATCCGAGGTCCGTTTTTTGATATCTCGTGACGGAGGGCGGTACGACCCTTCCATTTTGAACATGCGAAAAAGAGGTGTTTTTCAATAATTTGCAGCCTGAAACGGTGATGAGATAGAAATTTGGCATCAAAGGGACTTTTATGTAAAATTAGACGCCCGATTTGATGGCGTACTCAGAATTCCGAAAAAACGTATTTTCATCGAAAAAACAATAAAAAGTTTTAAAAATTCTCCCTTTTCCGTTACTCGACTGTAAAAATTTTGGAACATGTCATTTTATGGGAAATTTAATGTACTTTTCGAATCTACATTGTCCCAGAAGGGTCATTTTTCATTTAGAACAAAATTTTTCATTTTAAAATTTCGTGTTTTTCTAACTTTGCAGGGTTATTTTTAGAGTGTAACAATGTTCTACAAAGTTGTAGAGCAGACAATTACAAAAATTTTGATATATAGACATAAGGGGTTTGCTTAAAAACATCACAAGTTATCGCGATTTTACGAAAAAAGTTTTGAAAAAGTTACTTTTGCGTTTCTCTTTGTTTCGTCGTCCGTGTCTGTCGCGGGTGACCATGAACGGCCATGATCGATGACGACCAACTTTTTAAAACTTTTTTCGTAAAATCGTGATAACTTGTGATGTTTATAAGCAAACCCCTTATGTATATATATCAAAATTTTGTAATTGTCTGCTCTACAACTTTGTAGAACATTGTTACACTCTAAAAATAACCCTGCAAAAAAAAACACGAAATTTTAAAATGAAAAATTTTGTTCTGAAAAATGACCCTTCTGGGACAATGTAGATTCGAAAAGTACATTAAATTTCCCATAAAATGACATGTTCCAAAATTTTACAGTCGAGTAACGAAAAATGGGAGAATTTTAAAACTTTTAGTGTTTTTTTCGATGAAAATACGTTTTTTCGAATTCTGATTACGCCATCAAATCGGGCGTCTAATTTTACATAAAAGTCCCTTTGACACCAAATTTCTATCTCATCACCGTTTCAGGCTGCAAATTATTGAAAAACACCTCTTTTTTCGCATGTGCAAAAATGGAAGGGGTCGTACTGCCCCTCCGTCACGAGATATCAAAAAACGGACCTCGGATTCGTGATCAGGGACAAAAGTTACCCCTTAGGACAAAGTTTCACGCAAATCGAAGAGGGGTCGGGGCAACTGCTGTGTGAGTTGGCGGAGAATTACCCATTTGGAAAGTCATTTAGAAAGAGATTTGGAAAGATATTTGCAAAGATTTTTGGAAAGATATTCGGAAAGTTATTTGGAAAGATATTTGGAAAGATATTCGGAAAAATATTTGGAAATATATTTGGAAAGTTATTTGTAAAAATATTTGGAATGAAATTTGGAATGTTATTTGAAAAGATAATGGAAATATATTCAGAAATATATTTAGAAATATATTTGGAAAGATATTTGGAAAGATATTTTGAAAGATATTTGGAAAGATATTTGGAAAGATATTTGGAAAGATATTTGGAAAGATATTTGGAAAGATATTTTGAAAGATATTTGGAAAGATATTTGGAAAGATATTTGGAAAGATATTTGGAAAGATATTTGGTAAGATATTTAGAATGATATTTGGAAAGATATTTGGAAAGATATTTGGAAAGATATTCGGAAAGATATTTTGAAAGACATTTGTAAAGTTATTTGGAAAGATATTCGGAAATATATTTGGAAAGTTATTTGGAAAGATATTTGGAAAGATATTTGGAAAGATATTTGGAAAGATATTTGGAAAGATATTTGGAAAGATATTTGGAAAGATATTTGGAATGAAATTCTGAAAATTATTTGGAAAGATATTTGGATAGATATTAGGATTTTTTTTTGGAAAGATATTCGGAAAGATATTTTGGAAAGATATTTGGAAAGATATTCTTAAAAATATTTGGAAATATATTTGGAAAGTTATTTTAAAGATATTTGGAATGAAATTTGGAAACTTATTTGAAAAGATATTTGAAAATATATTTAGAAAAATATTTGGAAATATATTTGGAAATATATTTGAAAAGATATTTGGAAAGACATTTGGAAAGATATTTGGAAAGACATTTGGAAAGATTTTTGGAAAGATATTTGGAAAGATATTTGGAATGATATTTGGAAAGATATATGGAAATATACTTGGAATGATATTTGGAAAGATATATGGAAAGATATTTGGAAAGTTATTTGGAAAGATTTTTTTGACAGATATTTGGGAGATATTTTGAAAGTTATTTAGAAAGATATTTGGAAAGATATATGGAAAGATATTTGAAAAGAAATTTTAAAAGTTATTTGGAAAGATATTTGGACAGATACTTGGAAAGATATTTGGAAAGATATTTGGAGAAATATTCGGAAAGATATTTGGAAAGATATTTGGAAAGATATTTGAAGGTCTCAAAAACAATTACGAGTCGGAGCTTTCTGAATCACAATATTTTGAGTTTTTCTACATTTATGTAACCCCTAAACACGAAACAAAGTAAAAAATACTAAAGTAATGTGTATAAAAAAAAAAAATCAAAATCATTCTTTTAGGCTTCATGATGCAATCAGAGCAAAAATATCCCCATTTTCCTATCCTTACCACACGACCAACCCAGAACCAAATAAATTACCCTCTTTTCACTCACCTGGGAAAACCGAGGCCAACTTGCCCCAACGGCGGCGACTTGACTTTGGTTTCAGGTCCTCCGCCGTTTCCGATTGGTGATAAGAAATAATTTGTTCAACATCACCATTTCTGGGGGTGTTTGGATCTCGGTGTCTATAAATTTTCCACCTGTCAATCCGGTGTCGTCGTCGTTGAAGTCGTGCCGCCACGGACGTCCCTCCTTCCTCTTAACTCGTTGATCTTGATACAAATTATTAGGACCCGCTTGCGGAAAATTCCTTACCTTCTCTGTCGAGAGGCTGAGGTGTAAATCCACCTCCCTGTCAAGAACACTCCACTTTCTTCACTTGGTGGAGGTCTATTAAATAATTATGTTCCTTCACACTGCCAGCTATGGCGCGATGATGCTGAGGACCCGCGGAATGCGCGATTCACGGTGAGGAGTTGAAGAGTTGGGACTTTTTATCTGACGATCTGTAATCACGGCATTTGTGCGGACATAGATTTAGTGGGTGTTTTTTGCAGTTGGATTTCTGAAAAGGTACGAGACGAACTGCGGTCTAACCAGGTGGTCAGTCTCAGTTGGACCATATGGACATAAATTTTGTCGTTGAGAACATTCTTGTACGGTTGAGTCATTACATCAGCTGTGAAGTTTTGACTTTTGAAACCTATAAAAAAATATTTGAATATTCAAGTCTACTAGACTCATAATAACTCATAATTGAATGATCAAACATTTTGTTCTGTTAGGATTCACCAATTGTCCTTACTTTAAAAAAATTACGAACCTTCCTATAAAAAAAAAATGACAACATTGTTTAAAATCAAAATAAATTCTAATTTATAAAATTTGTGTGGTTTGTCTTCCTGGCCAAGTAGGACATTGCAAATTTCTACAACCCAAATGCTAGCGCAAAAAGTCAGCCCTTTTGTCGCATATTGATCGCTTCGCTGCAAACCCTAAAACAGTCCGCCAAAGTCTCAACCAGAAGAAATGGTAATAAATCTCGTGTTTTTCTCGCTCTGCCACAGCTCGGTCATCTCCTGACGAGAGAAAGTGGGACTGCCCTGGTCCAATGGAAAATTATACAATTAGATGAAGATTATGTTAGTTTTATTCGAAAATCATGACACGATTTTGCCCCAGTAAATAATGTCCATGCGTGCGATATGGCTTGCCGGCAGGTCTAGGGGGTTTGGCTTGCTTGTGCGCTGGCGATCTTTGTTCGCTGGTTTGTCTAACCGGGGTCTTGGAGAGATGACAAATGGTTTTGAGATTTTCTTTGTTTCAGGTTGGTCGTGTTCATGGATTTGATTTTTGTATAGTACAAAGATTCTTTTTGAATTAGTTTACCACCTGCTTTAGTTGCTTTGTTGACCGAATTCTTCGGGAATAATCTTGGATAATTCGCCAAGTCACCACCATTAATCTAATCTCATCCCTCAATCTCTCTAACCTCGTCACATCAACACCACACTCACCTCCTCACCAACCTCGCAATGACCATTTCTCTCCATCTCATTACCTAGTTGACCTCGTGACCGTTCGCGCTCATCGCACTCTCTCATCACCATCGTCCCAAGTCTCGCTCGATGCGATCACTTGCTGCACGCTCTTCCTCTAACCACAAAGTGTAAAACTGTTTAGCTCGTTATTAGCACCTTCCTCCTCCTCGAACTCTCTTCCACACTGACCGCGGCTGGACACTTGCAAGGGTCAGATCGTGGGGATCTTCGCGGCGCGATCGCTGCTGCCCAGCGGGTGATGAAATTCGCAGGTTGAACATGCAGACAAAACAAAGCGAAAAAATAAAATTGTTAAGGCCGGGAAGAAAATATGATACTGACCTTTGGCATTGAAACTCTGCGAAGATGATTCCAAAAAAATAGTCGGGCCTGTTCACACACATGTTTTGGAACCTCGCGCGAGTGATGAGAGTGATATAATGATACACTAGGGAATCGCGCGGCTAATATACCTGGACGACCTGGACGTCACGTCAAGACGGGCCTGAAGACCTGTAGAGAGGGTCCTGGTGGCGGGTGGGAATCAAGTGCCGGTTGAGCAAAAGGGATGAGGGATCGATAAGCAAAAATACACATAATGAATAGGCGATAATAGGCGCAGAGGTGAGTTCGGACCTTCGGAGAACGACTCGGTGGTGGTGCAGCGTCTAATCATGGTCATTGGAGTTGCGCGGTTTTGTGCCTTTTGGCGGTTTAGGGATTTATTGGAATTTCATGAAGAGTTCGCGTGTGTATCGTGGAAAATGGCACTACGAGAAATGTTGAGACTTTATTTCAAGTTTGAAGACCTTTCTTCGAATATCTTCATTTTTTCTCTCCGTGCCTTCTCTCAGCGCATAGCGCACACCTCGTTTGATTTCGGTCACACAGAAAGCGCCCCCGCGGGCTCGGCGATCCTGAGAGTGAATCGAACCTGACCGACGAACCCCTAGCCTAGCTGCCCGCTCAACCGTAGTGATAATGATACGCCACCGCCGCCGCCACACAAAATCGTGGACCGTCCATCACAGCGGCGTTCCCGGGGAACAACCCAAATGACCAGTCGGCGTCGGACAGGTCATCGTCGCCGCGGTGCGAAATGGAATAGAATCATTAACATTGAACATGATCGGGCCGGACTCGACAAAACCGTAGCGTGACTATCCGGCGGCGGCGTCAATGAAGAGTCTTCGTCGTTTCTTGAGGAGAAGCAAAAAAAAGCTCAGGTTGTTCAGGTTGGTTGGATGCCTTAAAGTGTATTATAAATGATCGAATGGCGATGATTATACGCTTCGGACGAAATTGATTGAATCGGAACGTGTACAAATATTATTACCAGCCCTAATCATCCATTAGAGAGAGCGTGCGAGCGAGCCCGTCCGGAACGACCCGGTCTCATCCTATTCAAAGTGGCTGGATAATGGGCGCAGTTGCGGTCAGCAGCTCCGTCCCATGATTGAGGCATTAACCTTGGGAAAATCTTCCCCCTCGAGACACTATACGGCACAGTTTACGGTGAAAAGGCGACGAGAAGCAGGTCGTCCGTAACGAGGCCCAAATCTAGGCCAAATTCAAATCTCTCCCACGGCCAATCATCGATACCCATCAACAGAAATCGATGACAAAACCAGAACAGAAGAAAGCCCTTTTCTTCAACCGGCCCACTTCATCAAATCTCATTTGCGCGCGACAAACGCCCGTGTACCTGTTCTGGGAAAGCTCCGAAAAGTTCCCACACCGACCGGTGCGGTAGATCCCCGACGAAGCTCTGTCGAAGAAGATTCATGGAATTTCTCGGGTGAATAGCCGCATTGTGTTCTCTCTGCAAAGCGGTTCAGAACACGAATAGACCAGCCAGATTCTGCACTCTTTGATGGATTCCCGCTGTGAGCCATGGGCCAAAAGTGTTGGTGAAGAATTTGGCAGCGAAAATTTCCCACCGGCAAGCAGCACTGCGACCGTGAGTCTGCGGGATGTTGACGGACCTGTTGTGGAGAGTGGGGTTTTTGTTCTGGAAATTAGCTCTGCAAAAAATGTTGATGAATGGATTGATCAATGAGGAGGGTTTTGTTTATTGGGAAAAAAATGTATTGAAGAAATCATCATTCAAAAGAATTCTAATAATTACTTATTATGAAAGAGATTTTTTTTTGAAGAAGTTAAAATTTTCTCAAACAAGTGAAACGGTTCATGAGTTGGTCGAGACATTGTATTTCAGTCGCCATTCAGGTTCATTTGATACCGCGCAATCCAAAACCATTCCTCAGCGCAAGAAAGTGAGAGATTTTTATCACCATCACGACAGGGAGGAAAAAGTTCTTCACAAAACCAGGTACAACCCAAAACAACGGCTAATTTACATAAAAATATGAGCTCATTTTTTCGTTCTGCCCGCAACATCCCGCGCGCAGTAGTTATTACGACCTATTCAGGCTGAACCCTTCCACTTTCCCGTCGTCGGAGGCCAACGGCGAGTTCAAATCCTTTTGCGGAAATGCGCGCGCGCGCGCGCGGTTCGTTTTATCTCGGTGCTAACGATCAGAACCGTGCGGTTCCCCGTGTTTGACAGGTTCCTCCTCCGAGACGACCTGACCCGTGGTTCTACGTCCCGGCCCCGGGAAGATAATGAAATGAGTCGTGAATCTACAAAAATAGATTACCGCGACCCGCTTCCTCTTCGCTCCAGATGGGGCGAAGTCGGTGAAGTTCCAGCCCCAGCGGCCACATAAATCAATTAAAAGCGAGCAATTGCTTTCATTACTGGAAGCGATTCCGAAGATCATGATCGCCAAGATTGCCCCGGTTTCGCCGCTGGGTCCACTTGGCTTGGGAAAATCGTGAACTCGAACGAATCTCGAACGGTCCAAAAATAGCGCCATGCGCCTTTTGACCGTAACTGGATCGGATCGACGACGAGGAGGGTGATCAAGGATGAGATCGCCCACTTTATTACAACTTACTCAAATTTTAGTGCCTATTTGGCGTCGATAAACTCGCGATGTGGTCCTACTTGGGAGTCCCCAACGTTTGACGAGGGAGTTTTAATGGTAATAGCTCAGCGCCGGGTTACCCGATACCTTCTTCAACAACACACATTCCCCTGCGGGGCAAAGAGTTTAAACCGTAAAAAAAGAACACACTTGTCCCCGCGGTCCTCGATCGTGTTCCAGTTTTGTCGAATATTCTGTTCCATCGTAAAACAGGTTATTGAAACCGTAAATCACTCCCGTAACCACCTGACACACGCATTCTGCGGCTTTCGGGGACAGGTTCTTCAGACACCCCCTCCCTCCCCACTCAAAACTGGACCCTATCTGGGGGGAAGTGAAACGAGATACCTTCATTAAGGGGGGAGCGCAGGCAGCAAAAAAATAAAACCGAAGCGTTTTGGGGACCTCCTGCACAAAAAAAAATAAAAACAAGTGCGGAATTCAGATCGTATCGGATTTCGAGCAAGGTTTTCAGCAGGTTTGTCCTCGCTCCCCCCGGAAAGCAAGGTGGCCGGCCCAGTGACGATTGGGGTCTTTAAAGGGATGTGTACCGAGCTGGGACGCTAAAATTCCACAAAATTCTTGGACATGCACGCGTTTGCGACAGGTTCGTAAATCGATACTTTCCGGGGGATCTGTTCAATACACACACGGGACGTTTCCTTCCTATAAGTCGTAAAAAATCTTTTCTTGGATTAGTTTTAAAAAGAAGACAAAACTTATTCATTAAAAAAAGTGGTATTTCGAATGGTATTCGATCAATTTACAAAAAAAAACTATTTCAAAAATTATTCAGCTGCACTTTCTTTAAATACTCCAATCAGGAAATAAAAACTGTAAAATATTGGTTTGATTTCAATGAAAAAATCACTATATGTTGAACGGCAAGCTGGTTACTACATCCTTCTGAAAAATAATTGGAAATAAGTAACACAAAATCATGTTTGAATTAATAATGTGGTAAAAATTGCTGAACATTTAGAGGAAAATCTAAAAAAAATATTATTTTCTAATGTATACTTTATCAATTTAAATTACATTGAGACATTTGAGACTTAAAAAAGTGTTAATAATAAAATAACACCGATTATGACATTTGTTTTTTAATACATAAAATAAATGTGGCTATAAAATCACTCGAAAAATGAACTTCTCAATTTGACCTCCTAGACCCACCTTCATGTATACCTATCGACTCAGAATCAAATTCTGAGCAAATGTCTGTGTGTGTGGTGGGATGTTGATCAAAAAATTGTCACTCGATTATCTCGACATTCGTGAACCTATTTTGTCCATTTTGGCGTCATTCGATCCGTCTTGGGGTCCCATAAGTCGCTATTAAAAATTATGCAGTTTAGTTAAGTACTTCAAAAGTTATGCTAAAGAAACGATTTTAACAAAAGTCCGGAAGATTGTAAAAAGGGTGGTTTTTGTAAGAAAACCCGTCATGCTATACATTTTCAGAAAGATATTTAAAAGAACTTTCTAACACGTTCAAGACATTGAAGATCTGACAAATCTATCAAAAGTTATAAGCACTTAAGTGTTATTTATACGCTTTTTGGAGGCCGGATCTCAGATATTTTGATGAAAACGTTGTCCGGATCTCTCATGCGACCTATCGTTGGATAGGTATTCAAAAACATTGAAGATATGACAACCCTATCAAAAGTAATAAGCACTTAAGTGTTATTTACGCACTTTTTGCATTTTGGATAGCACCCTTAAATGTGAGGAAGGCGCCAACCACCTAAGGGTGGATTAAGTAACGTTTTTTTGTAGAAATTTTGAAACTGAAAAAAGAATTGAATTTATTTTCAAAGTATTTTAATAAATTTTTCGTTTGTTTGATAGCTTGAGCATTTACACCATTTGTCAAATCTACAAAATCTCTAAAAATACCCATTTTTATCAACTTTTTTTTAAGTGAAATTCCTAAAAAACAATTTTTCATAAAGTTTTGTGAACATGGCAGCTTTTCAGATACTGAGTAATTTTACTTGAAATCATATCGTAATTTTATTTAAGTTTTTGGGTATGTTTTGCCTTCCTCACTGAGGTAAGGCTATAATCCTGCTCTGAAAATGAACTTTTTATTAAAAGCTCCTAGACCCACCTTCATGTATACATATCGACTCAGAATCGAAAACTGAACAAATGCCTGTGTGTATGTGTGTGTGTGTTTGTGTGTGTGTATGTGTGTGTGTGTGTATGTGTGTGTGTATGTGTGTGTGTGTATGTGTGTGTGTATGTATGTATGTGACCAACAAACTAGCTCATGTTTCTCGGCGCTGGCTGAACCGATTTGACCCGAACTTGTTGCATTCGACTTGGTTTAGGGTCCCATAGATCGAGTTTTATACAGATTGAAGTTTCGATAAGTAGTTCAAAAGTTATGTATAAAAATGTGTTTTCACATATATTTGGATCTCACTTAACTGTATGTAAACTATGTCCGGGTCCATCATCGGACCCATCGTTGGTTAGGTTATCAAAAAACCTTTCCAACGAGCCCAAAACATTGAATATCTGGCAACCCTGTCTCGAGATATGGCCACCAGGGATGCCAGATACACAGATTTGTCTGTGTTTCACAGACTTTTGAGCTTGTGCCAGACATTTTTTGAGGTGCACAGACTTTTAAAAAACTTCATTAAATTAAATTTTGTAATCTTTTTTGTCGAAATTTATTTTGTTAGACTTCGAATGCTTAAAAACGCGATTTCTGATGTATTTCAAAGAATGTGAATTGATATATTTGAATTTTAGACAAATGCACAGACATACACAGACTTTTTTACAGACATTTTAAAAAACCAAGTGGCATCCCTGATGGCCACTTAAGTGATATCGATGTACTTTTTTTACCGGATCTAAAAAATAGATGAAACTTGTGTACAGCCATTTTTGTGAGGGAGTTTCCAACCACATAAGTGGATTAAGTTAGTTTTTTTTGAAAAAAAAAATACGAATTTGCACAAATATTTAAAATATTCACATTATTTTCAAAAATCATTTCTAAAAGAAATATGAAATAAGCAATTGAAAGTACTTTAATTCTTTCCTCGATAACAATTACCGTTTCCAAGTTAAAGCCACTTAAGAGTTATTTCCAAGTAGATTTTTTTTCGATATTTTGTTCATGTTCAGTTCAACTCGATTATCCGATGCCTCGATTATCCGAAATTTCGATTATCCGAAGATCGATTTTCCGAAGGTAAAGGGAGATAATCGAACAAAAATGTTTTCTCCGTTTTTATTTCTTTTTTTCATCAAAATCCTGATTGTAGGCAAATTTGAATAGTCGATTGCCTATTAAATAATAAAATTAATTTTGTCAATATTTCGCCATCTTGGATTTAAATATTTTAAATCACTTTAGCGTTGTTTGAGGGTCAAACTTTAGCTCGACAATCAAAATAAAAAAAAATATGATTTGATTATGCGAAGTTTCGATTATCAGAAGTAAAATTATTTCGAGGCCTCCAGATAATCGAATCTGGACTGTATGTCCATTCCTAAAAAAATCAGTTTTCTCTTTGCTGAACATTTTAACTTTGAAAATCAGTAAAATAACTTCCAGAGAGCATTGTAAGTAATAAAATGCAATTATCTAATTTATTTCGTTGTTTTCGGTAGTTATTGGTCCAATTCTCAATGTTTACAAATTAAATCGTAATTAAATTTTGCAACCTTCAGATGGTTGAAAAATTTCAAAATCGGACATGAAATTTTTAAAAGGCCATAATTTTTATTTTAGTTCTGAAAAAAATCACTTGATCTCAGTCATAAAGGGTTAGTTTGATTCTGTGTATTAAATTCACATTGATTATCATACATGAAATATTCTAAATATTTCAGCAAACAAAGTTTTTTTTCTTCTGCTCAGACATTTCGAAACTGATGAGTTTAGTTTATTAAATGTCTTTTATATCTAAACTACTTTTTCTATCATTTGTACAAAATAAGATTTAATGGCAAAAATTCCAAAAACGAAACTATTGGCACTACGCCCCCCCGGGGCATGGCCTTCCTCTAACGTGGGATTTCTGCTCCAGCGCCTCTGACGAGACAGGAGAAACCGGGACCGACGTTTTTACTTCACCATCCGATAGAAGCTCAGTGGATAAGGCGGGAATCGAACCCGCGTCTCATAGCATCATCGGGATCGGCAGCCGAAGCCGCTACCCCTGCGCCACGAGACCCACCCAAAAAATTTCCAAAAATTCCAATGATTCCTTAATTTTGAAAGGAGAATTTTATTGTTGTTCTTGATGACACAATCCATTTTTCCAATTTTCATGGGATGCATGCTTGTCCTTTGAATGGGGAAAAGATTATGTTCAGTCTAATTTTACAGAAACTTTAAAAACCTGAGGAAAAAAAACAACTCCTCAGACAACGTTTTCTCTCTCAATGTTTTATCAACAACCTACCATCACATTTTCCCTCCAGCTTCTAAATTTAGTCATTTTTCACCGATGCCGCTTTCCGGAATCGATGACTCCCTACGTGACCCCGAAAAATCGCGCTCCCTAATCACCGCGGACGGATCTGCTTTTGCTGCTTTGTAAACTCGCGAAAAATATATCATTTTATCTAAAGAAAACCTGGCCCAGGGAGTCGGACCTCGCGCGTGATCTGTATGCTCGCTTGCTCCAGAGTGTGGCCATAAAGGTAGTAAAATTTGCTCACAGCTGGAAGTCCCGTCGGCGGTCCATCGGGTTGACCTCTGACCTGTGACCCTAGAGCAGCAGCTACCTCCACGTCGGTTTCGCGACTATGAATGGCTTCATCTCTGAGGAAAAGCGCTCGCGTAGACATGGTTCTAGGTGAGTTTGGCACAAAGAAATCACCTTATGGGACCGGCAACACTTGTTCCGACCTGACAGGAATCCCCCGGCGGGAGATGTTCGGAACGAACATGTGTTAAGGTACCGTCTCCTCCCCAAATCCCAAAGTTGCGTTAGTCACGGTGCTTTGTTGTACTCTCTGGCTCGCGTTTGTGGCCATAATTAAATTCATGCTCGCTTTTTGAAGATACTCCAGGGACGTGCGACGCCAGGGATTTACGCGTGGGTCCCCGCCTGTCAGATGTTACAAGTTCCGTAGAACCATAACGCGCGTGACCTTCGATTGCCGTCCCGAAACTGTTATTAATGACTCCACGTGGTGTTTTCGAGGCGGGGGTGAATCCCGTGGTTATCGAATTAATTGTATTTGCCCATCCCTGATGGCGATGATGATGGGTTCGAGGAGCATGAAGGTAAGCAGGTAGGGCAGGTCATTATGGTCTACTTTGGCAGGGTTACACCTTTCGAGCAGACGAACAACGAAACAATACATGCATTCACCTTTTTCGATGGCGAGGAAAGTGATGGTGGTTAGAATAGTGTACACAAATAGGTTTTTTTCCTTCTTTCTAAAAATGATAGGGGTGGCAGTCCCTTCTTCGATCGATCGAAACGATTGTTATTGCTTACTTTCACCCTATTATGCTGCGAAGGTGGGCTTATCTCAATGTTTACATCAGTTTAGCACTGTGCTCTGAAGGTGAATTAGATAAAAATACAAGATATCGTCGTTAAATTGTCGTCACTTTTAGATATTATGGATTTGGGCTTGAACTAAGTCTGCTTGAAAATTGTAATAATTGTGACAAATGAAGATTTTCATAACTTTTCAATGAATAGGAAAATCGTCACCAAAATGAATCATGACTTGTAGGGTAGTTATTAAAAAAAATAGGAGGAATTTCGTCAACATATTTACTTTGATGTCTTTGATGGAAAAATCGTGTTTCAGACTGAAGTCACGATAAAACATCTGTAAACAAATTTGGAATATAATTTATTCAAACTTTCATTCATTTTAAAATTATAGACTTTCACTTTAAATATTCAAATTATTCCGAATTGAGGCTATTGAAGGCATTTTCCAATGTTTATCTCCCCTTCCGTCTTTTTCCAAATCCAGTACTTCTTTTGTTGGGTACTTGGACACAATCTGATATTTGAATTAAAAACTGTAAAAATATTTATATTATTTCGAATATTATTGAAGAAATTTTAACTTTTACTTCAATGTTTTTTGCTGACAAAACTATGATTTTTTTTCGATTGTATTTTGTGTAAAAAAAATAAATGGGGGATGATTCAAACGTGAAGAACAATTGAAAAATACGAATGATTGAAAAAAAAACAAAGCTAAGATCATCGATGAGGTTTTTGAGTTAAAAAACAAAAATTGAAATAACAAGCCAAAGTCTGATAAATTTAAATAAAAAAGTAAAGACCAAAAATTTTTAAAAATAGTTGTACCAGCTTTATTTGTTTGTCCAAAAATGTTTAGTAATGGCATTTTCAAACTTTCTGGAATAATTATATCAAGTATAGAAGTTAGGAGTATTGTTAAATTTTGTTGCCTGCAATCATTTTTTTGACTGAAAAAAAAAACAATTTTTTTAAGCCTTCCAGAACAAAATTAATACACATTTACTTTTTTATTTCTGAAAAGTAGGCAAGTAGTAGTGAAATTTTGTTACATATTTTGTTAATTATTGAATTGAAAATTTGTTATTTTTGATTCAAAAAGTAAACATTTTTTTTAAATCAATGGCAATGTTATCAAAGACAATCTTTAGGATTACTGATTTCTCACGCTCAAAAAAAAATCATGGGTACCATAATACCAAAACAAGAAATGAGTTGGAAAATCTTATGTTGAAAGTACAGAAAATATTTTCTGAATTTAATTGTATATAAATCATAAATCGAATTATAACTATCCGCATCATTTTCAACTAAAATACAAAAAGAAAATCGATTTTCTTTTGCTTTTCTCTTAAAGTCAAGTAAAATTATAAAATTTATTATATAAAATCTAGATTCTAGAGCAACACGAAAATAGGGTGGATAAGCATTTTGACAGCTGGAACTGTTTTGAAAATTCCGAGACAATTGGTAAAATTTTTACAAAACTCGAAATCTGGAGTTTTTTTTAAAGGTCCAATAAACCAAATTTTCAGTGTATGCTGTTTGGGTGTTTTTGAAACCGCCTTGAGTCAGGGGTATTAAAAACACTTAAAAAGCAAAAACTAAAAATTTAGTTTTAAGTACCTTTAAAAAAAAAAAAAAAAACCAGAAATCTACAAAAATAGCTACGGCTACCTTTTAAGACTGCGGGTTTTGTTAAATGGTAACCTGCTTCCTCGGAATTTGCAAAATAGTCCTTGCTGTCAAAATGCTAATGTGTCCTTTTCAAATGTTGCTCCAAAAACATTATGCTATTAACAAACAAAGATCAAGTGTGAAATTTGATGAACTGATTTTCAGAGGGCTTCTGATCTCAAAACTTGTTAAATCAAAATAAAATAGTCATATTAAAAAAATATATAAATACAGCCATTCCACGTCAAACAGGAAGTCTCCAAATCAAAAGTGCTCCGATTTGGCTCAAATTTGGAGTGGGGGTTCTTTGGCCCAAATAATTAGACCCGTATTTTTTTTTGTTTGGCGATTAGGGTGGTCCTATCCGAAATAAGGTGATCCAAAAAATTGCGTTTTTCGTCGATTTTCGCAAAAACCACATTTTTCAAAAAATCATATCTCCGGAACGCCTGAACCAATTTTGGAGCGCCACAATTCAAAAAAAGGTTATTAGTTGGGCTTTTAAGGTTAAATATGTTGAGGTCCAAAAAAATTAGCTGAATATTTGAAAAGGTCATATGAAAATTTCATTTGCCGATTTCAAGGTCTCGGGACCAAAGAGCCTATGTTTGAAATTATTTTTCCCTGATTCCTTGTAATATTTTACATAACATATCAAAAAATTGCGAATATCCATTAACACGTTTCGGAAATATGATTTTTTGAACATAAAAACTGGGTTTTCCGACGCACCGCGCGCAAAAACTAAAAAATGACGAAAACGGGCAAAAATCAACTTTTTTCACTAAAACTGCGATAACTTGAAAATTTCAGCGATGACCTATACATGTAAGGGTACCAAAAGTTGCGTCTTTCAATTATAAAAAATTTGATACCTAAACATGTATAGGTCATCGCTGAAATTTTTTAGTTAGCACAGTTTTAGTGAAAAAGTTGATTTTTACCCGTTTTTGTAATTTTTCAGTTTTTGCGCGCGGCGCGACGAAAAACCCAGTTGTTATGTAAAAAAATCATATCTCCGAAACGTGTTAATGGCTCTGACATAGGCTCTTTGGTCCCGAGATCTTGAAATTGCAAATGAAATTTTCATAGGACCTTTTCAAATATTCAGCTAGTTTTTTTGGACCTCAACATATTTAACCTTAAAAGCCCAACTAATAACCTTTTTTTTCGAATTGTGGCGCTCCAAAATTGGTTCAGCCGTTCCGGAGATATGATTTTTTGAAAAATGTGTTTTTTGCGAAAATCGACGAAAAACGCAATTTTTTGGATCACCCTATTTTGGATAGGACCACCCTAATCGCCAAACAAAAAAATACGGGTCTAATTATTTGGGCCAAAGAACCCCCACTCCAAATTTGAGCCAAATCGGAGCAGTTTTGATTTGGAGACTTCCTATTTGACGTGGAATGGCTGTATATGTATATAAAAATATGGATGCTCAATTTAATTAATTTATTTTTATAAATATAGTCCTAGTACAGGTTTACTATTAAGTTTCATATTAAAAATAAGCTCCATTTGTATTTATTTTGCATTTTAAAATTAATTCAATTCAAATTTATTCCAACTCAAAATGCTAAGTGCAACTTAAATCTTCTCAGGCGTCATCCATAAAGTATGTCACGTTCTAGGGGGAGGGGCGTCTGAGCAAGTGTGACATTGCATGTTATAAGTATAGGAAAAGCGTGACAAAGGGGGGGGAGGGGGGTAAATTTTGGCTGATTTTTGCGTGACTTAATGGATGAAGCCTCATTTAAAATTCGGTTCGAAAAATCAGGAAAAAATTATTCAATGACTTTAAAACTTCTATGGAAATTTCAGCACAAACGACAATTAATTGTAAACGCATAACTCTACGTTAAGAATCATTTGAGGCTTGTTCGAGTTTATTAAAAAAATATTTGAATTTTAGTGAATTTTGGATGAACAGCACCGCAATGTGTTTTTTGTGTTTTCGATTTTTTAAGTATTGGCCAATTTATTGTTTTTTTGTTTTCATTTCAAAATTTCCTTTCGTGAAATTATTATATATTATTGATTTTAATTTTAGTTCACCTATTCTACAAGTTGACTAGAGAGTGATACAAACAATTCATAGGGATAAAAATCTGCAAACTATTTTTTTTGTATTCTTTTGATTTTAAACATTGTAATGTGAAAATCAATGCAAACTATTCATTAGTTTTATGATTCTCAATTAATTTGTTTTGGCATCACATTTTCCGGCAATTTTCATTGTTTTAAGAGCGAGTCCACGAGCAAAGCATACCCATCTCGCATCGACCTCACCAATCTGCCTGAAATTTTCAGGGGTTGTTTGTACATATAAAACTAGCATCTGGCCAAAATATGAGCACTCTAGGTCAACGGGAAGTGGGGCAAATCGGGACAAAAAGTTTGAAGGTTCAAAAACGTCAAAAATCGTAAAAAGGCTGTAACTTGGGCAAAATTCAATTTAATTTAAAAATTCAAAATGCATCTGAAAGGGCTTATAAAATGCAACAAAATGCAGGGTAGAGCATCCCAATTGGTTAAATCTAAAGGGAGTTATTGGCATTTTAGTGAAAAAATAGCACAATTTTCAAACTCAAATAAAAAAGTGTTCCATCCAGATATCAACTCGGTTCGACCTGCAGCTTGTAGGGGACATCTGGGACTACCATCTGAGACTGAGAACGCTTTGGGTAAGGCAGTTTAACATATTAAATAGACACTTTTACTTTTAGTGAATTTTTTGGTTGTAAATTTTTGCTCGGAGGACCCCTTAGATCCCATTTTCTGATGATAATTTTATCATATTCGTGTTCCTGAGACAATTTCACAATAGAAACATGCATAAAAATGTTTATTTTCATCCATTTTAACCCTTTCAAAAATGAAAGTTAAAAAAAATCTTCGATTCACATTAATTGAAATTCAAGTTCGTTTCCAAGGATACTAGATGACACCAGAAAAAAAGCAGCATCTAATTTTTTTTAACTTTCTTTTTTCAAAGGGTTAAAATGGATGAAAATAAACATTTTTATGCATGTTTCTATTGTGAAATTGTCTCAGGAACACGAATATGATAAAATTATCATCAGAAAATGGGATCTAAGGGGTCCTCCGAGCAAAAATTTACAACCAAAAAATTCACTAAAAGTAAAAGTGTCTATTTAATATGTTAAACTGCCTTACCCAAAGCGTTCTCAGTCTCAGATGGTAGTCCCAGATGTCCCCTTCAAGCTGCAGGTCGAACCGAGTTGATATCTGGATGGAACACTTTTTTATTTGAGTTTGAAAATTGTGCTATTTTTTCACTAAAATGCCAATAACTCCCTTTAGATTCAACCAATTGGGATGCTCTACCCTGCATTTTGTTGCATTTTATAAGCCCTTTCAGATGCATTTTGAATTTTTAAATTAAATTGAATTTTGCCCTAGTTACAGCCTTTTTACGATTTTTGACGTTTTTGAACCTTCAAACTTTTTGTCCCGATTTGCCTCACTTCCCGTTGACCTAGAGTGCTCATATTTTGGCCAGATGCTAGTTTTATATGTACAAACAACCCCTGAAAATTTCAGTCAGATTGGTGAGGTCCAAACGACGTCCCATACAAAGGGGTATGCCCTGTTCGTGGACTCGCTCTTAAATTTTGAACATTTATCACTTCTGTTAAAATACTTCCCCATTTCGAGTAGGTCTTTAATTAAGTAATGCTTTTGTTCATCCTCGTGCCACTCGAGCGCTCTATGGATATCGTAATTAAAACACATGACTCTTTTTTCCTCCATTTCTTTTATACTATCCCTAATGCTTCCCCCATAACCATGAAGCACATTATCCTCTCCGGTTTTAACAACAGAAAAAAAACGAGGGCGATCAGTACCATTTTTTTTCAACGACCTCTCTAACAAAACGACAACAGCCGGTCGAAATCACCTTATTTTGGTTGGTTGTTTTGGTCGTGAGTCAATTTTTCTCTGAGTTGCGTTTCAGGTGATACACTTTCTTCGACGTCTCTGCGCTTATCTTAAACGCCTTGGAATGCTCGCTTGTTGTACTATGTTTTACGACCCTCGACCTTCTACCGGGCTTCTGGAACGAACATCATTTCGGCAGTTTTCTCAAAAAATCAGTCAGGACAGAAGCTATAAACACCTCTTCTTCTGTCAGGAGGTGCTTAGAGGTCGTGATGGGCTGCCGTGCCGTGCTATCGGGTGTGATACTATCGCCCCTCATAACTTACCGATGTTTATTGTCATCAAGAGAGGCAAAACAGACACAAGTTTGTTTTCGCCTTTTAATTTCCAGTTTTGCTTCCCAAAACGAAACCAACCTCCGGGCCACCAAATCAAGATGTCATATGTCAAGTCCCAAGACCCGAAGAAAGTGGCCACTTACATTTTCTAGGAAATGTTCGTTTCGACGCGGTGACACCTCTGGAAGGTGGTTAAAAAATTCTGGAAAATTATGCCCTTTAAATCGAGAAGGGAACGTGTTCAGCAACACCGACCTTAACAGCACGTTATGGAATGCGTGGCGAGATGATGATTATGAATTTAGCTGTAAAAGCACTTGTAGAAGGTGTAGCCGCTTGAAGCCGAGGTGACTTCAACGAGACTTGTCCGAGAAGATTGTGTTAAAATCGTAAAATGTTGAGGAATTTTTTGAAGGGTTGTAAAAACGGCGGCAGGTCGTCACACGGGGTCATATTGCTGTGTGGTGTAAGTTGGTAAGGGTTTTGTTTTCGGATTTTGGGGTTTTACGACGAGAACATGAATTTCTCGTGTAGAACATGATTTTTGTGGTGGAAGTTTTATGAGTGATCCTGGCGTGACCTTTTCGGGAATAAAGCGTTCACTTTCGGCAGAGTGAGACACATTTTTTTTTATCTTGACTTGTGTTTGTGAACAGAGCTAAATATTTATTCTCTAAAAATAAGGCTGGTACAAATATTTTTAAAAGTTTTTGTCACCCCCCCCCCCCTTTCAAAATTGGCCCGAAAAATCAAGGGGCAAAAAAAATATTTTTACAATAAACTTCAAAATTTCAATGAAAATTCAAGTGCAACCCGCTGAAATCAAATTAAAATACATTCACCTGTGTTTAAAATCATTTTTAGCATGTTTGGGTTTATTAAAAAGTCTTAAGATTTTTTGAAAATTTTCGACGCAAAATCTTTTTTTCGATACAATTTTTGTTTTTGACAGATCTTAGATTTTTTGAAAACTAATGATTGCAAAACAACTGAACTAGTGTAAAATGCATTTTAAAACACTTTTTACATTTAAATGTAAAGACTATGGCTTGTTATTTAAATTTTTATTTTTTTTTTATTTTTTTGCCCCCCCTTGACCTCGGCCAGGGCTGAGGGACAAAAACTTTTTTAAATATTTGTATCGGCCTAACAGAAAAAAAAATACATTTAAATTACATTGATTCCAAAAATCACAAATGGATTAGCCAAGAATGGCCAAATAAAAAAAAAATCCTGCATTAGTTGTGCAAGTTATTGACAATTCTTCTCTACGGTCGACCACCACCAGCTAGGAAAATCTCCTTCTCGAAGCCAAATTGATCACCCTCATTGGCTGAAACATAAACAAATCATCTACCTTGGTCATTGCCGAGCCGCCACCGACCGCCTTGGTTGGTGCTGCTAAATAGATCCATAAATAAGGTTCCGCCGGGATTCAAAGTCCACGCTGGGCCTTGCGATCCGCTGCATTTATCATACATTTCCCGTAGTGGCGTTGCCGATCAAGAAGCAACAATCCTGGAAAATATTTGAAGAAGAAATTCCGTATTAGGGCTCAATACGCTCGGCCCGGTCAGTCATATCGGCAATTTATTAGCCCTAGTTGAGCGCGTGTTGATGACTGAATCTGCGTAGAACATCCGCGAGGGCAAATTGCCGCGGCTGCTCCCCCGTCATCATGGTGGCCAGAGTCGGCGTAAGTTATTAACATATCGTGTAAATAAATTAAATATTAGTATCACATCAATTACGGCATTGCAGCGCTGCTTTTGATGTGCCGAGACCACACCGCCGCGGCAGGTCAGCGCTGCTGGCCAACCGTGGCGGTGCGCGGCTAAGTTCTGCGAACGCTGGTTGTTCGGAGAAGGTTCGGAAAGAAATGTGCGTTAGCGAGCAGGCGCGTGTACAGCGTTAACCCTTACTTACCTTGAATTGAAAATGATCTCAAATAATTTAGGTTTGTTTATTTTCAAAGAAGAGCTGATAAAAAAAATTTAATAATTCTCATAGGATCATCCGCTTTTAAAATAACAAAAAAAAACAGTAAGTGATGTTTAAATTCCTTTCAAATTCCAAAAAGTCATTCGTATAAAAAACCAAGGGATAAAATAGGCAAAAGATATATCAAATTTCAATAACGAGCATCAATGGAAGAATATTCATCAAAAACAATTCTTTTAACGAACATATAGAGGGAAAATATTTAAAGACTATGGACCTCTTCTTCCAGGCTCTAGAATCTGTATTTTTTAATTATTTGAAAAAAAAATTTCACATGCATTTCCCATTTCAAATTTTATTAATTTGCATAACACATTTTCCAAACAGTGCTCCAAACAAAGGAGAACCCGATTTAAGTGATTGTTTGGCATTAGAATACCAATCGCGTCTTCGAAAATCTGTATCTTGAGAAGACATTTTTTGATTGACTTTGTGTCTTCAGCAAAGTTGAAAGGAATGATTTTAGATAACATTTCTGAAAAAAAGGTTTACGGGATTTTTTTCCATTTGATTTTTATTGGGCATTTCAAGTAGAAGTTTAATTTCCTAATTATATATTTAAAGATAATCGGTTTTTTTTAAGATATTGAAAAGTTACTTAAAAATGCATCTTTTGAAAAAGATTGTAGGAAATGATCTACATTAAATTTGTAATCGAATACAATTTACCTATTTTAAAATAATGTTGATGTTTTTTTTGAAAAATATATTTTTTTACAGTTTTAAAATATTTCAAAAAAGGAAAAGAATTCCTTGAAAAAAACCTTTTTTTACACTGAGAAAATTTAAAAAAAATTCTTCTTATTTTTTTATCGAACTCCTAGTTGCAGAAATACAGCCTCCGATATTTAAAAACTCGTGAATAAATATGTTTTTCTGTGTCACCTGATAAACCTTAATTTTTTTGCCTCGTGACGTTTTGGGAACTATTCGTTTGATTTTCAATGTTAAAAAATGAACTTTCAAGAAACTTTCGATTCAACAGAAAAAAAACTAACTTAATCCACCTATGTGGTTGGTGCCTTCCTCACTCTTTTCCAACAATGGGTGATATGTAATATGATGGGTTTGGACACAAATTTGATCCAAAAAAACACACATATCACTCAAGGGCTCATAAGTGGCATTATAAGTGGTCAGAACTCGAGACAGGGTTGCCAGATCTTTAATGTTTTGGACTCGTTGGAAAGGTCTTTCAATTACCTAACCAACGATGGGTCGGATGATGGATCCGGACAATGTTTACATACATTTAAATGAGATCCAGCTACAAAAAAAGAACTCGAGACAGGGTTGCCAGATCTTCAATGTTGTGGACTCGTTGGAAAGGTCTTTCGATTACCTAATCAACGATGGGTCGGATGATGGATCCGGACATTGTTTACATACATTTAAGTGAGATCCGGCTTCAAAAAAGTATACAACTATCACTTAAGTGGTTATAACTCGAGACAGGGTTGCCAGATCTTCAATGTTGTAGATTCGTTGGAAAGGTCTTTCAATTAACTAACCAACGATGGGTCGGATGATGGATCCGGACATCGTTTACATACATTTAAGTGAGATCCGGCTTCAAAAAAGTACATAAATATCACTTAAGCGGTTATAACTCGAGACAGGGTTGCCAGATCTTCAATGTTGTAGATTCGTTGGAAAGGTCTTTCAATTACCTAATCAACGATGGGACGGATGGTGGATCCGGACATTGTTTACATACATTTAAATGAGATACGGCTACAAAAAAAGTACATAAATATCACTTAAGTGGTTATAACTCGAGACAGGGTTGCCAAATCTTCAATGTTGTAGATTCGTTGGAAAGGTCTTTCAATTACCTAACCAACGATGGGTCGGATGATGGATCCGGACATCGTTTACATACATTTAAGTGAGATCCGGCTTCCAAAAAGTACATCAATATCACATAAGTGGTTATAACTCGAGACAGGGTTGCCAGATCTTCAATGTTGTAGATTCGTTGGAAAGGTCTTTCAATTACCTAACCAACGATGGGTCGGATGATGGATCCGGACATTGTTTACATACATTTAAATGAGATCCGGCTACAAAAAAGTACATAAATATCACTTAAGTGGTTATAACTCGAGACAGGGTTGCCAGATCTTCAATGTTGTAGATTCGTTGGAAAGGTCTTTCAATTATCTAACCAACGATGTGTCGGATGATGGATCCGGACATTGTTTACATACATTTAAATGAGATCCGGCTACAAAAAAGTACATAAATATCACTTAAGTGGTTATAACTCGAGACAGGGTTGCCAGATCTTCAAAGTTGTGGACTCGTTGGAAAGGTCTTTCAATTACCTTAATAACGATGTATAACATGATGATGTTTGGTTCAGTTTACTGCCATTTATTCATCTTCCGAAAATATGCGAAAACACATTTTTATACATAACTTTTGAACTACTTATCGAAACTTCAAACAATTCAATAGCACCGTATGGGACCCTAAACCAAGTCGAATGCGACTGGTTTGGTCAAAATCGGTTCAGCCAGTGCTGAGAAAACTGCGTGACATTATTGGTCACATACACACACACATACACACACACATACCCACACACATACACACATACATACACACACACATACACACACACATACACACACACATACACACAGACATTTGTTCAGTTTTCGATTCTGAGTCGATATGTATACATCAAGGTGGGTTTTCGAGCTTTTAATAAAAAGTTCAATATTAGAGCAGGATTATAGCCTTGCCTCAGTGAGGAAGGCAAAACTATTCCGATTATAAAAATCAAGATACTCTCGTTAAAACAGCTGAAACACTTATTATAAAAATTTAAATGATGTTTTCAGAGTTTCCGAGCAGATAGCATAACAGTTAAAAAAAAAAAGATTTTGGTAAAAAATATAACATAATTTAAAACAACTGAAAAGATTTTTACACTTAATCATATTAAGTATCCAAGCTAAGTAGATCGTCCAATTTCTCGTCCCGGGATTTCCCGAAAAAAATATTTCCCGTTATTCCCAAAATTCAAGAGGAAGCATACATTTGCTTAAATCTGTGGAACTTTTTTTTTGCTCTGAAAAAATGATAAAAGAACAAACTCAACATGATTTACATTTATGCTTGGTTTTTATATAACTAATCAGATTATCAGAAATTATGATATCAGAATTATTTCTGATGATGTTAATTTTTGAAGCAACTGGGAATTGATCTTGCTTAATGAGTCTTAAATTATTACAATTAGGAAAGCTTTAACAGGTTAATGTTATTTCATCAAAATAATATTAACTCATTACCTTCAAATTAAAATTGAGATTTTTTAAACGTTTTTGTTTACCATGATGAAATGAAATTAAAATAGAATTTGTGCAAAAAGAATTAATTCAATTGGTTGAATACCTAGTACTTAATAACTTAAAATTTGTGGAATGATGTTAATTTATCGTATAATTTAAATAATGTTGCATAATAATTCACAAAAAAATATTCAAAAACTATTTTCTATTGTTTGGTCTCAAAAAATGCAAAAATATATTCAAAGCTTGCTTCTAAAATTTAAAAATATTGGGTTGTTTGGATTTAAACCAACACTAAAAAGCTTTACCATTTGTTCAAGAGCTGAAACCAGTATTGGTCATGAAAAACATAATTTCTGCATTTTTTTTTTTCTCATTTCAATAAACTGGTCACAGAGGCAAGTTAATTTTTTTTCATAAAACAATACCAATACATGCAGTCAAGCTGTTAATTGATCTTCACACTTATTTAAACCATTAATGTTGATTTCCTATACAATTTTGTTGCATAATATTAATTAAACCAAGATCATAACAATTTTCAATAAATTTAAAATGTCCCGGGAATTCCCAGGATTTCCCGGGAAATTGGCTGAAAATATCCCGTTTCCCGGGAAATTTGTAACCCCGGGAAATTGGAGCAATTTTTCATTCCAGAAATTTACCAGTTTTGGACGGGAACCAATCAAAACCTAAAATATTCCAGAAAAGGGCTAATTTTTAAGACTAAAATTATGTGTTAAAGCCCAAGTAAAAAACACAAAACAAGTTTAATGTTTTAAATAAATTGATTGTTCTCATCAATGAATTCAATGAAAATTAATGTATTAAGAGAAATGAGTTTTCTCGGAAAAAAACACAAACAAATAAAACCCTTTGCAGAACTGTACATGGAAACTTTTGCTCAACAATATTTTAAACGAGTACAATCGTACTAAAACAGGGGTGCTCAAAGTTTTTGGAGGCCGTGCCAAATTTTATGCTTAAATGAGCTTGCGGGCCAAATTTACATAAAGAATTAAATTACGTTATTTTAAATTTAAAAGATTTAATTTCTGTTAATTGAAAATCAATTCAAAATAATAGAAACCACAACATAATGGGTTTCTATCGTTATTCCTGATTTTATTATTTCAGGTGTTTGAAAAAAAGTTTTAAGCTGTATGTACTTGAGCTTTCAAAAAATAAAGCAACAAAATTTTGTTTTTATATTTCGAAAATGGTAACATTACATGTTGAATAATTCATCTTAGGGCGTAATTTTATCTATAAGTTTAGTGTGGCTAATGAAAAATCGTTGAGAGTCAGAATTTCAACATTTCAACGAAAAAAAAAGTTTTAAAATGTTTTAAGCTTCCGTAAAGTTAAACTGCAATCATTATTTTCAAAAAAAAAAAAAGATTCGACAAAAAAAATTTAAGCGAAAAAACATTTATTTCCATCCAAAATTCGCTAAAATTCAAATAATTTTTAATCAACCCAAACATGCTCAAATGATTTTAAATGCAAAATAATGCATATATAAATAATTTCATCTGATTGCACTTGAATTTCTTTTTTTTTAAGTTTTTTGATTTAATATATTTTTGCTCCTAGTTTTCGAGCCAATTTTTAAATATTGGTGGAGGGGTGGATTGATCGACGAAAGCTTTGTAAAATATTTGCAACAAACTTGATCCTCCGATTTCCACATTTTGTTTGCCTGAATCAGTTGGTAGTCAATCAGATTCGTTATCTACCTGTAATGAGTTCGAATCCCGGAGGAAACGGAATGTAAGTTTGAGGGTCAGTTCATAAAAGGGTCATTATGACTTGCAGATTAATAATGAAAACTTATATTTTGCAACTATTACAGAATTCTACCAAAGTCAAACTTGAACGTTTTTTTTAAATATTTCTAGAAATGTTTGATGAAAGTTTTAACGATATTTACTAGTTTCATTCACATTGAATCGTGTAAAATTGTTTTATTTATAAAATATTTTGAACAAATTATTTGTATCATAAAGTGGGAATCAAAATATTAAGAAATCATTTTTTTTTTCATTGACACAAATTAAAAAAGGTTAGCATAAAAAAGTTTAAAATAAACCTTATTTTTGAAAAAAAAATATAAAATTACAAGTGGTCAAGGGGAAATATAACATTATCATTCAAAATGGGTCCATGGGCCACAAAATATCTCCTCGCGGGCCACGTTTGGCCCGCGGGCCATTCTTTGGTTACCCCTGTACTAAAAGTACAACAAATGCAGGAAAATGCATTTGTGTTCAGATGATTAAATTTTTTCACAAAACATTTCAATGCATTTTGAAACATAATTATTATGTCAATTAAAATAAAAAAACTAAACACCTAATTTAAGGCATTTTTATTTGAGGCAAAACGTATCCATTGATGCCTGATTTTTCTAAACAGTTACATGCTTCCGTGAAAAATACCAATATCAGTATTCTGTGCTTCCAAAACTCAAAGTAATCTGTGCTTCCAAAACTCAAAATCAAAAAAAAAATTAAAAGTGCCAAATTTGATTACAAACGTTAAAATACACTAAATAAAATGTTTTAAATCGATTAAACTCGTTTGTTGATTGCAAATTAATATTTTAAGCAATTTTTTTAAAATGTTGAAGCGGAAAGGCAAAAAACAAAAATGAAGAAAAATTGCCTTTGACTAATTGCAATCATATTTTTTATCTTTTTCTGATCATTGAATGATTCCGAAAATATTTGTTTCTAGGTATTCATTTAATGTAAAAATAATTCTGATTTAAAGATTCTGATCCTTTCAAATAGAGAAGAGGGGTCAGGGCAAGTGCTGTGTGAGTTGGCGGAGAAATACCCGCGTAGAAATATAAACAACAATATTTTATTTATGAAAGTTAAAAAAAAAAAACATAACTTGACACTACAGGGTTACCCCTTTCCAGGTGCCCTAATGTAGTCACTTTGCTCCCTTGCACTGGTTGGGTGAAAGGTGCGTAACTTTAGCGCGGGCACGCGTTTTTTTTTTCTTCCTTCAAGACGGTTCAGAACTGGGCGGCCCAAAGTGGGTGGGTCCTGCGGGAGGGGGAGATGCCACTGAGATTTATTTATGGTTGACTTGATGGCGGCCTCGAGGGCCGGCAAAGCATTGCAGATCTCTGTTGCTCGAGAGTTGTGCGTTTGACATGATGGACGATGAAAGGGGGGGGGGGGGCATTGTGTGAGAATTTGTGGTGGTTTGCAAAAATGTTTACTTTCCCAAAAAATAAAATGATGTTTAAATGATGGGTTAACAAAAAACTTTATGAATTAAAAGTATATTGACCATAAAGAATTTAACCCACTGTGCAAATCGCGGACATTTATAAGGACGATTAGGTGGTGAATAACTGTTAGCACTTGCGTGTGCACGTGGACAAGAAGAACTGAAAGGGGGAGGGAGGTTTGGCAAAATCCTACACAAGACGTCTGGCATCAACATTGCAGTCCAGAGGAAGGAGGTTAATTTCTAATTTTAAACAGATTGGCGGTAAAATGATCATTAGGGTGTGATAAATTAGATGTGATATGAAAGCAGCAGATTAGTTGCTAACTAGTGCTGACTGGTGGTATTTGATTAGTTGCAAATAAGAAAAAGAGAATGTTAAATATGTTGTACAGCGGTATGATTTATGGATAAATAATTTAAAATATGACAAATTTGTCAGCATAGATAATTGAGGAAATTTCTTGCTTTATTTTTACTTCCTGGACAAAACCTAGTCCAACCGTCATAAATCTTCCAAAACAACTTGTACGTGATCCAATTCGTCCCAAAATGCCTCATTTCCATCACAATCAGCACCAGCTCGGAAACAGGAAGTTGCGTATGATAATGTCCCTCAACGTTTTTTTCTGCCAACGTCCTGTCCTCAGCATCCCATCATCCCATGACAGGGCAACCTACAAAAAAAAAACCTGTCAGCCTGGAAGTTCTCACCAAACTCTACTCCATACGATCCTCAACCCAGTTTTTTCCCAAGCCCTGGTATTGTCCCACATCGGCATCCTCCTCCTCCCAGAGAATGAGCCCATGAAATTTCATATTCATCTCCGAACGTCTCTACCGAGAATCACGCATAATGTTCCTACTCTCAGTTCCGTGTGATTTTTTTGTGTTACTCTGAGCTCGCCCGCCACAGGATCTGTGGGATCCTCTGCCTTACTTGTTACCTTTTTTGCCCACTTTTTCTCTCTTCCTTCTCGGTAAAGAAAGGATCATCCCCGTCGGAACAAGTGCTTCGTCCTTCCTTGTTTTTTGGACTCCTTTTTTGTTGGTTGGGTTCTCACTTTACATTTTTCAACCTGTTACAGCCACTCTTTGGGTTTTTATGATTTTGCTTGTTTCTCCTCGTTTTTTTTTCAGGGTTTTCTGTTTCCCGTTATGCATAAGCATTTCAGGAGTCCTTTTTTTGGCTGTCCTTTTGAAGGGCATGGGAATTTTTTGTTCCTCCTCCTTCGCAAAACAGGGTGCTTCAAACGGTGAGGATCACTCGTTCAGCGTACTTGGAATGGTCGTATAGGAGGTACCCTGTTCTCCCTGGGAATCCTGTGCGACACAGTCAAAGTGCTGGGAAAAAGTTGAAACTCGATCCAATTTATGCACGCGGATAGATTAGTTATCGTTTCCCATGTTTTTCCATTCCGGGGGTGCTCTATGAATAGACACTTCTTGTTCTGGTTTACCTTGCTTTCCTGGTAGATTTCTGGTGAGAAAAAAATTAGTATCCCATCAAGTTGACGGGGTGATCCTGAGGGTTGCTTCCCATACGTATAGCTTTGCTTCCTTGAAAGAAAAAAAAAACATGTATGGGAAATTGTGAGGGTGCTCTTTTTTACACCGATCGTAATTTTCTGGGCCACCTTCCTCTTAATGGGATTTATGATAGTTTTTATGTTTTCCCTCGTTTCTTTTTAAAACACCAATTCATTTCCATATCATTAGGAGATGGGATAAAACATATCAAACACGGAAGGGAAGTGTGTTTTTTTTCTGGAAGACACACTTGAAACATACACAAAAAATCTCGCTTCCTGAAGATGATCCAAGGTTTGTTGGCGCTTTGTTCAAAGCAGGAAGTATCTTCTTGGGACTCCCTCGAAAGAGGTAATTTATGATCCACTTTGATACAATAGAAGGGTTCCCCGACAGCCGACAACATCCAACGCTGTTTGTTTATCCAGCATTTCGGAGAGGATTTATTAACGGATCATCGCCGGTTATGAATTGGAAGGGCGTCAACAACTCATTAGGGTCGCCCCTTAATGTTGTCATACATTATCTCGTCGGATTCAAACAACATCTGGTCCCCGCTCCAGGTGGGCCACCACGTGCTGTAAACATTTCGCAAACCTGCTAATGCAATTGCACCCCCACACCAGAGCAGACGCCACAATCTTGCAAATTTACGACCCTGGCGGCACATTTATGATAAAAGTTGCAAATTCATAAACCGACCTCAATCTAACTCGAAGGCGTCCCACAAGAATACTTCTTATCATGCCGGCCTCCCCCGCGCCGCCACACTTTTATGCAAAACGATAAATCACCGATTTCATTAATTGTGCAAACAGCTTTAGCTTTAGCTGACTAAGAGAGGATCTTAGAAGACCCCGCGACAGGAAGTTGGTTGCGTCGTCCAAGCGGCGCCTTAGGGTGAGACGCCGACCTCGACGTCGACGGGAAATGTTGGAGAACGCCAAAGGGGAGCACAATGATTTGTTAGAAAATGCAATTTCATAACTTTACAAATTGTATCTAGAAATATGTAAAAATGTGAACCTGAAAAAAAAATCAACAGTTCTTTATGTAATATTACATATATTTTTGACACAAAATTTTTCCCCATTCTCTAATGAAGATAACCATATTTTTTCTGTGCATATCTGTATCTAAATACAAAAATAATGTTTTAATAAAATTTCTGTTTACTAAATTTTTCATTAAATGATTAATTCAAAACTCCAAAATTTTGATTTTAGATATTTGAAAAACATAATCAGAGAACAACTGTGGCACAAAACATTATTTTTTGATTGAGGAAATATTGTGGATTTAGTTCGTAGCTGGATTTTCTGGCATCTTCACACGGTCATTGGAAACGGTTGTGGATAGACCTAGGGGTTCCCAGTTGGAGTGAAAAAATTCAATTTATAGAAAAATTATGGATTAAAATTTTGCTTTTTCATCACTTCTCCGACATCAGGAATAATTGTTTGAACATGCTCGCAATTTTTTTATTCGGTCGGAAAAATATTATTTTTCTTGAAAAAACTTTCATTTTTAATCACATGATCACCCCTAATTCTGGCTCGATGCCGCCATCATGCGACCGCGTGCTCCGTTTGTTTGTCAACAAAGCTGCAGCTGGATGGTGAGACGAAGTGAGGGGGGAAGAGATTTTGACATTTTTATGCCCGCATCTGACCCGCCGCCTATTTCGTCGGTCACTGAGTCGCCAGTTGTTTCCAGTGACCGAGTCCAGCTAGGAACTGATCGTACAATATAACAAATCCAAAATCAAGCTAAATCAAGCTATTGATTAAAGCTTAATCAAGCTATTGAATATTAAAGAATGCTAGAACTTAACTTTGTATGTTTTGTAATTTTTTAAACAGATTTTGCGGCTTATTTTGCAGTAATTTTTTAACTAGGTTCAGACCCTCTTCGATTTGCGTGAAACTTTGTCTTAAGGGGTAACTTTTGTCCCTGATCACGGTTCCGAGGTCCGTTTATTGATATTTCGTAAAATCGCGATAACTCGTGATGTTTACAATCAAACCCCTTATGTTTCTGTAACAAAATTTTTGTAATTGTCTGTTCTACAGTTTTGAAAAAACACGAAATTTTAAAATGGAAAATTTTGTTCCTAATGAAAAAATGACCCTTCTGGGTCAATGTAGATTCGAAAATTACATTAAATTTCCCATCAAATGACATGTTCCAATTTTTTTTACAGTCTAGTAACGGAAAATGGCAGAATTTTTTAAACTTTTTTAGTGTTTTTTTCAATGAAAAATACCTTTTTTCGGAATTTTGAGTAGCCATCAAATTTGACGTCTTATTTTACAAAAAAGTCCCTTTGATACCAAATTTCTTTCTCATCACCGTTTCAGGCTGCAAATTATTGAAAAAACACCTCTTTTTCGCATGTACAAAAATTGAAGCGGTCGTACCGCCCCTCCGTCATGAGGCACCGATTTCATGAGAGTTGGTTAAGATTGAATTACCCATGTTTACTTTTCTTTAATAAATCTTATGACACATCTTTTTTTGGCAGTCTGTAATTTTTTTTTTGCGGTACATTTATTTTCACCAACTTTTTAAATCATGTTGAATTTGTGTGAAAAATTTGTATTTAAGACAAGTTGTATTTGAACTTATTTTTTTTTGTAGCAATATTATCAGTTAGTTATTTGATAGTTTTTTTAGCACTGTTGAAAAAGTTATATGATAATGACAAAGGATTTATTTTCTTCCTTAAATTAGAAGTCTTAAGTTTCAGTTTTATATTTTTAATTTATTGAAAATATTTGTTTTCATTTGGCAAAATAATAACAATTCATGAATTTCCAATTTAAAATTAGTAGTCAAAAACTAGTAAAAAATTAGACATCTAAATTCGGTCGTTGATTTTAAAAATTCAATGATTTTTAAAATTCCTTTCGAAATTCAAAATTAAATTTTGCTTTTTTGAAATAGTTAAATGTTTGTGGTATCCTAGTATTTATTAAAACGCTAGAACCTTGATATTTGTTCAAATAATTTAATAACATAGCTTATTTTTTTGGATATGAACAGTTCTCTGATATTTTGATCATTCGATTTTTTTTGTATTTTTTAATCCTGCTGAAACTTGTTTGGTAACCTTCAGTATGCCGAAAGAAGCTGTTTTGCATCATTAGATTGTCCGTATTATTTTCCATACAAATTTGGCAGCTATCCATACAAAATTTGTATATGTTGAAGGAATTTTTTGATCGATTTGGTGTCTTCGGCAAAGTTGTAGGTATGGATAAGGACTACACTGAAAAAAATGATACACGGCAAAAATTTTGTTGATGATTTTTAATTTCACTTTTTGTCACTAAGACTTGATTTGCAAAAAACACTATTTTTTCAATTTCTGATATGTTTTAGGGGACATCAAATGCCAACTTTTCATGAATTTCCAGATCGGGCTAAAAATCTTCGACCGAGCTATACAATTTTGAATCAATACTGATTTTTTCGAAAAATCTAAAAATTGGTCGCCAAAACTTTTCAGCTTGATTTCTTGATGTTAAATCGAATTTGCAATCAATAAGTACTTTAGTGACATTTTGATAAAGTGCACCATTTTCAAGTAAAAGTCATTTTTTGGTTTTTTTGTTGAAAAAGTCACAGTTTTCCATTTTAAAAATTAGTTTGCCACATGTTTGCCCACTTCAAAATAAATATTTTTGAAAAGCTGAGAAAATAATCTATATAATGCGTTTTTGAACTTTTTTGATACAATCAGTTGCTGAGATATTGCCATACAAAGATTTCAAAACAAGAAAATTGATTTTTTTTGTCTCATCGAAACGACCCACAATTTTCTAATGTCGATATCTCAGCAACTAATAGTCCGATTTTCAATGTTGAAATAAGAAATATTCGGGACATTTTTCGATCTTTTCAAAAACAATATTTTCAAAAAAATAATTCAAGACAAACATTACAAAACGGCCAAACATTCAATATTACGTCATTTAAAATTTTAATCTTGATTTTTTGATTTTGATTTTGATTTTTGAAAATAAAGTTATCGAGAATACCGTCAGTGGGGGTGACTATGGGTCAAAAAACGATACACCTCTCGAAATTTCTTAATAACAAAAACAATTTAAATAACATCGAAAATCATTCAACGTAGATTTGTTCTAAGATAGTTTACTAACATTTTCCCAAAATATGACGAACACTACCTTAAATGCCAATAGTTTGAAAATTGACCCAATCTCACCCCTCAGAGGGGGTGACATTGGGTCAAATGAAACTAAAATGATGCTCAAATACAACGATATGGTAAAAACAAGTCATCCAACAGCGTTTCTTGTTCGAGGGAATCGTATTGACACGCTACAATGTTTGAAGTGGAGATTTTCAAACATTTGGGTAGTTTTCGAGCAATTCTAACAAAAATATTAGAAAAATGATTTTACGAGAGGTTATTTTTGACCAAAAACGTACCCCAACTTTAGACATCTGCCAAAATAACAGGATTTGTTCTAGGAACGAGATTTTTTCAGCGAAGTCATCTTAAGATGTCCCCTACACAACCCTTTCAACAGAATTCAGTTTCATTGAGAATAACCTGAAAAATGGTAAAATCCGTAAAAATCACTTTGACCCAATCTCACCCCCCAGACCCAATGTCACCCCCACTGACGGTATCGGAAAATTTCACGAATGTTTAATATTATAGCATTGAAAATCAGACCATAAGTTGCTCAGATAACGACATGTCCCCTAAAACATATCATAAAATAAAAAAAATATATATGGACAAACTAATGATGTAAATTGGCATCTTTGGGCAACCAGAAAGCTTCAAAAAAGTTTTATATGGATTAAAAAATAAAAATAAATCGAATGACGGAAATCTCAGAAAATTCATATGAATTATCATAGCACAACAGGATCTTTAATCACTTGTTTTGCAATTTTTAGCAAAAATCAGATATTATTTGTGTTCCTCCCCTGCGCCATTCTAACCTGCCCCACTAATGCTCAACCATGCTTACCCTTAAGGTGCGCGCGCGCGTCAATTAGCTCTGCCATTTGACCGCAGGCGTCGTGGGCGTCGCATCCCCAGCCAGTCAGTGCCAGGCCAACCAGCGTCTGGACGGACTCCGGAGCACTTATGTGTTCCGCCTCTCCAAAAGCCATCATCCACCATGACCAACGACTTTGACTGCGGCGGCTAGATTGCGAAGGTGTGAAACAATTTGTTTTAGATAATTATTAAAGTTCACACTTTATGGCGGCAATTTTTTCGAGACTTGGGTTTTATTACATTTTAATTAGATATGAATATTTTTTTCGAGCCGCAGCTGAGAGGGTGGACAAATCCGGCCTGGACAGGTGAGTTAAGGGGAGGGACCCGAGGTAGACGCCACGCCAAACCTGCTCGTAAAATCTAAAAGCTTTATGAGCAATCATCGCCGGGGCAAATAGGCACTTTCCGGCTGATATTGAGCATTTCGACGCTGTTTGTTAGGAGGTGGTTGTGGTCAAAGCCGCGTAGGTGGCAAGTTACGATCGGGGTGGTGCTTAAGCTTAGGCAAATGGATTCAAAGCTTAGCCAGGTTGAGTCCCGAATGCACACATCATTTAACTAATCGTCACAAAGTGGTGGATTTTGATGGCTTGAAATATGCAAATGGGGGGACTGCAGAAACAGTTTTAATGGGTTGAATAATTTTGACTGCATCGAGGGAGGTTTTGGTGATTAACTTGTTCTTTTATCTTAAGATCGAATAATTTTGTACAACATTTTATCGGAGTTGATGCTTGAAAAAAAAAACCGGCTCCGGAATCAACAATATCCACAATTTCGGTTGAAATTATTTGTCCCCATCCAATTCTTCAAAAATGACTGTCAAGATTTCACCTGTCAAGATTTCACCTGTCATCGACACTTAACTCAAACCAACGGCTACCGAACTTAACCACAATCTTTTGTCCAATTTTACACCAGCCCAAAAGTATCACCTGACGTCTCACTTCGCGAATCTCCACCAAACTTCACAATGCGTCCGGAATTCACTCTTCGATAACATCAATCAAGATCAGTTTCGCGATCGGCACACGCTCATTCTTTGTTGACCACATCACACTTGTGCCTTAAGGGCCTCACTCTGCCGTTACCTTGCAACAATGCTAAACGAATCCGGACTCGCGAGCAGCTCACTCACTCACTCACAACAGCAATTTTTATTTGCTCAATTATCGAAATCGATCGCGTTCCCAGGCGTTCCTCCCCGTCCGTCGGATCGCGTGGGTCCCTCGAGGGGAGGAAGTGTCCGCGCGGCTTCAGTCTTCGGCAAAGAAGCGTGCAAAGAATTTAAAGCATCGGATAATTGAGCAGAAACTTAATAAATTAAGCGTAATTATGCGATGATTGAGTTATTTTGATCGCTCCTCACGGAGATCGCGCCGTTTGTTCTCAGGAAGAAAAGATCGTGATGGCTTTTCTTCGATCTTCTGAACATAAAAGGCAAGCGAGCGTTCGGAGGTCGAGATTTTCACTCTTTTCACTCCGGCAAAGGCTGCGGCGGGGATATTTATCGTGTGCTCATGACTTTGACCAATAAAAGCGTGGTTTATTGGCCGTGAAAGGGCGGGAATCGAATGTCGATTTGGGAAAAAATAAACTTTTACTAGGGATAGGCTGGTTTCTGCTGGATTTCTAAGACCTTGTTTGTAATAATGAGGACAACGGTTTAGTTTACAGTCTGATTAACAAAAATACATAAAATAAGTTTTTTAGAGCTATGTATATGCCCAAGCAACATTTTTTTCCAGGAGTTCTACAAGAGCTCTTCAAGATAGCTACAGCATAGCAGTTTGGACCGCGGTAGGATAAAACTCTCTTCAAGTACTCTTCCAAACTCCTGAAGAAGTTTTGAAGAGAATTTTATCCTACCGCGGTCCAAACTGCTATGCTGTAGCTATCGTGAAGAGCTCTTGTAGAACTCCTGGAAAAAATGTTACTTGGGTGGTTCTACATTTTAGGGGTTTCCCGCCTAATTTGAATGTACGTTCTAATTTTTTTCTCAATCTAACTTTCATTGGCACCAATTTGTAACATTGATATTTGCAATAACGCAATCAATAACGAGTAAACATCAGCATTGAAAACACTTCATATTCGAACATAAGGATCAGGGAAATTTAACTTACTTCTCAAGCAATTTTATTTTCTGTATTTTTTTTTAGTAAAATAAGACTGTATTTTTTTTTATTTCATCCTTTTTCAAGCAAAATAAATTATTAATCTTCAAACATTTTGATAACTGAGTTCAAAATATTTAAGATACACTTGGAAAATATTAAAAATATTTAAATTGTAATCAATCATGGACATTTCGGTGTCTATTTCACAGCTTGACTGTTTGATTAGAATCTTTAGTACCTTAAATAAAAATGCATCTTCATATGCAAGTCAAAATTAAAGTTTTTTTTTGAAGTAAGACAATAAAACTAGACAAAAACTACGATTCAAATATGAGAAAGAAATTGTTTACGCTTAAATCGAGTTTTTATGCATTTTCTTTTAAACTAAATACATACTCCAATTAAAAAACTGAAGCAAGTTGAAAACTCAATTAAATCACTTTTGCAGTCTACCTCTACATAAACTCCACTGTAGTAACTTGACAAATTGTCGAAGGAAATTTCTAGCAAACTATAATTTAAGCTTTTTCCAAACTTTTAGCTCAAGGCCAATGTTCTGGTGGTAGGCCAAAGGTGAATGTAATTAAAATCTCAATGTTTCCTTTTTAAAATGTTCAACAACCTAAGCAGACAAAGTTGATTAAGGTGGCATTCAGTTGGAGTCCCACAAGCCGTTTAATTCAACAAGAAAAAGGGCTTGATCGCTAGCTAAATGCGATTCTTACTGTATACCACATTAAGATAATTGGCCGCATTTGAACCATATGGCGAAAAAAAGTGAAAATATAATATTTTTTTCCAAAGGAGCCATTCTGTACGAAATCGGTCGAATTCGACTATTTCAACAAAAGAAATTTCAGTGGCTTTTTTTTACTTCAGTATTTAATGTAAAATAAAAATTATCGAAAAGGATTCAACAGATTTTTTGATAAAATGCACTGTTTCCAAGATAAAACCACTTAAATTTTAATTTTAATTACGAAATCCCGTTTTTCTAATAGTTCAGACATTGAACGTTGACATTAGAGCAATCCTCTGAGATTTCAGTCATTCGATTTTTGCCTTCCTCACTGAGGTAAGGCTATAATCCTGCTCTAAAAATGAACTTTTTATTAAAAGCTCAAAGACCCACCTTCATGTATACATATCGACTCAGAATCGAAAACTGAAAAAATGTCTGTGTGTGTGTATGTGTGTGTGTATGTGTGTGTGTATGTGTGTGTGTATGTGTGTGTGTATGTATGTATGTGACTAAAATTCTCACTGAGTATTCTCAGCACTGGCTGAACCGATTTTGATCAAACCAGTTGCAATCGACTTGGTTTAGGGTCCCATACATCGCTATTGAATTGTTTGAAGTTTCGATAACTAGTTCAAAAGTTATGTATAAAAATGTGTTTTCACATATATCCGGATCTCATTTTAATGCATGTAAACGATGTCCGGATCCATCATCCGACCCATCGTTGGTTAGGTAATTGAAAGACCTATCCAACGAGACCACAACATTGAAGATCTGGCAACCCTGTCTCGAGTTATGACCACTTAAGTGACATTTATGTACTTTTTTGAAGCCGGATCTCACTTAAATGTATGTAAACGATGTCCGGATCCATCATCCAACCTATCGTTGGTTAGGAAATTGAAAGACCTTTCCAACGAGTCCACAACATTGAAGATCTGGCAACCCTGTCTCGAGTTATGACCACTTATGTGATATTTATGTACTTTTTTGAAGCCGGATCTCACTTCAATGTATGTAAACGATGTCCGGATCCATCATCCGACCCATCGTTGGTTAGGAAATTGAAAGACCTTTCCAACGAGTCCACAACATTGAAGATCTGGCATCCCTGTCTTGAGTTATGACCACTTAAGAGATATTTATGTACTTTTTTGAAGCCGGATCTCACTTAAATGTATGTAAACGATGTCCGGATCCAACATCCAACCCATCGTTGGTTAGGAAATTGAAAGACCTTTCCAACGAGTCCACAACATTGAAGATCTTTCAACACTGTCTCGAGTTATGACCACTTATGTGATATTTATGTACTTTTTTGAAGCCGGATCTCACTTAAATGTATGTAAACGATGTCCAGATCCATCATCCGACCCATCGTTGGTTAGGAAATTGAAAGACCTTTCCAACGAGTCCACAACATTGAAGATCTGGCAACCCTGTCTCGAGTTATGACCACTTAAGTGATATTTATGTACTTTTTTGAAGCCGGATCTCACTTAAATGTATGTAAACGATGTCCGGATCCATCATCCGACCCATCATTGGTTAGGTAATTGAAAGACCTTTCCAACGAGTCTACAACATTGAAGATCTGGCAACCCTGTCTCGAGTTATGACCACTTAAGTGATATTTATGTACTTTTTTGAAGCCGGATCTCACTTAAATGTATGTAAACGATGTCCGGATCCAACATCCGACCCATTGTTGGTTAGGAAATTGAAAGACCTTTCCAACGAGTCCACAACATTAAAGATCTGGCAACCCTGTCTCGAGTTATGATCACTTAAGTGATATTTATGTACTTTTTTGAAGCCGGATCTCACTTAAATGTATGTAAACGATGTCCGGATCCAACATCCGACCCATCGTTGGTTAGAAAATTGAAAGACCTTTCCAACGAGTCCACAACATTAAAGATCTGGCAACCCTGTCTCGAGTTATGACCACTTAAGTGATATTTATGTACTTTTTTGAAGCCGGATCTCACTTAAATGTATGTAAACGATGTCCGGATCCATCATCCGACCCATCGTTGGTTAGGAAATTGAAAGACCTTTCCAACGAGTCTACAACATTGAAGATCTGGCAACCCTGTCTCGAGTTATGACCACTTAAGTGATATTTATGTACTTTTTTGAAGCCGGATCTCACTTAAATGTATGTAAACGATGTCCGGATCCAACATCCGACCCATCGTTGGTTAGGAAATTGAAAGACCTTTCCAACGAATCCACAACATTAAAGATCTGGCAACCCTGTCTCGAGTTATGACCACTTAAGTGACATTTATGTACTTTTTTGAAGCCGGATCTCATTTAAATGTATGTAAACGATGTCCGGATCCATCATCCGACCCATTGTTGGTTAGGTAATTGAAAAACCTCTCCAACGAGTCCACAACATTGAAGATCTGGCAACACTGTCTCGAGTTATGACCACTTATGTGATATTTATGTACTTTTTTGAAGCCGGATCTCACTTAAATGTATGTAAACGATGTCCAGATCCATCATCCGACCCATCGTTGGTTAGGAAATTGAAAGACCTTTCCAACGAGTCCACAACATTGAAGATCTGGCAACCCTATCTTGAGTTATGACCACTTAAGTGATATTTATGTACTTTTTTGAAGCCGGATCTCACTTAAATGTATGTAAACGATGTCCGGATCCATCATCCGACCCATCGTTGGTTAGGAAATTGAAAGACCTTTCCAACGAGTCCACAACATTGAAGATCTGGCAACCCTGTCTCGAGTTATGACCACTTAAGTGATATTTATGTACTTTTTTGAAGCCGGATCTCACTTAAATGTATGTAAACGATGTCCGGATCCATCATCCAACCCATCGTTGATAAGGTAATTGAAAGACCTTTCCAACGAGTCCACAACATTGAAGATCTGGCAACACTGTCTCGAGTTAAGACCACTTATGTGATATTTATGTACTTTTTTGAAGCCGGATCTCACTTAAATGTATGTAAACGATGTCCGGATCCATCTTCCAACCCATCGTTGGTTAGTTAATTGAAAGACCTTTCCAAAGAGTCCACAACATTGAAGATCTGGCATCCCTGTCTTGAGTTATGACCACTTAAGAGATATTTATGTACTTTTTTGAAGCCGGATCTCACTTAAATGTATGTATACGATGTCCGGATCCATCATCCAACCCATCGTTGGTTAGGAAATTGAAAGTCCTTTCCAACGAGTCCACAACATTGAAGATCTGGCAACACTGTCTCGAGTTATGACCACTTAAGTGATATTTATGTACTTTTTTGAAGCCGGATCTCACTTAAATGTATGTAAACGATGTCCGGATCCATCATCCGACCCATCGTTGGTTAGGAAATTGAAAGACCTTTCCAACGAGTCCACAACATTGAAGATCTGGCAACCCTGTCTCGAGTTATGACCACTTAAGTGATATTTATGTACTTTTTTGAAGCCGGATCTCACTTAAATGTATGTAAACGATGTCCGGATCCATCATCCGACCCATCGTTGGTTAGGAAATTGAAAGACCTTTCCAACGAGTCTACAACATTGAAGATCTGGCAACCCTGTCTCGAGTTATGACCACTTAAGTGATATTTATGTACTTTTTTGAAGCCGGATCCACTTAAATGTATGTAAACGATGTCCGGATCCAACATCCGACCCATTGTTGGTTAGGAAATTGAAAGACCTTTCCAACGAGTCCACAACATTAAAGATCTGGCAACCCTGTCACGAGTTATGACCACTTAAGTGATATTTATGTACTTTTTTGAAGCCGGATCTCACTTAAATGTATGTAAACGATGTCCGGATCCATCATCCGACCCATCGTTGGTTAGGAAATTGAAAGACCTTTCCAACGAGTCCACAACATTGAAGATCTGGCAACCCTGTCTCGAGTTATGACCACTTAAGTGATATTTATGTACTTTTTTGAAGCCGGATCTCACTTAAATGTATGTAAACGATGTCCGGATCCATGATCCAACCCATCGTTGATAAGGTAATTGAAAGACCTTTCCAACGAGTCCACAACATTGAAGATCTGGCAACACTGTCTCGAGTTATGACCACTGAAGTGATATTTATGTACTTTTTTGAAGCCGGATCTCACTTAAATGTATGTAAACGATGTCCGGATCCATCATCCGACCCATCGTTGGTTAGGAAATTGAAAGACCTTTCCAACGAGTCCACAACATTGAAGATCTGGCAACCCTGTCTCGAGTTAGGACCACTTAATTGATATTTATGTACTTTTTTGAAGCCGGATCTCACTTAAATGTATGTAAACGATGTCCGGATCCATCATCCAACCCATCGTTGGTTAGGAAATTGAAAGACCTTTCCAACGAGTCCACAACATTGAAGATCTGGCAACCCTGTCTCGAGTTATGACCACTTATGTGATATTTATGTACTTTTTTGAAGCCGGATCTCACTTAAATGTATGTAAACGATGTCTGGATCCAACATCCGACCCATCGTTGGTTAGGTAATTGAAAGACCTTTCCAACGAGTCCAGTATTTTTCTAGATCTAAAAAAAATAGCTGAAATATTTGTCCAAACCACGCATATTACCCATTGTTGGTAAAAAGTGAGGAAGGCATCAACCACATAGGTGGATTAAGTTAGTTTTTCTGTATTTTTTAATCTGGCTGAAACTTTTTTGGTGCCTTCGGTATGCCCAAAGAAGCCATTTTGCATCATCAGTTTGTCCATACAATTTTCCATACAAATTTGGCAGCTGTCCATACAAAAGTGATATGTGAAAATACAAAAATCTGTATCTTTTCAAGGAATTTTTTGATCGATTTGGTGTCTTCGGCAAAGTTGTAGGTATGAATATGGACTACACTGAGAAAAAAATGATACACGGTAAAAAAAATTGTGGTGATTTTTTATTTCACTTTTTGTCACTTAAAGTTGATTTGCAAAAAAAACACTATTTTTAATTTTTTTATTTTTTGATATGTTTTAGAGCACATCAAATCCCAACTTTCCAGAAATTTCCAAAATGTGTGTGTGTGTGCAACCAACCAAACGGGACCACGCGGCCGCTTCTTACAAATTGAGTTGTTTCCATGTATTTTTAGATCTACATTCTATACATGCAAATAACTCGCATAGGCATTTGGAAGGTGTTAGCTCTGCCGAGCTTCGGTGACCCATTTCTACGCTGGCTAGCCGAGCACGAGGTACTTCAGCTTTATCGACAAGCCCCGCCCTGAAGAACGTTTGGACTAATCGGATTCAAACGTTATTTAGAACTTCCGAACCCTTATCAAATGGACAAGGACCCAGCGCGTATATAGTTGATAGTAACAGTATTCCTAATTCCAGTCATAGTTCACCAAGTCGCGAAGGCATAGAGGTTAGCATTTTTGCTTTCCAATCCAAAGGACGGGGGATCGAACCCCGACTCGAACGACTTTGATTTTTCGTTCATGTTCAGAGTTTCAAGATTTATATTTCCTATACTTTCTCGTTGGGATCCGATGGGAATCGAACCCTGGACCTTTCGCTTACAAAGCGAACACCGTGACCAGTAAGCCAAGGCTACTCCCCGCTTCAGAAATTTCCAGAATGGGCAACAAATCTTTGAATTATTTATGATTTTTTGAATCCATACAATTTTTATCAAAAAATCGAAATATTGCAGTTATCGCAGTTATTGATTTTTTTTAAATAGGGCCCATGTTTGCCCACTTTTGAAAATAATATTTTTGAAAAGCTGAGACTTTGTAGATACGACCCTAGGATTCTGAGATATTGCCATGCAAAAGTTTAAAAACAAGAAAATTGCTGTTTTCTAAGTCTCGCCCAAACAACCCACCATTTTCTAATATCGATATCACAGCAACTAATGGTCCGATTTACAATGTTAAAATATGAAACATTCTTGAAATTTTCCGATCTTTTCGAAAAAAATATTTTCAAAAATTTTAAATCAAGACTAACATTTCAAAAGGGCGTTATATTGAATGTTTGGTCTTTTTGAAATGTTAGTCTTGATTTATGGTCTTGATGATGGTCGTATCAAGAAAGTTCAAAAGTGCAAAATATAGAGAATTTTCTCAGCTTTTTAATAATATTTTTTTCAAAGGTGGGCAAACATGGGCACTATTTTTAAAAGATCAATAACTGCGACTATTTTGAAAAAAATTACATAAAAATGGCTATAACTTGAAAACGGTGACTTTTATCAAAATTTCAATAAAGTACTTTTTGATTGCAAATTCAATTTTAAATCGAAAAATGAAATTGAAAAATTTTTGTGACCAATAATTCGATTTTTTGATAAAAATTGTATTGATTCCAAAAATCAAAACTCGGTTAAAATTTTGTTGCCCATTCTGGAAATTTCAGAAAAGTTTGCATTTGATGTCCTCTAAAACATATCAAAAAATAAAAAAAATTAAAAATAGTGTTTATTTGCAAATAAAGTTTTAGTGACAAAAAGTGAAATTAAAAATCACCAAGTTTTTTTACCGTGTATCATTTTTTTTTTCATTGAAGTCCATATCCATACCTACAACTTTGCCGAAGACACCAAATCGATCAAAAAATTCCTTCAAAAGATACAGATTTTTGAATTTTCACATATCATTTTTGAATGGCCAGCTGCCAAATTCGTATGGAAAATTATATGGACAAAGTAATGATGCAAAATGGCTTCTTTGGGCATACCGAAGGCACACAAAAAAATTTCTGCCGGATTAAAAAATACAAAAATTAAAATTAAAGAAAAAACGACCGATTCCGTGGAGAACTGCTCAATAGAGACATTGAAGATTGTTCCTCTGGTTGCTGGAAATACAGAAAAAAAACTTCAAAATTAAAGTTAAAGACTTTACTAAGATCTTTAAAAAAAATATTTTAAAGATATTTGCATCCAGAATAACATTTAAAATGGGTGTAATATTGAATGTTTGGCCCCTTTGGAATGTTTGTTCCGATTCCAAAATTATTCCAAAATTCAAATCCCGATCCAAAATATTTTTTTCAAAAAGATCATAAAATTTCACAAATGTTCTATTTCTCAACATTGAAAAAATTGCTTCTTTGTCACCCTACAAAGTAAGAATCAAATAACAAAATATAAATAAAATCTATTTCCGGTTTTGTTGGAGCATTTTTTATTACAAAAAATAGAGAGCAATATGTTTAAAAGTAATTTCGTAAATAAACTAATCTTTTTTTTTTTTAAACCGATATCAAAATTTCACCAAATTGCTTCGTATTTTTTTCTTTATTTGTTGTCTTCAACAAAAAACTACTTCATATTGATGCTAATCTAAAACATTGATATAAAAAAGCTGATATTTTTTATTTCAAAAATTATGTTTTGAACTGTTTTGATGAAATGGTAATGAAAATTATTTTTTTCGTATCCTTTCATTAAATGAGACCTGAAGACCTTGCTGAAAATACCAAATAATTAGATGTTAACAGCTCCAAAATTTTTAAAGAAGCTATTACACTACGGCAAACAAACAAACAAAATAACTCGCACTTTATGACAGTTTGCCTGGATTTTTTGTACAAACGTCAGCCTGCATTTATTTTACCTTGTTTGTGGGTTTGGCAATCTGTCAAACACAAAAATGTGCGAGTTTGGTTGTTTGTTAGCGGTAGTGTAATAGCTCCTTAAGGAGACCAGTTATGCCAAATGACCTATCTGGACATGATTCACCTTTCCTTCTTAATGATAAAAATTTTCTCAAAATATCAGGTGATAAAATCATGTTTTTTTACGATCCAAAATTTTAATGGAAGCGAGAGTGCAATGGCAATAGGGGAAAGTGGGGCAAGTGTAACAAGCTAAGGAAATGATCGTTGTAACCCATAAAAAACGTTAAAAATCAGTCGGATTTTATAATAATCATCTTATTCCAGGTCTTGACTAAGACTTTGATAGAACAAGTTTTCAAAAAATCCTGTTTTTTAATGCAAAAAAATGATTTTAATTTTTTTTATTTTCCGTATGTTCTACTCAACTAGTGGGGCAAGACGAACAACCCGTTGGGGCAAGAGGAACAATGCATGAAAAAACGTGTTAATTTGCTGACAATTGAACTGTTATCACTTAGATACATCAGATTAGGATGTATTTGAAACGTTTCTTTAATTTTTAGATTAAAGAATATTATTTTACTAAAAATTTGATCGTTTTTACGAAAAAGATTATTACTTAGATGAAAAAAAGGAAATTTTCATAATATCACTATATTTTGTATGGACATTTTTTTAAACAATTGTTTATCAGTTATTAAGTACGTTTATGTATTTATTTCCCAATAAAATATGTTGTTGCAGCAATTCGTATTTTTTTCCATACCAAAAATCCATATGGTACACTTGCCCCACCTGAACAATTTTTTTTAAAAGCTCTCAACAAATATAACCAAAAGTTAAATCATACTTTATAATAGGTGCAAGTCATTGGTTGGGACACTACTGATCTAGGAAAAATTGCATTTTGATAAAATGAGCCTTAAAACGAACCCAAAGTCTTATTTTGTACTTTCCAAATATTATAAGAAAATAAAGGTTTGTAAAAAAACTTCATTAAATCTTATGCTCCGTGGCGTTTACGTCGTTTTGGCGGTTATGTGGTAGTAGAATCAGCTAATTGCATTGCTAGCAACATTTCCTCATACTGGACATAATCAAAATTGTAAAAATTACGGCCGTACGAGCGATTGTTCCTCTTGCCCCATATGGTCGTCTTGCCCCACCTTCCCCTAGTTTATATTGTTGTTGATATAATGTTATTGTTCTTTTTTAATTTTTTTTAATTTTGTGAAAAAAGTTGATTTAACTATGGTGATCAAATACTTTACTAGAATTGTGGGTATTTAAATCCCAATAATTTTGCGTTACAATTAAAATAAAAGAAAACAAGATAAGGAAAGATTTTAAATTTATCTTAAGAAAAGATTGTTAAAATTAACAAGAGCTTCAATTACAATTGCCACCAACTTGAAAAAAAAACATTTCCTCCTATTCAACTCAACTCCAGATTCCTGCGTGGCCAACGAAAAGGTGCAATATGGTCCCGCTGGACGCGTGTCTTAATTTAATAAACATAATTTAGCTTCGGTCCATAATTTGATCGAAATTTATAGATATCGCCTATCACCTAACAAGGAGCAGCAGCAGCACCACCACCATGACCCACGTGCTGAGGCCACCACCACATGACGTTGGCTGTGCGGTTATTGCTGGAACCTGGACAACATGTGTTCGATCTCTGTACCAACGCGGAGTGGAGGGTGGCGTTAGACCTGTGTTTTACCTGTGTTGTACCGGTCGAAGAGGTAACATTTGAGGGAGGTACCTCGCGAGGAGGCTCGATTTATTAATGAGTGTGGATAATATTGATTCAATTATATGTAAATACGTTCGGGCATGCATGACCTATGAATATTTATGTTGGGTGAATTAGAGTAGAAGGTAGAGGGGACCATAGTCAAATTATGGAATTGACGTTAAATGTTGTTGGTTGGGGTGCCTTTGAACACCGATAATCACACAAGTTTAACAACCTCAAAATGATGAGTAATTCTTCGAAATTTGAAGTGACGTGCACCACGTGCACTGATAAGGCTGATGATATTCTTTAAACCTCTCAGGTCAATAACCGAACTAAAAAAAACAGCTCGTTATTCATGTGAAATTTTCTCAAATTTGCAAACGGCTCAACTTGAAATGCAAACGAAATCAGCATAACAATTTATCAGTTTGTTTGGCCGGTGCAAACTGAAAATTTCGGATGCCCGGATCACGACGCTGCCCGCAAGCTGTCGTTGAATGACGATTAGCCGGCCAAGATAAGACGCAAGGCACCGCTGCCCGAAGTTGACCTCGTGTGGAAGCACGCGAATGTTGAGTACACAGTTCTAAAATCAGAAAAAAATCTGGCCGATTTCTGAAAAAAAAAAAAAATGTAAAAATTACATCAAAGAAGATGTAAATTTACAGCGACTAAATTTACATGTTATTATTTTACACGTTTTTACTGTGTCAAAGGGGCAAGAAACTCTGGCTCCAGAGATGTTGTTTTGGAAACGATGAGAATACCAATAAGAAATTTATTTGCATTTCGAGCAAAATTTTGAAAGGAAGTGCATTTTTAATGCGGAACGAGGGGTCGCACGATGGCATGAAAAAACCTTTTTTGATTTATTTTAAGAACATTTGTAGGGTTTTATCTGGATTATAAATTCTATGCCATTTTCAAAAATTACAATTGGTTGACCCCTCGGTCGACTAGCACTTGTCATTTTGGATCTCCAAGATGGTTAAAAAAGGTGTAGATTATTATTTTTATTTCGAACAAATCCTCACAAGTGCTCAATACAATTTTCTAGAAAAATATACAATGATCGTTTATATCGTTTTTCATCGTTTTCATTACTTAGAGAGCACCTATTCAGCATCATCTTGATGTTTTCCGAACAAAATGCAAACATTTCCTCACCAGATTCCTCAGCCAGATTCCACCGGTTCTTGCTGGAGCGGTCAATCCTTTATGCTTTTGAGCTTTTTTCCTCGGCTTGAATCGATTTATTAAATCGAATCCATATTAGGAAGAGGACCACCTTTCGCAGGCACGATATCGGTCAACCTGTATCAACCCGGGCAATTTATGCCAAATTTCCTGACCACGTCAGGTGAAACCAGATGCTTCGGCGAAATAAACCTTAATTGCAGCATCGGCATAAATCGACCTTTTTTGGCGAATCATTTTTCCTCAAATTTCACTGATTGGACCGCGAGGGATTTATGCGCAAATTTGTTCAGTCAAAAAAAAAAAAACGAACGAACCAACAGATGTTATCAATTATATCTGGTTTCTGTGAAAGGGCACCCTCGCAGATTTCGCCGAAACGATGTGTGATGGATCAGTGGTGAGCGCGAGCTGCAATATCTCAACGTTTATGGTCAATAATTCAATCATCGTAAAAATTGGAGATTTTTCGGCGATGCACTTGCGATGCTATTTGGAGGTCACAGACAATCAGATTGCAATTCTTAAGATTACACAGAAAAAAATCAATTCTCGTAATCGTGAATTAAGTTCACGAATGTGAGAACCACGAAGGAATTTAGTATGGTGCATTTGGTTCTCGCATTCATTACTTTAATTCACGATTTCGAGAATGGATTTTTTTTCGTGTACAGTTTCGTACAAAATTTTTACCAATGTTGTCCCCAATTCGATCTATCAGGGGTCACCAATACCCACCACAACTAACAGCAACCAACCTCCTTCCTTCGGGGCCAATTGGGCTCCAATCAGGTCCCGTACCCGTGCCTTTTTATCACGATTGCACAATATTCTACCCAGTTGTTTGTGCCGACCGGACCGTGTCATTGAAATACCTGATAATGGTTGTAAATTGGCCACGTTGGCCGGCGCGAAGCCCCCCCAAAGGGGTTCCAAGTTGGTAGCTCAAGACCCCACGAATTCCTGACCTGACCGAGGTGGAGCTGAGGGTACACAAATCAGCATAATTTGATTTCAATTGTCTCTTAGAAGCGCAGCGCGCAGGTCTTGAAACACTGACTGTGCGCATGACTTGAGTCAGGTCCTCCGGAGGGGTAATTTTGGACTGTGGCGAAGCGCGGTCGTGGTTCATGGTTTGACAATAGCCGGTAGCACTGAATATTTGTTTATGCAAATTGGTCACTACGGTGGCTGTAATTTAGTGTGCCTTTTTTTTCGTTGGATCGAAATTGGATCATGATTTCGTCTATTTCTTTTGTTGTCGTTGACAAGCGACATGCTTACAATTGATTAATTCTCAGGAATATGTTCCAAACATAAATAAAATTCAGCAATAGGAAAAAGTGCAGAAAGATGTTTAAAGTTTTGGTCTGATTCCTGCACAATATTTAGAAATTTTTAATTGGTTTCGGATAGAACAGATTTCTAGCTACAAGTACTCTAAAACCTGATGTCCCTATTCTGACTGTAGTCCTCAGTCCCCAGATTCGCCCCAGACAACTGTTTTGACATTTTTGCAAAACTGCTTCTAAAGAAAACATTTCTTTATTTTAAAACGGCTAAAATCTTGAAAAGGCTGTAGCAAAAATGTAAGCAAAATTAAATTAAATTTCAAAATTGAAAATGCATCTGAAAGCCTTTAAAAATGCAACTAAATGCTGTGTGAAGCATCCCAATGGAGCATCCGGGTTGAGTAGTAGAAATGACAGTTCTTCCATAAGGAATACATTGTAGAAAAAAGTAAAAACTGCTCGAATGGAAATGCTCCATTGGTTAAATCTAAAGGAAGTTAGTTAATTTTGTATGTGTAAATTTTTGCTCGGGGTTCCATTTTCTTGTGATAATTTTATCAAATTCGTGTTTCTGAGTAAATTTCATGATTAATTTCATCAATGTCAACTCTTCAAAAAATAATATTGAAAAATCTTCAAAACACATTTATTGAAAAACAAAAAAAAACATTTTCAATTTTGAAATTTAATTGAATTTGCTTAAGCCCGGTCTTTTAAAGATTTTTACGTTATTTGACGTTCAAACTTTGTGTCGATTTGTCCCACTCCCCGTTGACCTAGAGTGCTCATATTTTGGACAGATGCAAGTTTTATACATACATCTATCATCCGACCCATTGTTTGTTTAGTAATCTGTTGTTTTGTTTTTTAAATGTTGCCCCGGACAGACGGTAATAACTTGATTCATGGCATTTAAATGTTAAAATATCAGAAATTGTTATAGAATCTTCTTGAAAAATCCATTTTTGCATAAGGGTATAGTAACAGTTTATGTTATCATAACAAAATTTGTTATTGGTCTGATATTGGTTGAAATCCAAAACAACTTTGGAATAACATTTCTTGTTATGGAAAGATATCTCCAAATGTTATTGGGATGATCGGATTAGTTGTTAAAATAACAAAAAATACTAACAAAGATTTGTTCGAAGAATAGCTAAAATCGTTATTAGTCTATTATTACAATAACATTCGAATAACAAAAAAGATCATAACGACGAATAACAAATCTTGTTATAAATTACATAAAATGTTATTTGTCTAGTATTTTCAAAAATCAAAAAATGTTATTCCCACGTAATTTCCGTCTGCTCGGGTGTTGTGGGACAATCCATTCTATCAAAAAAGGCAGTTCTTAATATAGTTTCATGAGAAATAGTCTGACCTCCCGAGCAGACGGAAATAACGTGGGAATAACATTTTTTGTTATTTGAAAATACTAGGCCAATAACATTTTATGTTATTTATAACAAGATTTGTTATTCGTCGTTATGATTTTTTTGTTATTGGATTGTTATTGTAATAACAGACTAATAACATTTTTAGTTATTCTTCGAACAAATCTTTGTTATTATTTTTTGTTATTTTAACAACTAATCCGATCATCCCAATAACATTTGGAGATATCCTTCCATAACAAGAAATGTTATTCCAAAGTTGTTTTGGATTTCAACCAATATCAGACCAATAACAAATTTTGTTATGATAACATAAACTGTTACTATACCCTTATGCAAAAATGGATTTTTCAAGAAGATTCCATAACAATTTCTGATATTTTAACAGTATTTGTTATTTAAATGGCATGAATTTTATTATTACCGTCTGCCCGGGCTGGAAAAAACATTTATTTTTTTTTATTATTTTTCGTTACCTATGATTATTTTTTATTTGTTTTAGGGGAAATAAAGTGCCTCCTTTCTACAAAAAAAAAATCCAAAGCAGCAAAAAAAAATCTTTGACCTGGTTATGGTTTTTGAAAAATGAATAAAATTAAAAAACTAAAAAAAGTCAACAAAATGTTTGACTTCATTTGTTAGTGTAAATTTGCAATCAAAAAGTGCTTTGATATTTTAATCAAGATTGGATGGTTTTCAAGTTATACCAATTATATGGAATCTTTGTTCGAAAAAAGTCAGTATTTATTTATTTATTTTGAAAAAGCAGATGGTGCACATGCTTGCCCATTACAAAAATCGCAGGATGATGTCTAGATTTTGATTTTTTCCGATATTGTTACGGGCTGTAATTGTTGAGATGTTTAAATTTTTATAATAATTTACCATTTAAAATGATCAAAAAACATATTTTTTACATGTTGAAATTACGGCCCATTTTTTTAAAATATTAGAAATATTTGTTATTTAAGGGGTTACATACATGTAAATTGACAAAAAAAAAAAAAAAGACAGAGGATGATGTGAGCACACACTAAATTTAATTTTAAATCTGTTTTCAGGGCATTAAAAAAAATATTTTCATCCATTATCGAAACAAATTTAAAGACATTTGGTTGTAGCATTGCCGAGATACAGCTATTTGAAGTAAGCAGTTTCAAAAAACGGGTGCCACGATATCTCAACACTGCCTTGACCAAATTGGATCAACATTTTGGTGAAGAATCGTTAAACCGGTCCTGTGTGCATGACAGATAAAACAGATAAATATATGTTTGAGTTTATGATTTTTGTTTTTTAAGCAAGATTAGTGCGCTGACCACGGGGACGCGCTGTTTTGTTTTTGCATGCTCATTTTCATTTCTTTTGTGTCGCTGTTTGTGTGCTTGGGTGCTTGGTTATTATATGTAGGTTAAGGGATTTTATTAAATGATCATAATGTTGCATTATTATATTTAATTGATTATATAACCACACTATATTTTACACTTAACACATTATACAAAACACATATGAAACTGTAAACTGGAGCGTTTGGTACGGTATGTCCACGCATCCTTCCTCCCCTGTAGATTCTGTGAAATGTGATCCGTTCTCAGAATCCTCTCTGCGGTAAACACAACGTAGTAGGGCTGGCCGCTTTAATTTTTGCAATACATTTTCGGGTGTTCTCGGATGTACTGCAATTATTAATAATGACAAGAAAAGTTCTTGGGGCGTAATCTAATCACAAGACTTTCCAGCATGCTTTCATCGGACTGGCTGCGTTTGTGTTAGATTAGATTAGATTAGATTAGATGATTTTTGTTTTTTAAGCAAAATTTCAACATTGGGCTTCGTCATGCACACGGGTTATGTCTTGAGAGTCTTCACTCCGAATTTCAGCCAATTTGGTCAATCCCATTTCGAGACATCGTGGCAACCGGAAATCAACTCGGTGTTTCTAACTCTGTTTAATCATGTTATATCTTCATGAAACTATCAGGAGTGATTAAAAATCATCTTTTTACTGGTTTCAATAAATTTTCTGTAATGTGAAATTTTGTAATTTTCTACATGTATGTAACCCCTTAAAACAAGAAAATTTTACTAAACTTTCATATGTCATATTTAAAATAGGGCCATTTGTTCTCTAATTGGACAAAACTTAGAAAATTCAATAATTCTAATGTAATGATAATACTGATGACTCCTACTGGGAATTTTCTCATACTTCGAAAGTATAGATATATTTTTTATATGGGCATACATGGGCAAAATGCGAATTAAAAACAAAAATCCTAACTACTATTTTAGTCATAGTTCGAAAACGTTGCACTTTATCAAAATTTAATTTACTCTTTAAAAATCTTAAAAACAGCTTTAACTTGAAACGGTGCACTTTATCAAAATTTTATGTCACAATTGTTTCAGAAGAATTATAACTTGGTCAAAAGTATTACCGAAAAGACGATATTGTATGTCCCCTAGAGACGAAAATTAGTGTCTTCATGAAAACAAATTTTAAGTAACAAAAAAGTGCATTTTTTACCTTATGCCATTTATTTCGGTAAACAGTGCCGACTAGATTATGCGATGTTTTGATTTACCGAAGTTCGAAGTTTTTCTTACTTTTAACATTAAATACGAATTTTACTACCTCTTTTTAGTCAAATTGACTGTGTTAATTACAAAATTTTTTTTTTTCAATATTTCCTCGCCGCCATTATGGAATTAAAAATTCTTAATCACTTTAGCGTAGTTCAACGGTCACACTTAAGCTCGGCAATAATAAATAAGGCAGCGAAAAAAAATTGTGATTCGATTAATCGAAGAGGAATTTTTTTGCCAAAACATTGCCGAAGATCGATCCAAAAATTCTTTCAAAAGTAACAAATTTATTTGTATGGACCGCTTCTAAATTTGTATGGAAATTAATATGGACAAATTGATGGCATTATGGCTTCTTGGGCACCCAAAAAAATTCAGCCAGATTTAAAGAAAAAACATACAAAAAAAATCAAATTTGAAAAAAAGGTTTTTGCGTAGAGAATTCGTCAATTGCGTTGATTTCCGGACACACAATCGAAATAAAAGATTAATTTTCAGGAATTCAATCACAGCCCTTTACTCTTGATGATTACGCCTAAGATTCAAACAGTTTTGAATTATGTGCACTTTTGAAAATTAAAATGAATTGATCAGTTGACTTCCCAAAGAATTCTGTAATGTGTGACTGTTTTGGCCGGTGTCGTGTAGCGCCGATCGGGTGTTGAGCAACAGTCGCCTCTGCATGAGAAAGTTCCGTCACATCCGGGGGACGGAACATCCCGCAATGCATTTATTCAAATCGATTCAGTTCGTTTCAAACTGATCCTTTCATCCAGGTCAAGCTTCCTTCCTGTGTTGCTGCTGCATACATCAAACGCATTCTCCTTCTCCTCCGCTGAAGAGGTTCACATGTTTAGACTAATTTTAAGATTTCACCCGAAAAGAGAACCGGATGTGCACCCAACGCGCACAGGTTCACGAACTTTGAACCGATTTCATTAGGGAACGCTCCCGGGTTCTTTTGTGCGCGTCAAGTCTTTATTCTTCATTGAGCACCACCTCACAGGTACCATTCGTTTGAGCCAGTTGCATCAACTCAAAAAATATGTATTTGAAAAAAAACGAGACCGTTGAAAAGGAAGGAAGTTGCATTTACATTTCCATAGCCGTTGCCGCCGGCCAAGCCGCACCTTCGATAGACTCGTTTTGACGGGCGACCTTTGGGTTCATGATCTTCTTGAACCTTTTTTTTTCTCCTACTTCACTCTTTGGGTATATTTCCAATGTTCCGCGACGAGCTGAGAAGTGACAAAGTGTTTGCTTGGCTTTGCTTGAATGGGTTGTGTTTCGGTTCTTCTTCTATGCTGTAGAAGGTCTACTTGATGTTCTGGAGAATTTGAGAGGCGTGTGCTGCTCGACGATGGTGGAAAAGACGCAAATTTGATGCACGTGCACGTGTTTCAGGTGTGCAGAGAGCGCTTTTTTATGATCTTGATCTAGATGGGCTCACAACCGGAAAAGGGTTGTATTAAATGCTCGATCGTTAAGAGGAAACACCTTTGGGAGATTGCGATCGCTGCAGAGCAGTTTAGTCAAGATATAACAATTTATTTTTATTTTTGTAAGAAAATAAGATCACTTAAAGCACATTTCATCAACTTAAACTTTCAAGACCACACACTGACCTCATGTCCAAAGCGAAAGTGCCCTTCAAATCTTGATCCTCTCCAGCCCATTGAGTCTCACGTCTTCAGGAGAGGCTTTTGCTGCCCTTCTTCAAGCCCAACTCCAAATAAACTCACGTTTCCAGGTCATTTCCCTCCGACCACGAGGGGGATTATCGATCCACCCAACTCCCGTGTGCGCTGTGGAATGTCACACGTAGAGCTGGACCGCCCACCAGCCACGCCAAAAGTTCACTGACCCCTCCTCAGCGCTCTCCAAGCTCAAGACCACAACCTGTTGCGCCACCACGACCGACCAGCTAACCGTGGAAAAGGATTTCGTCGTCGAGGTCCGGGTTCGCGAGGAGTCTGCAATAACTCGCCCTCCTCACTCCGAAAAGGGCCAAGTCCCTCGGCCACATGGGCTTATTTATTCTTTCATCATGTTACAGGTTAATTGGACACTGTGTACGTGTTTATGATAATTCAGTGTCACGAATTGAGTGGTTTTAATAAGCACCACCAGCAACCAACACGGTAGGCAGAAAAGACACCTTTCAGAAGCTTGAAACTGTACCAGTGAACAACTTTTGAACGTTTATAAAAATCGTCTTTTTCAAAAAGCAACCCATTTATCAATCTTAAATTTTCAAGAAAATTGATACTTTAAAGCTGAGAATGATAACAAAGTCACCCCACTGAACAGTTGCTACAGTTGGACCACGATTTCGGTTTTGTTTTGTCCATTTTTTTTGCTTAATTTTTTGCAGGACCCACTCTGGGCGAGAAATCAGGAACCAGGGCAGTTTTTGCGCACAGGGCAAATGCTGTGTGGTGCAAGATGGTCATGGAAAAAGCTTCGGCGTGTGCAATCGTACGTGAAAACGGAGGTGTTGCAAGTGTCTTTCGGTAGTTGTTGTTAAAGTTGGTTCCTGAAGCAACATGAGATTGAAAAACTGAGGAAGGATATTTTCCATAATTTTTAAACTCAATTTCGAAAAAATAATCAGTAATTAGAAAATTGAAGATATTAAAATTGAGCTAAAAAACCCTTCTTAAAACAACTAAAAAAATTTTTTTTTGCCTGCAAAAATTATTACGAGAACTTTTTGAAATGAAATTTATTCTATTTGTTTGTATCACATTCCATAATTAAAAATGCTGCCAAGTTTTACTTTCAATGATTGATTTGCTTAATGAACTTTTTTCAAGATACGAATTGAAAAAACGCAGGTTATTATAACTTTGCTTTTAATTATATTTTTTAAATTCATGTTAGGCTTATGATATTTGAAAAAAAACGAGTTTTTGAATAAATTGTTCTAAAAAATTTATAAAAAAAAATCTATGTAAAAAAAACTTTGAGCTTTGAGAAATCTTATTTTCATAACATTAATCAAAGTTTATGTAACATTTCTCGTTAAAAAAACATTTACCTAAATTTCAAGACAGTGATTTTGATTACAAAAAACTATTTTTAGCTTGTGAATAATCGGAAAACTATAATATATTTTTTTTTAATCGATTTGGTGTCTTTGATAAAGTTATAGGTTATCACATTTCAAAAATTAAACAAGTCACTGATTAATCTTTTCATTACCAAACCTTTATTTCATGATACTTATCATTTGAATTTCGATATGTTTAACAATATTTCGTGAAGGAAAAACAACATTACAAGGAATTCCATCAAAACAAGTTCTTTTAAATACTTTTTTTTAAATTGCCGATAATTTCACAAAAAATTCACTTTTTGCTACTTCATTTTGAAACTACTTACCGTAAACCGGGGTGGTGGGTCTCGTGGCGCAGGGGTAGCGGCTTCGGCTGCCGATCCCGATGATGCTATGAGACGCGGGTTCGATTCCCGCCTTATCCACTGAGCTTCTATCGGATGGTGAAGTAAAACGTCGGTCCCGGTTTCTCCTGTCTCGTCAGAGGCGCTGGAGCAGAAATCCCACGTTAGAGGAAGGCCATGCCCCGGGGGGCGTAGTGCCAATAGTTTCGTTTTTCGTAAACCGGGGTACCTTTGATTTTATTTCAATTTATTTTTGGAAAATTTTCCAACTGGTAAGGTTTGTCTTTAGATTATTATTTTTAAAACATGTACTAGGGTAGCTCACATAATGTCCATACATATTTTCGAAAAAAAATTTGTTTCCACAGTGTTTTAAAAATTCCAAGTTTGAATTCCGGGGTGACTTTGATAGTCATAGTTTTTCTTGTTAAAATCAGATTTAAGGTTTTCAAACTTTATTTGTACGTAAAATGTACCATTACCAAGGTTGCTAGTATAGTTTTCAAGGGAAAACATCAATGTTTATATTTAGTTGACTAAGTTTATAAGCTTATTAAAAAAATATATACAAATTTAAGGTAAAATTGTTTAAAAGTCAGAAATTCTGACAGAAAATTGTTTGAAAATAGTTTTGTTTATAAAATTATCCATTTATATTGCAATTAAAATTGAATTAGAAGCAAGGGTTTCCAGAAGCATTTATTACTTGCCAGTTTGCCGAATAATTACTGGTTCAAATTAATTAATTACTTTGATTACATAACTACTTTCATTAAGTTATTTCTTTATTTAAAAATACTGTTGAATATTGAATAATTTTGTGTCTCTCATTTAATGGCTATTAACGAAAGATTGCAATAAAATTGTTTTAAAAATGCTAACCTGATCACTCTTACGTAAATCAAACTACACACAAATCACTGAATATCAAATGAAGGACCAGAAGTATTAATTTTTTACCAAATTTTTATATTGTCCTAGTTTTACAAATGTTTTACTGATATGTATTTTTTAAATATTACTATTATTGCAAGAAAAAATAATTACAAGAGTTTAAAATTTACAAATTGAAAAAAGAACCAATAGGGGAAATATACCCATTTTAATCACTCTAATCCGTTTGACCAATTCTCATCAGTTTTGCCGTTTTTCGCTATTAAATCAACATTTTCAGATGTGTCAAAAATGAAGAGTTGCTTGCTCACTTTTATTTGAGCTATTTATTACTTTGGAACAGACAAAAAAACTTTACGAAAGCTGTAATTCATGAACAAAGTGCTGATAGGACGATAATAGAAATAGGCTGAGAAATGGTATAGTTCCCCTAGTTTCCGAGACATCGTAAGTTGAAAAATGAGGACAAATTTACGTGTTTCCCAAAATTAAAATTCATGGACACAAAAAGAAAATTTTGAACTTTTTGTCATCGTTCATACCATTGCACTGAAAAAAGTGTTGTTTAATGCATTATATGCAGTTGTTTTCAGACATTAGCTTTCTAAAATTCAAAGATTTGACATTTTTTATAAATGATCATTTTTTACGATGTTGTACAACTTGATTGCAAGTCAAGTTCCATTAAAATTTTGAAGATTAAAAAAAAAAGTCCTACGATTTTTCAAGCCAAATATTTTCATAGATCATTTTCAATTCCAAATTGGATTTATAAATTATAGTTTTGTCTGACAATATTTTCATTTTTTTTTTTTTAATATTTTTGCATAAAAATTATAAATTACCAGATATTTTGAAGAATCGGTATTTTTCCTTGCATTTTACGTAAGGAGCGCAAAGAAAAAAAAGACAACGTTTAATCAAAATACAAAAAAATGTGATTCAAATGAGAAAAAAAATCAAAATTTGGTTAAAAATTTGTGATTTTTACTGTGAGTTCAATTCCGGTTTTGGAATTTTAGCCGATTCTAACTGCGGATAGGATAAAAAATATTCTCAAAATTTGAAGAAATAATTTAAAAACTGACTTTTTGTGGCTCAGCATTAAACAATTCGATTTTTCATGAAATTATCTCAGTTCCCAAAAAAAAAAATCAATAATAATTAATGAATTACCGAATTACCAGCTTAAAATCAAAGTAATTAGTAATTATTTGCCAGGCCTTGCTGAAAACCTTTGATTAGAAGCAAAAATTAAATAAAAAATATGAAATTTGTTCAACTGAAAACGGCTATGAAACTAGGGATTTTCTTTATTAATGTTTCACAAATACACAATATTTATTATTCACAAACTTATTGAAAAATGTCCAAAAAATCCGAAAATGCATTCCGTTTTCCGATTCAAAATCATGTTCGTTGAGAAAAACAGGACACTTTGAGTAGATTTAAATAATGTTATTCATCCACATTTTCATAATTATAGTCAACTAACTTTTTAAACGTTTCAAAATTTTATGAAAAATTCTTCTAGATGTACTTTGAACACTTCTCTACCACGGTCAGTATGATTCAATACCATTTCGTACGTATTCAATTTGTACTCTTCATTTTGCGGAAAAAATCTCAAACCTATCAAAGTCACCTAGTTTTACTGTACCTTTAATTCTTAATAAACTAAGATTTTATGGCTATGAAAATCTGAATAATTTTCAATTTTTAATATTTCATTAAAAATGAGGAAGTAATCTATTTGTTAAACTTATCGAAAATTCTTGATTTTAAAATTGAATTTTTAGCACTCGACGTATGAATCCAACTCGGTTAACCTCGTTGGAAAAATGTACGAAAAAAAACATGTTTTTGCAACTTGTGGCATAAACAATTATTTACAAAATGTAAATCTTACTAGATTCCTAAATATCTTCAGTTCAATTTTTTTTAGGTGGCACTGAAACAACATTTTTTTAAATAAATTTAAATTTTCGAAACTGTATCTCAACAATCAGCAAGATTATTAATAAAAAAAAGTATAAAGTATTTTTTCGCTTTTCTTACAATAGAAATAAATTGAAAAAAAAAAACAAATTTAAAACCGTGTCTCAGGCCCCAGTATAGATCCAACCTTCCAGTTTCGATCTTATAAAAATAAATTAAATCAAAACAAGCCAAACTGTCATAGCTGCCATCGTGCCAACTTGCAGAAAAATGTAACACCGCTAGAAAGAAGAAGCTGCAGCAGCAGCTCCAAAGCCGTTGATGAGCTTCTTCACTTTGCAGTGTATACGGGCCAGGTTCGAATCCCGTTCCGATCACTTCTGATGCTGCTGCTGCCACAAGCGCTTCTTCTTTATTTACTTTTGTCGAACATATTTTACTGATAAGAGACACGATTTATTGCGCTGCTGTGTCGAGGTAATTTCTGTCTGCTCCCTTTTTTCCACCACAAGGAGGGAAAATACCACGGAGTCCAGAGGCGTGGGTCTACCCCGAAACAAATCAGTTGTAGAAGACACACGGCGGGGAGGAGGTGCAGAATTAAAAGGATTACCTTCTCGTTCGGCCGAAGGGGGAGGGAGGGGTCTTTCCGAGGCTCGATATCGAAATTCAATAATAATAAAGTTAAATTGAGAGCAACGTCGCAGGTTAACCTGTCGTTGAACTCTGCCGGGCGAGTCTGGAGCTGGGCATCACCTCGTTTTAATCTTACTTTTGGACACCTTCGGGAGCTCCTGGACCTGGATTTTGGCAGCCTGTCTGGCCGGCATAATTCATTGAATGCGCCCGCAACAGAAAACCGCGCATTTTTTTTCGGGGTTTGACCAGTGAATGGGTCCTCTGCTGACGGTGCCCAAAACTGGACGACCTGCGACGATGAAAGTACGCTGATAAGCCCAAACACACACACATTCCGCGGCACAATCACGTGGTGGACCAATTCAATTGAGCAGGATTTGTAAATCACCTTCTTTTGGCACCAACCTGGCGCGCGCTCGCGGGAGATCGCAGCGGATTTGCGTTGTCGTGATCAGGTCGGTCGCGCAAGGTAAAACTGTCAGCTTTTTTGCCTTCATTTCAACGGCCAAATTGGCCAAACAATTCCGCACATGGGACTGGGGGGAAAGAGAGAAGAAAGAAACGCAGATAGGGTGATCCAATATATTAATATATTGTAAAAGCCTAAATTGTGTTGCAACAAACCACTTCAAAGAATTTAGCTTTTTTAATATGCATAGAAAAATAGGGCTGAAAATAGCTACTCGTGTATAATTATACTTCAGAGCAACAAAAAAATGACAATTTTTACCTATTAAAAATAACTTAAAAAAAACATTTTAGCAAAATTATCCAAAATTCTTGATTACACCCAACGATGCCAGATTAATTTATGGGAGATCTGTATTTTATCGGTATCATGTCAAATTCGAAAAAAATAGAATATTTTTAAAATTTAACAGCCGATTTAAAAATTGTTAAATTTTTTGAATAAAATAAATTTCAAAAAAATGTATATACAGATTTTTGTGATTTTTAAGTTCGAAAAATCTTTATAATATAGATCTATCTGTACATCTGGCATGGCTGATTACAACAACGTTTCTACCAATAAAAAGTATGGTTCGTAAGAATTCATTAAAATATTTTTTTTTAACAAACTTAACATACCGTCATCAGGGGTGACATTGTGTCTCAGGGGTGATATTGGGTCATACAAACTTCAGTTTTTTTTGTGTGACCCAATCTCAACCCTGATGACGGTATTCTTTATATTAGAATGATCTTCTTTTCAACGTGATTTTAATAACTAAACAGATTGTTGCCCAATTTTTTCGATTTTTTTTATTTTTTACGTGTCCGAATCCAAATGCAAGTAAAAAAATGTGTATCGCTTGTTTAATTTTTTTTTCCACTCATCTTGTCAAATATTTGTATTATTTATTTATTTATTTATTTACTTATTTATTTGTCAAATCTTTTCCAGTAACTTTTACGATGTTTTTGAAGCTTTAATTTTTTTTATTTAATATTGAAACATAAGCTTATATATCCACAACAAACAGCGTCAAAACAAAGTATGGGGCATTAAAAAATATGGGTACATTTTATACTTAAATTTTGTGGATATTAGTCAAAACCACGGCCAAGCTTGAATCCTGAAAACTATTAAGCGTCAAATCATTAGCAAATCTGCCAAAACAATTTAAACCTGCACACCAAAAAAGTAGGGTACTATTTTCTAATGCTTTTCAATGATGAAAAATTGACCAAATTATCATATTCAAGTCCGTAAAGAGAAGGGTTAGGGTTGTAGAGAGTTAAACTGAGTCAAAGATTGATATTTTTAATATGAGATCTACCCTCCATTAAGGTAAATTACAATTAAAAAGGGGTAATGATTCAATCATAAATAGTCTAACAATTCTAAAAGATTGCAAATATAAACAAACGAGTTTTCCCGAATTCAAGTAAACATCTGTTCCAAAGTTTATACTTCGAAAAATGTTTGTTACGGCTGAACTTGAAATAAAAAAGGAAATTCTAAAAACAGAAAACTAAAATACAAAAATTTTAACACAAAAAATGTACTTAAAAACAAATTGACACCAGCAAACAAAAGAAAAAAACAAAACCACTCTCAAAACCAAAAACACAAAAAAACTAAAAAACAAAACACACCAAATTTAAATAAATAGACCAAGAAAAACAAAAGAAAAACAAAAAAATAAAATCATGGACTGAAAAAACTGAAAACCACATAAAAAAACCAATTAACAAAAATCTTAATGCTTAACAATGCAAATAAAAAAGCTAAGAACAAAAAAAGAAAACAAAAATCTTAATGCTTAAAAATTTTAAGTAAAAACTAAAAATAAAAAAATAACTTCAAAAATTCAAAAGCATAAAACGAAATAAATACTCAAACCATAATAAAACAAAGTCTAAATGTTTACTTAAAATTCATACCAATACACATAAAAAAACTTCACAAATTAATAGAACAAAACAACTATAAAATAAATACTAAATACCAAATATTTTAAATTTAAAACCGGAACGAAAACTATATAAGTGCTGAAAACTATAATCTTGAATTTTAACATCTTTTTTTTTCAGGGCTGGGGAGTCGGAGTTGGAGCCGGAGTCGGTGCAGTCGGGTCTTTTTGGGAAGCTTAGAGTCGGAGTCGTCAAAACTCGAACAACTGGAGTCGGAGTCGGAGCCGGAGTCGGAGCCGGAGTCGGAGCCGAAGTCGGAGCCGGAGTCGGCTTAATTTTAAGAGCTGGAGTCGGAGTCGGAGTCGGAGCCGAAGATTTCTGATATCCCGGAGTTGGAGTCGGAGCCGGAGTTATCTTAAATTCAACAAAAAACAGGTTTTTTTTATTGTTCAGTATTCCCTATATAACAGCTTAATTTACAAATCAACTTATATTTTTAATTGATTTATCAGATGCCATTTTTTTGAAGCTTTTTATTGTGATTGAAAAGCTCTAATTGTATTATTACACTATAATCACTAAATGATAATCTCTTACCCAAGTATGTATACTATAGTATCATAATTCAAAAAATAATAAATAAAAAAATTGGTTATGTACTCAGACTGCATTTATGTGCCCTTTCAATTAAAATTTGACCAAATTTCATCCAGTTATTCCTGAAAAAAGTACACACAAAGTCTTAGAGGTTTTCAGTTCAATAATTTTTTAGCAAAAAAGTAACGAGGTACATAAAAAGATTAAAAATAGTAATCACTGGTTTTGCAGATCAAAAAAAGAGTCACTGGCAGTTTAACTTTTGTAACAAATAATCAACGATAATAACAATCTCTTACTTGGAACTCAACATGCGCATTTTGTTTATAACTGAGTGCAAGAAAATCAAAGTGTTGCATTTAAAATAATTGATACTAACAAAAAATGTCAAAAGAAGTTGCAATAAATTTGAAATAATCATTGATTGTTGATGTTGATTTATGGTAAACTATTTTGATATCGTTGCAAATTATCGATGAACAAATCTCAAGAATTCAGTACAAAAATGAACTAATAAAAAAATGTATAAAACAAAATATAGGATTTTAATTTATTTTTCAAATATTATAAATAAAAAAACAGAATCAAAATATTATCAACTGGTACGAATTGATGTGAAATATTTGTGACCTAGAAAATATTTTACTTGTGGAAAGGACATCTTAAGCGTCCTTTCCACGAAGAAATTGTTAAGATACATTGATTTGAAATAATAATCTCCTTCAGCCATGGTGTGATGTCCATGCACGTCTTAAAAAAAAACAAAAAAAAATGGTTCGTTTAAAAGTGTCATTTAAAAACCAAGGTGCCTGTCACTGTGCTTCTAACAAATGTCAGCCTGAAAGTGAGAAAATTGAATTTTAATGTTCAATAAATTATTAAGGCCAGGTTTCTTTTAGTTATTCATTCAAAAATAACAGATTAATATTTGAATTTATTAGCTTTGAAAAACTAATTTTCAAATTTGAGGTTAAGCAAATAAATCCAAATTTACTTACAAAACGGTTTTTCTCAAAATGCCTCTAAAACTAAAGATATTTTTTGATTTCTGTTTCCATAACGTATAAAACTTGTAACCTAGAGACTCCGCAGCCCTGTTTTTTTTAATGTTATCAATTGAATTTTAAATAACTAGAAGAAATTAATTCTCATATATTTGGCTGGTTATGCACCCGCTTATTACTCCATCCAATTGGTTGATTTTGTTAAACGGTTGATAGATAATTCCTATTAAGCTATTTATCATTCGATTTCAGTTGACTTCATCAAGATGACCTTGAATAAACAATATTGAAATCAAATGGTAACTGCTTAATTTGGAAGAATGATTAAAAAAAAAAAATTTGTTTGTGTCATTAATTTTCAAGAGAAGATATAAGATCTGGCATTCAAAATGCAATCTTCAAAAAAAAACTTTTTATTTAAAAAATAACTCACAAAAATTTTATATCGTTAGAGTGACAAGTTTTTGGATATATTAAAAAATAATAAACATTATTTTCCTTCAAAAAATTAGTTCAAGACAGATTTTTTTCTCTAAAGCTTGAAAGTTTTTATTGAGCCACTCTAATGCCACATACTGAACAAGGTGAAAGAAACCGCGTGCACGCCCTGACCACGCCACGCGGTGGAGGCGGACAAGTGTAATTGCCATTCAATTTAATTAAAAACCGAAAAATTGACAGCCCCCCTCGGTACCCGTCTGAATGCGGCGGGATTCGTTACTTTCCCGATTTGTGTGTTGATTTTTTTTTTCTTTTTCACTTTAGCTTAACAAAATTCCAATGGGCAGTTCCGATTTGGCGCTAGCCGTGCAGTTTTATTTGATGGAAGTTGTTAGAATTAAACTGATAAAACGAACATGTCAATTATTTAAAAACGCTGTCCACCCTCGAAATGCCGTCCAAATCTCGACTCGACGAAAATTAGCATAATCTCTCACCTTGTTAGGAACGCACTCTTTCCCCTGGGGATAACTTAAATTGAATAAATTTGGCCCTGAGTCGACTCAGGTGGCTTAAGACACGTGGCCCCACAACACGTGGCAATCGATTTCTTTCGATGAACCGATCGATACCAATAAAACGGAGCCTGGAAGCGACGGCACACAGGTTGGATCAATTGATTGAATTTTGTAACCTTCGGGCTTTGAAAAAAAAAACAGGGAAGTGTTCGAAAGTGATAATTCCAGAGGTGCTTTTATCATCTAATAAACCATATATTAGAATAATTTTCTACTGCGCTTTTGAAGCTGTGAAGCTCAGCCTAGTTTGCCGAAGGCCACCCTGAAGCAGACGGAAAGAATTAAACGTAACCTTTGAAAACCAAATCCAAAAAAAAAGAGATTCAAAATTTAAACATGTCTCAAAAGACACAAAACAAATAAATGGAAGATAATTTGTATTTTTTTTAATGTTTTCAAAAGTTCCAACTTTCCGTGTCCCGCATCCATGTTGCGGTCAGCTTTCAACTCACCCAGAGAGTCTCGGAACAAAACAAGGCCTCACACTGAAAGAAAGACCCTGAAAGAAAAGCATCCCGCCGCGTCTGAATGGTGCATAAAACGAGAGCTTACAACAGCGCGCGAGCCTTCGATAAGCAGCTCCGAAGCTCTAGCCACAGCTGAAAACATAAAAGCTGGTACAAATTTACCATTCCTCACAAGAGGAGGACCACAACTCCCAACACTTCTGCAAGGTCCCTGAAGAACCTTACCGCACACATCGCGCGGACCATATTAAATATCGTAAAATAGGTTTTTATTAATATCTTTGTATTATTTTTTCTCGGTTCTACCTGACTAGCAGTAAAAATATTTTTATTTCCATTCATTCCGACCAGGGCAGGCTCGTTTTTCATCGCGCCGAGATTTGCCGATGGATTCGCCCTGGAAATCTTCATCTGCAAGGTGATCGCGCATAATGTTCATGCAACCGGGCAGAGCGTCAGATATAGTTTTATGATGATTATTAATAAACGTAACTCATTCCACACTGGGGCAGCGCGCTCGGGACTTGGGGACACAAGTTTTGCGGTTGATATCGGCGAGGAAAAGCAGCTGACAGCAATGCCACCAGCATCGACTTCAAGGCAGAAAGGTGTCAGGTGAAGAACCGGTGGACATTGCGATTGAGCGTCTTCACGGGAAGAAGTGATCTACATTTTGCAGGTGTGTGCGAAGGGAAGCTGTGCACTTTGAGATGGTTTATGGTCGTCGTTGAGGAATCTGTCCCTACGGAGAGGACGATTGCGGACAGATTATACCGTTGCTCTGGTTCTGACCTAGAAGTAACCACAGCTATGGAATTGATATGATTAGACTGTCGTGGCAAAGAGGAGAATGTTGGTGTTATTAATTGATGAAAAGAAAGAGTAGACCTAAGAATGTAAGTTTTAGTTTACCGTAAACTGGGGTCAATCAGGACACATGGGGCGAATTGGGACAGCAGTTTTAACCCACGGTGGATAAGAAGGGGATTATTATGCAACTTGCATGCACCTCGAAAATTCTTTCTGGAGGTTGTTGGGGGGACTATTCTGAGTCAGAAAAATCAACTCCCAAAATATTCTGCCGGTGAAAACTGATTTTATCTCGATTTGAAGTTCAAAAACCTAATATATCACCTAAAAACTCAAAAATACGTCTAAAAACTCGGTCTATCTCTGGGCAAAGATGTACGTTTTCATCTAGATATCAATTTTTAGTTCACAAAATATATCCCTGACATAGTACACCTGAATCGAATTCCAAATATGAGCTTGATTGAACTTAACAGGAGCTGGCGTTTTGCATTTGATTTTTGAATGAGATTTAACCCGTAGAAAACACTTTTTTCAAAAATGTAGATTTTTGTAGGTCACTGAAACGTTTATTTTGAACATCATTGGCGTGTAGGACAGATCCTTGCGGATATTTTGGTTTATAGAACATTGAAGTTTTGAGCAAAATGAAATGGCGCGACGCTTATCTTTTATGCTGAGACGTTTTTCTAAAAAAAAAACAAAATGTTGAAGGCCTGTACAGAGCTCCAGAGTGCTTAAATTCAATGTTTATTATACCAAAACATCCGCAAGGATCTGTTCTACACGCCAATGATGTTCAAAATAAACGTTTCAGTGACCAAAGTGACTAAAAAATCTACATTTTTGAAAAAAAGTGTTTCAAAAATCAAATGCAAAACGCCAGCTCCTGTTAAGAGTGAGTTTTTCACCAATGTGTAACAGGTCGTATCAAGGTGCTCCGATTTGGATGAAACTTTCAGTTTTTGTTTGTTTATACATGAGATGAATTCATGCCAAATATGAGCCCTCTACGACAAAGGGAAGTGAGGTAAAACGGGCTTCGAAGTTTGAGGTCCAAAAAACCTAAAAAATCTTAAAATTGCTCACATTTCCGTAAAACTTCATGAATTTTAACTCTCGTATATGCATTTGAAAGGCCTTTTGAAGCACTTCAAAATGGGCCATAGACATCCAGGATCGGTTTTACTCAAATTTACAACTCCAATACTTCTAACTAACGTGAAATTTTTCAAGGATTCCAAATATGACATAATTGAGACCAAAAAGTGCCGCTATGGAGGCCTACAGGGCAAAAACTAACGTTGTAAAATGTTTGTTGTAGAAAAATCGAAAAACTATGAGAAAAACTGCGATTGGCCAAAAAGTTAATACAGTAGACTTATAGTCCATATAATTACCTATCTTTTGACCTATGGAAGTATGGGTTTTGGAGGCTGTTGCAAAAAGATATAAAGGTTTAAAAAAAATCAATTTTTAACAGTAATTTGCAAAAGCTATGAGAAAAAGTCAAACCGATCCTGGATGTCTATGACCCATTTTGAAGTGCTTCAAAAGGCCTTTCAAATGCATCTACGAAAGTTAGAATTGATGAAGTTTTACGGAAATGCGAGCAATTTTAAGATTTTTTAGGTTTTTTGGACCTCAAACTTCGAAGCCCGTTTTACCCCACATTTCTTTGTCGTAGAGGGCTCATATTTGGCATGAGTTCATCTCATGTAAAGACAAACAAACGCTGAAAGTTTCATCCAAATCGGAGCACCACGATACGACCACTAGAACAAACCGAGCAGAATTTACAAATACTGCCTCTTAAGTTCAATCAAGCTCATATTTGGAATTTGAGCTCAGTATACCTACCGTAACTAGCCCCTGAATGGCCGCCAAATTATATTTTTTTTACATCCTCCTGAGTATGATCATAGTAGCTGTTTATAACTGGAATGAGTTAAATATCGAAGAATTTTGAAAATTGGCAGAAATTTTCTCACTAAAATAGACATAACTTTACAGTTAATGGATAAAATGTCATACTTTTTTCTGCAAAATTGTTCTTCATTTCGCTTGCAACAATGCTACAACATTAGTTTTTGAATTCAGACATGACAGTTTATTTACCAGAGCAAATTGAAAATATTTTTTTCAGAAATAACATTATTTTACACCTTCTGATGACGCTGGGACTCAAGTAATGGATCGATTTAAGGTGTACTATGTCAGGGATATATTTTGTGAACTAAAAATTGATATCTAGATGAAAACGTACATCTTTGCCCAGAGATAGACCGAGTTTTTAGACGTATTTTTGAGTTTTTAGGTGATATATTAGGTTTTTGAACTTCAAATCGAGATAAAATCAGTTTTCACCGGCAGAATATTTTGGGAGTTGATTTTTCTGACATAGAATAGTCCCCCCAACAACCTCCAGAAAGAATTTCCGAGGTGCATGCAAGTTGCATAATAATCCCCTTCTTACCCACCGTGTTAACCATGTTGGAGCATAGTATTTTTATTTTTCTGGTTGCTTTCGGTTAGAACAGACTCAGACCAACAAAATGTGTACATTTATTTCCAAATTTAAAAGCTTTAAGTGCTCTAAAAACTGCTGTCCCTATTCAGACTGTAGTCCCGATTCACCCCAGATTACGGTATTACCATATTTTGTTGTTTGTTGTTTGTTGTTTGTTGTTTGTTGTTTGTTGTTTGTTGTTTGTTGTTTGTTGTTTGTTGTTTGTTGTTTGTTGTTTGTTGTTTGTTGTTTGTTGTTTGTTGTTTGTTGTTTGTTGTTTGTTGTTTGTTGTTTGTTGTTTGTTGTTTGTTGTTTGTTGTTTGTTGTTTGTTGTTTGTTGTTTGTTGTTTGTTGTTTGTTGTTTGTTGTTTGTTGTTTGTTGTTTGTTGTTTGTTGTTTGTTGTTTGTTGTTTGTTGTTTGTTGTTTGTTGTTTGTTGTTTGTTGTTTGTTGTTTGTTGTTTGTTGTTTGTTGTTTGTTGTTTGTTGTTTGTTGTTTGTTGTTTGTTGTTTGTTGTTTGTTGTTTGTTGTTTGTTGTTTGTTGTTTGTTGTTTGTTGTTTGTTGTTTGTTGTTTGTTGTTTGTTGTTTGTTGTTTGTTGTTTGTTGTTTGTTGTTTGTTGTTTGTTGTTTGTTGTTTGTTGTTTGTTGTTTGTTGTTTGTTGTCAATCTGACAATCTCAATGACTTGAGAAACCTTGCTCAAGTCATACCAAATATTGTTTCCCCGAAAACAAGTTCAATCCCATTGAGCTGCCTAATTTCATAGCAAATCATTCCGCATCAAAAGTGCTCCAAATCGATAATGACACTCGCTCCTGCCAAAAGTGGTGCTACCCAACAAGGAGGCCCAACAGTCGCAGTCCAGCAACACAATTAACATCTGGGGGTGAAATATTTGATATGTTTGACATTGACCAGACAAATCAGCTCCTTTTGTCCCGGCGGCCATAAAATCTGTCCCCCCAGCCGCGAGCTCGGGGTATCCTTCATGTCCCCAAGACCTGCCGTCGTTAAGGTGTTGTAATACCCTCAGGGCCCCGCAATCTAACGGAATCTCATGAGCACAGGTATGACTCACGCCCCAGTCTAGACCAGTTTCCATGTTTTTACTAATGTTTTTACTTCCACCTTCCCTTAGTCGGCGCTGAACCCGTACTCGGCCACACAGTAATTCGCTAAATTAGTCACATACTTGTTCCACGGCGGCTGCTGACTGGCTGGCGCTTACATTCAAGACTTAGCCATCGACTCAGCCCGTTAGCGCACCTGATGAAAAATCAAATACCAAATTGTCCGTCGTCGACTGCAGAAATGGCTGAGACTGCCAAGCCAGCAGAGTATGGGACCCCCTCCGTGAGCGAGTTGTCCACAATCGGGCATCGGGGTCCCTGCTGGTGGCTAGTGCACGCCATGTGGTAGTTTGGAATAGGCATGGACTTGAGTGTACGGAGTGCGCCCCTTTATCTCTTCCAAGGTCAGACCAGCGGCCGCCACCAGATTGACTCTATTGGTACATCTACGCGAGTCGAGTCTGACTAACCGGTGATTTGTTACTTCATAAAATTTTATAAAATTCTGCTAAAACTTCTGAACAAAACCACGTGGAACAAGTTCTTCGTTGGAGGTCCTCTCTCCACTAACCCATCCGATCAGATCTTCGAAAGCGAAAGCATAGCGCACCACCATGAATGACACAACTTTGCTTGTCGGAGCCGTAAATTGTGCGGCGCAAGTTGAAGTACTTACTCTTCTTTTTAAGGGCCGTTTTTTTGGTTCACTTCTTTTTGGTCGCGGTTGATCTTTTTGGTGTGGCTGAGGTTGTAGGTACTTGTGAATGGGTGCTATAGTTAATTATAAATTATGTAAATTTTTTCTCGCCGCTGGATTTTGAATGGGAAAAAAAGCTTTGGCGGTGTGAGGTTTTCTAGGCTTGCAAGAAGGAAAGGTTTATTTTTGACTAAGCGGTTGAAATGAGGGTGATATTCATCGAGACAATAACAAATTACAAATCCATGAAGCTTCAAATAAAAAAAATCTAAAAATCTAAAAATCTAAAAATCTAAAAATCTAAAAATCTAAAAATCTAAAAATCTAAAAATCTAAAAATCTAAAAATCTAAAAATCTAAAAATCTAAAAATCTAAAAATCTAAAAATCTAAAAATCTAAAAATCTAAAAATCTAAAAATCTAAAAATCTAAAAATCTAAAAATCTAAAAATCTAAAAATCTAAAAATCTAAAAATCTAAAAATCTAAAAATCTAAAAATCTAAAAATCTAAAAATCTAAAAATCTAAAAATCTAAAAATCTAAAAATCTAAAAATCTAAAAATCTAAAAATCTAAAAATCTAAAAATCTAAAAATCTAAAAATCTAAAAATCTAAAAATCTAAAAATCTAAAAATCTAAAAATCTAAAAATCTAAAAATCTAAAAATCTAAAAATCTAAAAATCTAAAAATCTAAAAATCTAAAAATCTAAAAATCTAAAAATCTAAAAATCTAAAAATCTAAAAATCTAAAAATCTAAAAATCTAAAAATCTAAAAATCTAAAAATCTAAAAATCTAAAAATCTAAAAATCTAAAAATCTAAAAATCTAAAAATCTAAAAATCTAAAAATCTAAAAATCTAAAAATCTAAAAATCTAAAAATCTAAAAATCTAAAAATCTGAAAATCTAAAAATCTAAAAATCTAAAAATCTAAAAATCTAAAAATCTAAAAATCTAAAAATCTAAAAATCTAAAGATCTAAAAATCTAAAAATCTAAAAATTTGTTTTTCTCAAAAAAATAAGCTCTCTGAATACAACCCTTCATGTGACGAAACCTCGCTGCGTCTCAACTTGCGTTGATTGCATCGCGCTGTAGTTAGTGTTTTCGGGTGAAATAGATTGTGAGGTCGTCGTTGCTTCTCTTTTTTTCTCTTCTGAGACCGCCACGGACGACGCCTCTTGGCATAATTTATTGCTCCACCGTCACCACGGCAAATAGAGCAAAGCTGCTGGACCACTTCTAGGACCCATCACTCTCGAAGAGGCCTCAAGTGGCGTACTTTCTCTAGTGGGTTTGTGGCGAAAAAAATACCGCCAAAGGTGTTGGGGGGCAGTTTCAGTAACGGGTAGTTTGTAGGCTTTTGCGCACCCCTGGGTTGCATTTCCGCTAGATTGACAGATTTGACAGATCGCTCATTCCAAAAGTATCGCTCGCTCAATAAACATCGTTTTTCTTTTCGCTCTGTAAAACCGCGTGTTTTCCCGTTTACCTCTGGCCGAAATCCCATTCCCATTAGGTTATGGGCCCAGAGTGCGCGAGTGCCGGATTGTAAATCGGGAAAATCGGTTCGTCGTGATGGACTCGGAAAAGTCCGAGACGCGAGTGCCGTTGTTGAACGGATTCAACTACCTTTCGTGGAAGATCCGGATGCTCACGCTGCTTGATGAGCATGAGTTGATGGAGTGTATCGAACGGGAGTTGGAGCAGGACCCCGCCCTGACTCCGGTCCGGGGGGATGACGAGGCCCGGCGCGAGGCCAAATTGAAGGCACTGGAGAAACGCCGGCGGCGTAACAAAAAGTGCAAATCCATGCTCATCGAAAGGATCCACGACAACCAACTGGAGCACGTGGCCGATTGCAAGACGCCGAAGGACATTTGGGACAAGCTCCTGAAGGTGTTCGAGCGGAAGAGTGCAGCAAGCCGGATGAGCTTGAAGATGCAGCTGCTCGATTTGCGCTACAAGGGCGGCAGCTTGCGGGAGCATTTCCTAACCTTTGATCGCATCGTCCGTGCGCTGAAGGGGACCGGATCCAAGATGGACGACCTCGACGTCGTGTGCCATTTGTTGCTGACGATGAGGTCGACGGCTTACGCGACGGTTGTGACGACCTTGGAAACAATGGCGGAGGAGCAGCTGTCGTTGGAGTTCGTCCAGTGTCGTCTCCTTGACGAAGAGATCAAGCGCGGAGGAAAAGGTGTGGAGTTGGTTACCCCCAAGCGGGAGCCGGCTGCCTTCGTCGGAAAGCCGTCAGTGAAAAAGTGGAAGTGCTTTGCGTGCGGGCAGGTGGGCCACAAGGCGGCCGAATGCCCAGAGAAGGAGGAAAAGCAGTGTGCGAAGAAGAGTGCAGTGAAGAAAGAGAAGAAGAAAGGCAACGCCAACATGACGGAGGAGAAGAAGGAAGAGAAGAGAAGTGTGTGCTTTGTTGCTGACGAGTGCGGAGAAAGCAAAAACAAAGTGTTGTGGTTTGCCGACTCTGGTGCTTCAGAGCACATGTCAAACGATAGAAGCCTCTTCGAATCGATGGAACTGTTGGCTGAGCCAATCGAAATCGCTGTGGCACTGAGCGGCAAGACCGCGACTGCGAAGTATTCGGGAACGATCAAGATGATCGCTGTGGCCAATGGCGAAGAGTGTGAGTGTGTCCTGAAGAAAGTGCTGTACGCGCCGAGTCTCCGTTGCAACCTGTTCTCGATCCGCAAAGTGGAAATGGCGGGAATGGAGGTTGTGTTCAAAAGCGGTGCGGTGAAAGTGCTTGCGGGCTCTGAAGTGGTCGCGTGTGGAAAGCGCAAGGGTTGCCAGTACGAGATGGAGTTCTACCCGCCGAATGAGCCAACGTCGTCGATGTACTCGTGCGGTAAGATCAAGAAGAACTTCGAGCTCTGGCACCGGCGCTTCGGCCACCTGGGTGCGAAGAATCTCGAGAAGATAGTGCATCAGGAAATGGTCGAAGGAATGAAAAAGTGCGAAAGTGGAGACGAGACCATCTACTGCGAGCCCTGCATCGAAGCGAAGCAGACCCGGAAGCCGTTCGAGGATGGCCCCGGGAGGCGGTCCAAGCGCGTGCTGGAGATCGTGCACACGGACGTGTGCGGGCCAATAACACCGGCGGGGCACGACGGATGCCGATATTACGTCAGCTTCATCGACGACTGGAGCCGTTTTGCGATGTTGTACACGATGCAGTCGAAGGACCAGGTCTTCGAGTACTTCCAGCTGTATGAAGCGATGGTTACAGCGAAGTTCGGTGTAAAGATCTCGCGCCTTCGCTGCGACAATGGAGGTGAGTACCACAACAAGAACTTCGAGGAGTTTTGCCGACAGAAGGGTATCCAGATGCAGTTCACCGTGCCGTACACGCCAGAGCAGAACGGCATAAGTGAACGGTTCAATCGCACGGCGATGGAGAAGGCTCGGTCGATGCTGTTCGACGCACAAGTGGATACGAAGTTCTGGGGCGAGGCTGTCGAGACTGCTGCGTACCTGGTAAACCGCAGCCCAGCGAGCGCCATCGAAGAAGGTAAGACACCATTTGAACTGTGGGAGGGCCGCAAACCTGACGTGTCCGCCATGAAAGTCTGGGGTAGCCCTGCGTACTGCCACGTACCGAAGGAGAACCGTAAGAAGCTAGACCGCAAAACGTGGAAGGGGATTTTTCTGGGCTACCACTGCAACGGCTACAGAGTCTGGGACCCCGAAAGCGCAACGGTGGTTGCGATGAGAGACGTCGTCGTAGATGAGTCGGTCAAGATTGCTACTATCCAGGAGAGCGATGCCGAGACGCCGGAAGACGGCGTGATCTTGCTCAGAAGATACGAAAGCGACGACGAAGACAACGAGCCGGATCGAGGTCCGGATGTGGAGCTTGACCGCAGTGTTCGTGAAGCGGACGAGACTTCAGCAGGGGAGGCAGCACCGCCAGCGGTTGTTCCTGCCAGTCCCGCCGGAAGAACACCGGGAAGACCAGTGCGCTCGAAGGCGGCTCCACAGTGGCACCAGGACTACGAGATGAACTACGCTGCCTACGCACTGAATGCGTCCAGTTTCGTCGACAACTTTCCGGACACGCTGGAAGCCTTGAGAAAGCGGGACGACTGGCAGCACTGGCAGGCGGCGGTTCACGAGGAGATGCTGTCGCACCAGAAGAACAAGACGTGGACGCTCACCAAGCTCCCTGAAGGCAGAAAACCGATCACGTGCAAGTGGATCTTCAAGATCAAGCGGAGTGGAAGCGGTGATCCGGTTCGGTACAAGGCGCGTCTGGTGGCGCGCGGGTTCACGCAACGGTACGGATTTGATTACCTGGAGACGTACTCACCGGTTGCGAGAATGGATACGGTGCGGATGCTGCTGGCGGTGGCGAACCAACAACGCTTCGAGGTCCACCAGATGGACGTGAAAACTGCTTTCCTGAACGGAACGCTACAGGAAGAGATCTACATGGTTCCGCCCGAGGGTCTCCAAGTGAAGCCAGGTCTCGTCTGTCATCTTAATCGTGCCCTGTACGGTTTGAAGCAGGCATCCAGGACGTGGAACGAAAGGTTCCACAAGTTTGTGCTCGAGCTCGGGTTCTCCAGAAGCGAGAACGACCCGTGCCTGTACGTCAAAGGAGAGGAAGGTCGCCAACTGTTCCTCCTACTGTACGTGGATGATATTCTCATCGGAAGCAAGCACAAACAAGCGATTCTCCAAGTGAAGGCAAAGCTAGCGAAGGAGTTCGAGATGTCCGACCTCGGCGAGGTGAGCAGCTTCCTCGGGATGACCATCGAGAGGAACGTGGAGAAGCGCGTCATCAGAATCTCGCAGAAGCAGTACCTTGAAGGTCTTCTCCAGCGGTTTGCAATGGACGACTGCAAGCCGGCAGCGACACCCCTCGAGTGCCATCTGAAGCTGAACAAAGGAGAAGAAGCAGAGAGGACGAGCAAGCCATACCGGGAGCTGGTGGGTTGCTTGAACTACGTCAGCCAGACAACGCGTCCGGATCTCTGCGCTGCCGTGAATCTGTTCAGCCAGTACCAGAACTGCCCGACGGACCAGCATTGGAGCTATCTGAAGCGAGTTCTACGGTACGTGAAAGGAACTTTGGACGTCGGTCTGGAGTTCAACGGCGGCGACGACGAGAAGGAGCTGTTGGCGTACTGCGACGCGGATTGGGGGAATGACGTCAACGACCGTCGTTCCATCTCCGGCTACGCTTTCCGAGTCTTCGGAGGCACTGTGGCCTGGCAGACGCGCAAGCAGCAAAGTGTGGCGTTGTCTTCAACTGAAGCGGAGTTTGTGGCTCTGTGTAACGCTGCGTGTGAAGGAGTGTGGCTACGCAGATTGTTGGAAGACTTCGAGTAGTTATCGGCGGCGCCGTGACTTACTTTGAGGACAACCAGTCGTGCATCAGGGTGGCTGAAGAGCCACGTGACAGTCGACGCATGAAGCACGTGGATATAAAGTTCAACTTTATCCGCGAGCTGGTTCAGGAGGAGAAGATTTCGGTAAAGTACATCCCAACTAATCAACAACTAGCCGATATCATGACAAAAGGGTTGCCTTCTGCAGCTTTTGCACGACTTCGGGACGAGCTGGGACTGAAGAGTTCCAGAAACTGAGCAGGGGTGTTGGGGGGCAGTTTCAGTAACGGGTAGTTTGTAGGCTTTTGCGCACCCCTGGGTTGCATTTCCGCTAGATTGACAGATTTGACAGATCGCTCATTCCAAAAGTATCGCTCGCTCAATAAACATCGTTTTTCTTTTCGCTCTGTAAAACCGCGTGTTTTCCCGTTTACCTCTGGCCGAAATCCCATTCCCATTAAAAGGTGGCCTTTTTGGACCCAAAAAAATAGGTGGCTGACAAATGAGAGCAAGTTGGACGAGGTTTTTTTTTCGCTTGAAAGATGAATGAAGTTGAGGTTCTCTTTTCGTGGAACACAATTGCTGAGAGCTGTGAAATTTGAGCCACCAGGATCAGCTAAGCACTTTTTTTTTATTGACCAGTAGGACCTCGGCGAAGGATTAGGGAGTGCTGTCTGTTCTAGAATTTGTTAAGGGACCCACTTAAAGTGAAACCTGTAAACCGAGAGGCGTTAAAATGTTTTCATGAAACTTACCAGAAGCTGTCAACGGGGTCGAATTTCGCTCTTGTTTAGCAATTAGTGAACCACGCTTTTTTTCGTCCTGAAACCAACCACCACCACAAAAGGGATTAAGTGGGACATCATCAATTTACAAGGACTCTTTCGCTCAAGCTGCTTTTGTGACAAATGATACCAGCGGAGACAGAGAAATTGTCCAGGGCTCAACTTGCGCTGAAACCTGCTGCTTGAACTAGGCCTTGAAGAGAAGTAAATCACCTGCGCACCCGCATCTTTGGCCTTAAACATGCATTAAGTTCTAGGAAGGGCACGTGCACGAGATCTTGCAGTGTAGATCGTTTAGTTCTGGGGGACAAACCTGTCGACTGTTGGAATAACTCTGAATAATTTCAACTGTTGATAAGGTTGTTCTCGCGTGGCGTTGGGAAGTTCTGCAGGTTGATGTTTGTACAAGGCGCGTGTATGTTAAATAGAGTCTACCGAACCAGAGGGAAACGAACAGGTGCTATATGATACAACAGTCAGTGAGTGTTATGTCAGTGGCAGAGCAAATTTACTTTTTATTGAGGCAATTACCGTCTTCAAGTGTTTTGGATGCGGGTGATTTTACACACAGTCGACGGAAGTCTGCAGACTTGGCTCGTCAAAAATTCAAATTTTCAAATTAAAAAAAATCTTCATTTCATTGCATCATGTCCAAGGTACACAGTTCTTGTACTTGTAATTCCTTCTGATTACCCTACCGTCTACAACATCCTTACAAGTTGCCCCTTCAACGCAGCCAATTATTCAAAAAGGTACAAAAAAAAGTCCACCGTTGAGGCACGTGCTCAGCCAGCACCTTTCACGTAAGTACCCGGTCGCCAATAATTCGTTGCCCGCCCCTCACAACTTGTTCATATTTGTTCAAGTCACAGCAGTCCTTCGCACAGAAGGACGCACGACGCGAACTCTCCGCAAAGTCCTTCGGTCGTAATCCTGCGTCGTCTCAGGTCTCGCAAATCTCGCGTGTCTTATTGTCATCAATTCTTCTGGTGGAGGAGGGAGGCCTCTGTAAAAGGAAATATTATCTCGGACTTTTTTTGTCATCAATTAAATTATTCAACCTTCCTGACGACGACCAAGACGGCGGAGAAGACGTTGTCCATCCTTCACCCGGTTCCTCGTGGAAAGGGTCTTGGGGTTGTGGCTGTCGTGTGTCTTATGGATCTTGTCCGTATGCAAATCAGCTGTGCCAAGGGAGGCGGCGCAACCTGTTGGGCCCATCGAGGTGGGCGAGGAATGTCCTCGGGAAGCAGGATGGAATCTAGGGGTTGGATTTGATTGATAAAATTTTCTAAATTTAAAAATAAAAAAAATTAGCTCGCAAGGTCATGAAAAAGCCGAAAAATTCGATATTTTTGCGAGCTTGGGAGTTTAGGTGTTATAAAAATTGTTTAATAACAGTCTGCCAAATTCAGACTCAGAGACCAAAGTATTGATTCTCCTTGATTTTTTTTTGTTCCGCTGAAAAGGATCTTATGTAGATTTGATCTAGATAGTGACCTTTTTGAGTTTAGCCCTTTTACAATATCTATTCAAAATTACCAATTTTGCTTGAAGTTGTTTCAAACAAGTTTTATACAGGAAAATATTTGTTTTAAAAAAATGTTGAATTTTCACTGTATGAATTGCAACCTTAAAAATTCCATATTTTCGGTATTTACAGGGGCCTCGTGGCGCGTTGTTTAGCGGCTTCGGCTGCCGATCCCTAAGTTGCTATTGGGCGCGGGTTCGATTCCCGCTTTATCCTCTTGGCATGCTATCGGATGGGGAAGTAAAACGTCGGTCCATTTGCGTAAAAGAGGTTTTGTCTGACTCATAACCTTCGGACGCCTAGAAATGAACAGAAACTTGCAACAGAGACTTGCAACTCAAAAAATGAGTTCGCGTAAACGTGAACAGAGTTCATGCCTTCGGGAACCGGGGAGAAAACTGTTCAACTTTCATGGTGCAATTTTGAATTTTGCAGCATAAAAGTTGAACAGTTTTCTTCCTGGTTCCCGTTGGCATAAACTCTGTTCACGTTTACGCGAACTCATTTTTTCCGTGTAAATAAATATCTATAAGAAAATGTTAATCATAAAAAAACCCTTATAATAGTAGTTTGTGCAACAAGTTGCAAAAAGAGGATTTTTTCAGCACGAGTCGTACATTTATCCAACGAGGTTCACCGAGTTGGATAAATACGACGAGTGCTGAAAAAATCAAGTATTGCAACGAGTTCCATACAACATTTTTTGCATTTCCAAAAAACACACACTGAGTGAAATTTTATGTCAAATTTTCATGTATTTTGTCAATAAATCGTTTAAATTAAAAAAATGTTGAAAAGTTTTACTTTTCGAAACAAGTGCTGAAAAGTTCAACTTTTCAGCACCCATTTGAGTGCTGAAAAGTAGAACTTTTCAGCGTTTATTTTGAAAAGTGTTTCTATTCGATTCTGTTATTTTTTGGTACAGAAAAGTAGGCTATTACGTCGTTCAAAAATGACAGGAAAAGTCAGTAGTTTCACGACGGAATTGCAAAAAATAAATTTTCATATGGTTGATTGGGGTTTTAAACGGTTCTTTCACCCTATTTCAAAATTTTGATGGAATTTTTTTGATGGCTATTTTCAAACATGGTAAAATTGTTATAGTTTTTGTTGTGTTATTGGATTATCATAAATTATTTGCAAAAAAAAAAAACTAAGACCGGGATAATTAACTTGTTAACCATATTTCTTGGCGGTATCTAAGACAAGATTTCTACTCGAACCTAAACGTTCAGCTGCTTGGATGGTAGAGTTCCCAAACAGTCATCCTATTGAAGAAAGTTGCTTTTAATTTTACGAAATTGCGTTTATTTTTACTTAAATTAAACAAATTCTTTTCTACATTCTGATTTAATCGATATGGTTTATTAATGCCAAAATTTAATCAGGTAAGAGGTTTTTATTTTTTATTCCCCAGATGTTTCAATTAACCTAGCTTTTTTGATGATTTTTTTTTCAAAATAAGAATTTTGAAAGGCTAGCACAAATTGTAATTCAAGTTTATGTCACTCTTCCTTCAAGCCGAAAATCAGGGGGAAAAACATATTTTTTCAAATAAATTTGAGTTAGTTAAAAAATGTTTTGATTTTTAAAAAAAGTCGGTAATATTGCAAAAAGTTATTTTTCGCTAAAATTTTTGTTTTCGTACAATCTTACATTTTTTGAAACATATAAATGCAAAACTACTGAACTAGTGTAAAATGCACTTTTAAACACTTTTCTCATTCAAATAATGAGACTGTTGCTTGTTATTATTTTTTTATAATTTTATTTATGTTTTTGCAAGCAAATTTAACTGCACAAAAAACATTGTTTTAAATTTAGATTTTTCAAATATTTTAGAAAACTAACAAAATACCATCTTTTTAGCTTTAAATTAAGATTTCCAAAACTCATTTGTTAGTGTTTCCATTTTTTAAACAGTATCATAAATTCCAAAATGTAAAAAAAACACATATTTTGATGAGTAAATTTTTAAGATGCTTTACATTTTGCGTGTGGATCAATCGGACCGCGCACTGGACTCACAATCCAGAGGTCGCCGGTTCGAATCCCGCGGCGGGCGCTCTAAAATTCTTTGTGTAAATATGGGTATTCGGCGCCGTCGCTCCGTGCCATACTTTCATACACTTAGGAGCCCAGGGCGGCGAAGTCCTTGTAGATAAAAAGGAAGACACTAGTGGTTGGTACTAGCAATGGTGGCCGACAGCTATAAAGTCAACTTCGTTTTTTATATTTTGCATTGCATTTAGCATTCGAAAAATACTCCTAAGAGTACTCTATTAGTTCACTGTTTTCAAGTTTCTGTTGTTAAATTTCTGCTATTTTGTTTTTAGAAGTTTGACCCTCTCTGAAAAAAGAAAAAAACGAATTAAATACTTCTGGAAGGGAAGCAAACCGGGAAAATCCAATTTTTTACTTCTCACTAATCTACCAATGTTCCCATATGCAAAAAAAACTGCAATCAGAAAAAAACGCATGGCTCTGGTGATTTTTCTTCATCAATTATTGTTAAATGGCAAATAAATGAACATTTATTAAAAAATTACACCTCAAAATGCCTGTTATTCAAAAGTGATAAACTTTAAAAAATAAAAGTAATTTTCAATTGCAAATTTGATTGTGCACCAAGTAATGATTTTTAAATTTAAAAAAAAAACAAATTTTCTTGTCGCCCTAATGAAGACTTCTATGAACAAATGATTAAAAAAAATCTTATTTCACCTGGGGAATTGATGGATAAACGTTCATCTGAACAAATATGGGTAATTCTTTACCAGCTCCCATGAAATCGGGAAAATTTGCCTCGACCCCTCTTTGATTTGCGTGAAACTTTGTCCTAAGGGGTAACTTTTGTCCCTGATCACTAGGGTGCCCAGAATGTGAGACTTTTTCTCAAAACCTCGCTCCACATGCTGAATATTCTTCCTTGAGATATTTTGGGACTCTGGGCTAAATATAAGCAACATCGGTCAACATTTACCCATTGGTTGGTCCTCAAAGGTGTAGTTTGTATGGGAAAAATCTGCACTGTGCACTACTTCCATCCAAATTCAGAAAAGTGAGATTCTCATTGGAAATTTAATGCTTTACAACTTTGTAGAACATACCAAAGCTGAAAAAACGATTCTGAAAAGTTATTAGCGATTTAAATGTCATTTTTGCGTGAAAAACATTTTTTCCATCAACTTTAGGCTAGGGTATCAATGGGCCACTCTCAACAAATTTCGCTCAAAATTTGCACAGATGCTTAAAATAACCCAAAAAACTGTTTTCCGCTTGTGGAGCAGGGGGTCATTTTTTCTGGGCACCCTACACGAAGAAAAAAGAGTTGCCAAAATCGTGAACAAGCGTTCATGAAAATGGGAACCTCTAACAAAGTGTTCAACTCCCATGGTACGATTTTGAAAAACGTACCATGAAATTTGAACACTTTGATCGAGGTTTTCATTTTCATGAACGCTTGTTCACGATTTTGGGTACTCTTTTTTCTTCGTGTACTGATCATAAATGAGTTCTTATTTTGGAATGACATTTTTTTAATCTGCTTACAAAATGTCTGGAAAAAATGTATGGTTTATTTTAATTGAAAAAGTCATTGTTATAATACACTAAGGAGCAAATTTAAAATATATTATTTGAAGTATTGCGACATTGTGCGGCTTTTACCAAAATTCACGGCCAAAAATCTTCTTTCAATTTATTATCTATATAACAAAATCAATTGAAATGAAAGAAAGTTTATAAAATCAGCTTAGATTGCAAATATTTTGGCACGCTTAAAATCATTAAAATTGATTCGCGATGCCTTTTCAAAAATCAAACATTAAATTTTGAACCCATATTACGGCCCTGCCCTTGCAGCGCGTGCACAAACTTTTAATCAAGCTGGAAAGGCCTGAATTTCAATGCGAGATTTATGATCCGGAATGATTTCTGAGCCTTTCCTCCACTGCGGAGACTGCGGAGAGGAGCCCGCGCAAGGTATTTCGCTGTTTATGGGCACAAGGTATTGATAATTTCATTGATAGCAATCACCCCCTCTCTCTCTCTCTCTCTCTCTCGTTTCGGGTTGTCAATTATGCAATTGCGTCGAGGAGATTTTTTTTCTGCTGCGCCACAGACTTTCCGTTTAATTCAATTGTTGGAGGCTTTTTTTTTCTGCAGCGTCTGATGGCTTCGAGAGTGGATTATCGGCCGACCACAATGGCACTGCCCAAATCCGTTTAGTTGGTTCTGAGTTGTGAAGGAGAGGAAATGGGTGACGTCGCCTCGCGTGGAGAATGGACGGCACCCTGGAAGAACCTTCGACAGCTGACAAGGTTCACTGTCAGCAGGTATGGTTGGTGTGGCACAGGTACGGATGCTGGCCACCGAGGGCTGAGGGTTTTTTTGTTGCTTCGTTTGTTTTTGAAGAATTATTAAACGAAGGAACTTGCCAGCCAGACTTGGAAGCGATGGATGGATTTTTTAGTGGAGCCATAACCTTTACATATTTGGAAAATATTCGATTGTTGGGAGGAAATGCCGTTCACCGTGTCATTGGTGTGAAGATTGGGGCGAATGCACTAGCTGGGGGACATCTCATGATAATTCGTAAGGAACTTGTACAAATTCTTGTGAAACAGGGTCCTACATTCAAGTTCAAGATCTGTTGTTTTTATTCTAATTCCTAGCTATTTTGAAAATTTTTTAAATTATTTCCAAATATTTAAAAATAAAATCAAAAATATATAATATAACCCGAATCATTGAGAAGTCAATAAAAAAGTACACCTTGACAGTGGTCAAAGCCATAAGGTATTCCCATCACAATAATGACTAAAAACTTCCTCACCTGGTGAATCCGTTTCTTCAATAGTTCGACAATAAAAACACCTTCACCAGAAGCAAGGTGACACAACAGTCAACAACTCCAGTATAGGGGTAAACGTTTCTTCCCCGACTGATAATAAGCGTTGAAGGTGAGAGTGAAACTTTTTTTGCTGGAATCTTTCCCATTACTCAGGACAAAGGTACGAAAAAAAGAGTCCTCACTCACTCATTTCGCGATGATGACCGACTGCGATGGGACAAAGCATCCGTCGCTGATGTAATCACGCACTGAGTAATCGATCGTTGGGCAACCTGTCCTCCAACCTGTTGTCTGCACTGAAGGTTTCGGCAATCAGCAACGGGTGCTGATGCTGACCAAATTGCAACCGATAAGGAAACAAGTTTCTCGCGCGTAAGAGAAATTGGCGCCAATTATGGCACTTTTTTTGTTGAGGATGACGACGAGTCCTTGAACGGTTGTTGATCGTCCAAGTGTTGGTCGTTGGTGTTGTTCCAGCGCTCGAGTGATAATTTATGACTTCATCTGTCCTAATGATGCTCTTAGCTAGCAAATCTTGGCCCCGGTCGATTTGTGGAGGAGTTGGAGCTCTGCGGGACCACCGGTGGGTCGTAAATCCTCCATAGCTCGCGGTGTTCGGTGTTTGGAGAGAACCGGTGTTTCGGAATCTAAATCAAAATTTCCGGTTGAGAGGAGCAGTTCTCTGCTGAATTGAATTGAACAACACAGACCTGAATATTAATTTTAAAAATATTAAATAAATGGCTATTATAAAACATCCATTTCAAGTTTTTGAAATTGTTTACAAAGGTTCTTAAAAAGTCTCAATATAGAATTATAGTGATAAAATTAAACATTTCATTTATCAATCAATTGAACAACATGATCATTTGACAGAAATTAGTTTTTTTTTCGATGGATTTGAGTTGAAAAATAAACAAAATAATTTGAATTTCTAACAAACTCAGTAAGCAATATCTGAGACTTTCGGACCTTGATTTTTTTATTTGGATGAAATTTGGTTTGTACATGTTCGATGGCCAAAAAAGTTATAATTCGTTAGTCCATACAAGTTTTCATACAATTTTAGCAGTTGGACATATAAAAAGACTATTAAAATATTCAAAACTCCGTATCTCAACAACGAATTTTTTGATCAATTTGTTGTCTTCAGCAGAATTGTAGATTTTTCTTAGGACTTCTCAATTAAATCATTTCTTTCTAATTCAAATTTTCACACGCAAAATGAATTATACAAAACCAACATTTTCAATAGCTTTATTTCCTCCTAATCAAATAAATTTGAAAATTTCTTATGAATTTGCTTCAAATATATTGAAGATTGTTTGAAGGTTTAAATAAAAGAAACAAATTCGAAATTTAAATAAAATTTACATTGCCAAATTCAACTATATCAATTTTACAGTTCAAACTCGATTACTCGAAGTACTCTCAAAAATGTCACTTCGGAAACTCAAATCTTAAAAAGATTGGTTTTGCAAAAAAGTTGCGGTGCGAGGTTTATTTTTAATATTAATATGTACAAATACAAAGAAATCTGAAAAAATCTAGTTTTGCAAAAAATAAAATCAAAACAACATTTATTGCAATTCTGAAAGAAGCACACTTTTGTACTGGATTTTTCCGTGAAAACGTTTGTTTCCCCGCTTCTTGTTGACATACGTGGCTTTGGTCAACTCAAATTCCAAAAATGTGTCGGAATGTATTACTTGTCGATAAAATTGCTGAAAAGTTGATCTTTTCTGCACTCAAATGAGTAATTCTCTACGAAATCGGCTGAATTCATGCTTTTTCATTGTATTTTTAACGATGCTCAAACTTTTTGAGAACCTTCCCGGTGACCAAAGAAGCCGGTTTATGCTACCCATTTAAGGCTCAAAAATTGTTAAAAGCTGTCCACACAAAAATGGCACGGAAATATTCTAAAATTTGTATCTTTCTGAAGGATTTTTCTGATCCGTTTGGTGTCTTTGGCAAAGCTGTACACCCAAAGTTAAAGAACGAGGGGATAGTCCTCACAAAAAGAAACGTGAGGAAAATGCTATTTTGCGAGAGTATAGTCCTCTCACGTGTTCATTCGTTCATTGGAACAGTTCATCCTATTGAGTGGCTTATATGGACAAATGACCGCCACTTAGTCACCGAACCATGGTGGCCCATACGGCAAAGGCACGGTTCAATATGCCGAAGGTCTTAGGTTCGAGTCTCGGTACCGGTACTTTTTTTTTTGATAAATGAACTTTTTTTGAAGATGAACCCATGAGTAAAGTACTCTCGGTAATTTTGGCATTTATCCTCTCTGTCCGCACACAGTACCATTTTACTACCGAATCGTGATCTTTATCCTCTCGTATGCCGATGTCGAGTTCTGGGTGTAGGCATTGATGAGGACTATTTAGAAAACAATTGTACAAGGAAAATAATTTGTTTGCAACTTTGTTGTGAAACTAATTATTTTTTCTGTTATTCTCACATGACGAAAAGGTCTGCTTTCCTCTATTAAAAATAAAAGTTTCGAAAATTGATACTTTTCGATACAAGTGCTGAAAAGTGATACTTTTCGATACAAGTGCTTAAAAGTTCTACTTTTCAGCACTAAAATGGGTGCTGAAAAGCTAAACTTGTTGGCAATTATTTTGAAAAGTTATACTTTTCAGTATTGTTTTGATTTTATCAATAAAAAGACAATTTACTTAAAATTCCATTCAAAGGGTGTTTTCGGAACTGCAAAAAAAAATTATATGGAACTTGTTGCAAAACTTGATTTTTTCAGTGCTCAGTAAACCTCGTAAGATAAATGTACGACTCGTGCTGAAAACATCATATTTTTGCAACTTGTTGCATAAACTACTATTACGTTATTTTTATTTTTTTTTCACGGATTATCTTTTTCTCAAAATTTATATTTTGGAATTTATGAAATTTTATAGGTTATGATTTTTAAGTATTTTACAGATGTTTGGATGAGGCATACCGTTTTCAAAATATAGTCACTTTAAATTTAATTTTAACTGAAAAATTCCAGGTTTTCGATTTCTTAAATAGTGTCTATGATTGTCAATTCCTGATTTTTTTTTGCAATTCTCTGCCAACTCACGCGAAATAGGATAATGTTCCTCCGACACTTCTTCGATTTGCGTAAAACTTTGTCCTAAAGGTTAATCCTTACTTCCATGTTTGAATATTCGAAAAAAAAAAATATTTTTCGATAATTTGCAGCCTCAAATGGTGATGGTTTGTAAATTTGGTTTCAAAGGGACTTTTATGACACCCGATTTGATAACGTTCTCAGAATTTCGAAAAATATATTTTTTATTCTTGACTGCAATTTTATGGGAAATTTTATGCACATTTCAAGCATTTTTCGAGCAAAAACTTGCAATAGAGACTACAAAGGACCTGGGGATCGATAATGTGAATGATTTGATTTGGTTCGATTCATTCGAGTTATGGAAAATGCAAAAAAAATCTTTGAAACTTTTATTACTTTTTTTCAAAACTATTTTTATGATTTTTTGATAAAAAAATACGTTTTAAAAATTCTGAGTACCCCTTCAAATTGAGTGTTCAATTTTACATATAAGTTCGTTTGAAACCAAATTTCTAAATCATCGCCATTTAATGCTACAAATTATTGAAATACACTTCAAGTTGAGGATTTTTTTAATAAAATTGTACAAGAGATAGAAATGATGAGAACTCTGGTTATTAAAACATAGTTTACAATATAAATAGAAACAACAAAAAACATTTTTTTAAATATCATCTAAAAAATCTTTTATTTTTCAGAACCAATATCTCATAAATTTATGATTATATGTTCAATGTTAAAAACTTTAACGTTTTTGAAATTTTCTGATTTCTTCTATTTTCTTTTAAAATTTTGTTATCAACACTAACATTTCAAAAAGGTCCATTTAATGATACAAAATGGCTTCTGTGGTCATAAGGAAAGTCCCCACAAAGTTTGAGCCAATTCAAAAAAACATAAATAAAATCCATTGCTGGGTGAATGGAAAAAATAATCTGCAGTATCCCATGAAAGTGGTTCAAACTGAAATATTTTTTTGAATAGTTGTTCATGATTAGTGGAAAAGTTAGTACCAGTTTGGCCATTTTCAACTACAAATCTAGATTGTCATTAGGCTTATTTTTTATCCCTTCCAAATATGGTAAATCACAATTTTTCTTTATGAAGAAATCTATTGTCAAGTTTATTTGACAATTTTTCCTTTTTTGAATATATTTTTGAGTTGTTTCAAGCAATTGTTTAGCAATTTATTTTAACAATGTTTAACAGAATAAACTACAAAAAGATTATTTCCACAGAGAACATTCCCCAATATATTTATATGAATGAAACTGCGCTCATATCGTAAATCCCGCCTCGACTCTCCCCCCCACAGCAGGACACTGTTCGGCTCCTAGTCACATAAATATCGCGACAATTTGACAAATTAATTTTCACTTCTTCTCGGCGGCCACTCTGTTCGGAACTATGTTGCAAAACAAAGCGCGGCTCAACGAAACCTGGTGAAGAACAGCGCGGGCACCACTTGGGGAGTACGGGCGCGATTTACGACGACCGGATTGAGTATGCAAAGACTGCGGACCAATTCCCCGGAGATAAATCCTAGACTCCCCGTGTTGGAGTTCCCGCGGACATGGTCCAGGTTCCACATTGTTTCCAAGCTCGGCGAGGGATATTTATGAAACGCGCGCGCGCGCATCTTTTGTTGCCAACTCTCTCTCTGTCAGGATTCTTGAGGGTGAGGGTTGGGTGGAGAGAGGTGACATAAATTTCCACCTGGAGTTTGGAGTCTCGAACGGGCCAGGATTTCTTGTTAGGGTCTATGTCTTGTTTTGAACGCCCCCGGCCGAGGAATCCTGACTTAAGGTGTGACTTCGACTGCTCTTTAAGGTGAGGGTGACCTCCTAGGTCGATGATGGGCTAATAAAAAGTGGATTAAGAGGGTCGTGTTTGGACGCGCGAGGGAACATTATGTCAAGTGTGTGTATGGACATTAATCAAGTGATGGGTCATTGTGTCGTCGAGGGTGGTGGGACGTGGACTTTGGCTAGTTCAAGGAATGTGGATAAATCATCGGTTAGTGGCAGGTGCTGCAGAGTAAACGCGTATTGAAAAGATGATTTAGGTGTCAATAAATTTTGAGAATTGTTTGTTTACTAGATGTTTGGAAATAATAGTCAAAACTTTGAAAGTGTCTTTGAAAGAATAATAAATTTCCACAAAAATCAAATTTCCTCTAAAAACACCTTACAGTCTAGTTCAACACTAGTCACTCGTTCTACTTTCATGTGCACCGACACCACAACCTCCACCGTCGCCGCCGGCACCTTTCTGCGTGTTAAGCGAGAGACCCCACCAATTATGGAGTGTGTGAGCAAGCTTGTGTAACACGCAACTCAACAACAACTCCAACTCCTTCTACGCTTTCGCTACAGCTCCAACCTGTTGTGCAGATCTTCGCCGTGGCGGCAGCCCGGTGCGCTACCATTTAAAGGTTAAGTAGGAAGAAAGCTCTCCACGACCACGAGTTGATATTTAAAGGCCCAGCGAAATTGCATGAAATTATGCTAATCACCACTCGGCTGGGTGTGGCTCGACTTAAGCCATCGCGCTTCAGAGGTAGAGTCTGGTGCGTTTGTGGGGAGAGATTTGGTTTTTCCTGTGGGAAAATTTATTACCTCACGGCGCACAATTAGTGCACTTTCGAGACGGGGGTGGACTCTTTCTAGGACACCGAGTCGATTGACCTCGATCGGACTGCCCTCAAAGAAAAGGTCATCTTCCAATCTGATTTATGTAGTGTATGTAAATCATCAGTGTATTTGATTCGAATCGATAAGTGTTGTTTGTCCTCTGTCTTGACGGTGTTCTGCTCGGAGGACCATTCCCCACTAAGTTGTTGAACATGACTACCTAGTTCTGCGCTGTAAGTCGACCTGCCGCAGCACCGCGCTCGAACCCATAAAACCTACTTAATAGTCCCGATCTAGCTCCCGGAGTTGGAGTTCCAACGGGAAGAACAAAATATGAACCACTAAAGTGTCTCGATATTTACGACTTCAATAAAACAATAAAAAAAGATCCCCGGGCACAGCATCTAAATGAGGTTATAAATTTACAATCTATTACAATACATCTCCCCCCACTTTCCAAGCTCCCCAGCCAGCCAGGTGACATGCTGAAGAAGCTCACGATTTGTACTCCCGCGAGGAAGACCCCAAAACCCAACTCTCCTGAGCACACAGGTAGCACTCTGGCAGTCATTGTTGTTTCCAAGTTCCACTTCGAGAAAAAAAAATCGGGAGTCCCTTCCCCCCAGTTTATGATAAATTGTTATTGCGCAAAACAGCGATTCTAGCAGCTCTTCCCCAGCAGCCAAGAAATCGTTATCAACGGCTTTTGCATGCGCTTTTTACATAATATCGAGCTTTAAAATCGTCGCCGAGCTCGTAAAGCCCGAGAGGGTGGATTATTGATTTTTATTGTTTCGTCGCGGGGACGACACGATCGTGAAATAAATTTTTATTTCCAAATGTGCCTAGAGTGCCTAGGAGCTTTTGTTTATTTTTCACGAAACTCCGGTGGAATTCCGTCGTCGAGTTGAGAGTGCCCCGTCCAGGATCGGGGTCTCCTCGGTGCCAAATCCTATAAAAATGGAGTCGTCGAGTGTCATCTATCACGAGGAGATAATGACTTTTTATTGCCGTTAGTTGGTATCAGGCAGGCGTCAGCTGGCAGCTAGGAATTTGCGAGGGTGTATAGTAATGGAAGATAGAGTTGTGTAATAAAGTGTGATTTATTCTGCTAGGATGGGGAAATTTCATTAATAGATTTTTGATAACTTTCAAACTTATTTCTTGCTTTTATTTAATCAGCAAATTTAAATCGAAACAAAAATCTCACTTTCAATTGATCTCAAACAGTCGGAAAAGATCACGACAAATTACATTGAAATTACTGAAAAAACTAACTTAATCCACCTATGTGGATGGAGCCTTCCTCACAATTTGCCAACAATGGTTGATAAGATGGGTTTGGACCCAAATTTCATATATTTTTTAGATCCTTAAACCACAAATATCACATAATTTGTTATAATTCTAGACAAGATTGCCAGGATTTCAATGTTTTCAACTCGTTGGAAAGGTCTTTCGATTATCCAACCATCGATGGGTCGGACGATGGATCCGGACATAGTTTACATAATTTTAATTGAGATCCGGCTTTGAAAAAGTACATAAATATCACTAATGTGGTCATAGCTCGAAACAGTTGTCAGATCTTCTGAGTTTTGGACTCATTGGAAAGGTATTACCTATCCAACGATGGGTCGGATGACGGATCCGGACATAGTTAACGTACAAATAAGTGAGATCCGACTTCAAAAAAGTACGTAAAAATCACTTGAATGGTCATAACTTGAGACAGGGTTGCCAGATCTTCAATATTTTGGACTTGTTCGAAAGGTCTTTCGATTATCTAACCAACGAGGGTCGGATCACGGATCCGGACATAGTTTACATACATTTAAGTGTTTAAGTTTCCTGCTTCAAAAAATGTAACATAAATATCATAAAAAGTACAGAAATATTACTCAAGTGATCATAACATGAGACAGGGTTGCCAGATCTTCAATTTTTGGGAATCTTTGGAATGGTCTTTCAATTACCTAAACAACAATGAGATTGATAATTGATCCGGGCATAGTTTAAATCAGGGGTGCTCAAAGTTTTTGGAGGCCGGGCCAAATTTGAAGCTCAAATGAGCTTGCGGGCCAAATTTACAAAAAAAAGGTTGTTAAAAAAATAAATAACGTTATTGTAATGTAATAGATCGGACATTTCTGCTATTTAAAAAAAAATGTCTTCTCAAAATAATAGAAACCACATAATAATGAGTTTCTGTCGGTATTATTGTTTCTGGTATTTGAAAAAAAAAGTTCTTAGCTAAATGTACTTGTGTTTTCAAAAAAAAGTTTTGTTTTTATATTTCGAAAATTGTGGTGACATTACATGTTGAACAATTCTTCTATAAGTTAAGTGTGGCTAATGAAAAATCGTTGAGATCCAGAATTTCAACATTTCAATTAAAAAAAAATTGGAAAATGTTTCAAGCTTCCGTATAGTTAACCTCCAATCATTATTTTCAAAAAAAAAAAAAAGCGAAACAACATTTATTTAATTCATAGAAAATTCACTAAAATTATAATTATTTTTCATAAACCCAAACATGCTTAAATGATTTTAAATGCAAAGGAATGCATATTTAATTAATTTCAGCTGAATGCTCTTAAATTATTATTTTTTAAGTTTTTTGAAAATATATTTTTGCTCCTGGTTATTCGAGTCATTTTTTTAATAATGGTGGAGGGGTGGGTTGATCGACGAAAGCTTTGTAAAATATTTGCTGCAAACTTGATCCTCCGATTTCCACATTTTGTCTGCCTGAATCAGTTGATAGTCAATCAGATTGGTTATCTAACTGTAATGAGTTCGAATCCCTAAGGAAGTGCAATGTAAGTTTGAGGGTGACTTGCAAATTAATAAAGAAAACTTTTATTTTTGCAACTATTACAGAATTCTACCTACCTCAAACTTGAACGTCTTTTTGATATTTCTAAAAATTTTTGATGAAAGTTTTGAAGACATTTACTAGTTTCACTCACATTGAAACGTGTGAAATTGTTTTAATTATAAAATATTTTAAACATATTATTTGTATCCGAGGGTGGGGATCAAAATATTGATAAATCATAAGTTTTTTGTTATTAACAAAAAAATAAAAAAGATTAGCATATAAAAGCTTAAAATAAACCATAATTTTGAAAAAGTATAAAATCACAAGTGGTCAACGGGCCATTTTACATGATCATTCAAAATGGGTTCGCGGGCCATAAAATATCAGCTCGCGGGCCATACTTTGGGCACCCCTGGTTTAAATACATTTAAGTGACATCCGGATATATTTTCTACATAACTGTTGAACTACTTATAGAAACTTTATAAAAATCATTTGGTAAGTATGGGACCCTAATCAGAACTGCATTCCAAAATTTTAGCAAAGTCGGTTCAGCCAGTGTAACAATTTTGGTCACATACACACACAGACATTTGTTCAGTTTTCGATTCTGAGTCGATATGTATACCTGAAGGTGGGTCTACGAGCTATTAATAAAAAAAATCATTTTCAGAGCGGGATTATAGCCTTGCCTCAGTGAGAAAGGAGAAGGTTTTGTTCAATGAAATCAGATCCCAGGCCCAAACTTTAAAATTGGCTCGTGCCAAATTTTAATCGATGTCATCAATTGTCGTGCTGCAGAACTCTACACTTCACGCAGATGGTCAACTTTGACGCTAAATCCGGTATCCACCTTCACTTGACTTTACTCTTGCCCAAATGGCAAACGCGTGAGGTGCGAATTACGGTGTGTGATCGGCAAGGTCCAACGGTCCAATCAGTCAGACTGGCCGTTAGAGTCTGGAACTTCTTTTTTGGGGGCAGACCTCCCCGGGTTTCCGACAGCTGTTACTTAAGACCCCGACGAAGATCTGGAAAGTGTCCGATGACAAAAATTAAGCTCACTGGAATCAATCTCCAGTCGCCAACCCTGGTTGGAAGATCTCCCCGTCTGCAGAGGTTATACAATCACCGCACGCGACCAATCAGTCAAAGTCGCACCTACTTCATTTGGATGACCGCGTCCGTAGGCGCTACGTTGAGCTCTTCTGTCGAAAGAACCTGCCTGACCCCTGAGACGCAGGTCGCTCGAAGCTCGGTCGAAAACATTAATCCGACGACTTGCAGTGGCAGCCAGCGAAGGAGTGTTTCGACGGAAATTAATTGATCAATTTGTACTGCTGGCTTGGCCGGGCCCGGTCGGGCCTGGCGTGCGCCATCCGCGTCTGCGACGCCGTTAAGAGTGCGTTTGCTCCATTAGCCGGGATCAATGGAAGCTAACAGTGGGCTTCAAAATTTAATTATCATCTCGATGGGCTGCCACAAGTCGAAAAACTGCGTATAATTCCAGTTCAAAGCAAATCATATTTTTCTCTGAATAACGGGGTGAGGCCCCACCCCAAACGTCAACCCCCACACGTGTGATCGGTGGCAACGAGATTGGTCCAGTCGGTGCCACCACAGGTGTCAAAAGGCTCTCGGTAAGCCCCGAAGGGGACTTGGCCAGCGAGATATTGACAGTCATAATTTGATATTCATTTATTTGCCTGGTTTGACCTTCGCCGTCATATATCACAAGCGCGAGGGCTGAATGTGCCCCAGAAATCCCCCCAGAGGGCACCTTGGCCACGGTGGACGGTGAGAGTTGAGAGGGTTGGCCCCGGGCAATTTCACATCTGATTGCAGTGCGCGATATTGGACTTGATTAGATGCGTGTAATAAATAACGATAATGAGAAAACTGGAGAGCGGAATGGGCTTTGGATTTTGAATTCGGATTAAGGAGGGCAAGTCACGGTGCGAGGTCATGCGTTGATTGGGACAAATCCCAGTTGGACTTTCAAAATGAGAGTCAGTTTGGCAGTTTGGTAACCTCGTCAAGTGTTTCCTAACAAATTTCAAGAAACTAATAATTAATAGAAACGTTTAACAAAAAATAACATTTTTATTCGTCATTTAAGGTAACAATACAGTGCATGAAAAATTTAGGAAAAAAAACTGTGCTTTCATCACTTTCCCAGAACCCCGTCGAAAGGACCTTCGTCAAACAGTCAACCTCCATTATTCTGGCCCGAACGTGATCGCCTATAAAAGTGACCGCATTATGGCCATTAACGTTCTCAAAAATTAAACTTTCCGTCAGCATCAACTTCAGCAACAATGCCCCAGCTAAAATTTACGACGAAATCCAATAAAAAAGTATTAAATTCAGCCGAGGCTATTTTCTTCATCAATGAACGCTCTTTCTCTCTCCTTCAACTCAATCGGTGTGTCCATCAATGCATTCAGGTTTTGTTAAGACCAGCAAAAAAAATCGGACAACCGATCCGCCCTAATCCTCTCCCCCAGATTGATAGCGATCGTCGTCTCCGTTGAGCAGCTTTCAACAAAGTGTGTTTTCATTCAAGAACAGAAAGTAAACATTTTAGGCTCTTTCAACAACTTTCTTGAATGGAACCGAAACTTGATCGATCCTGAGCGGTGACCTCTCCCTCTCCTTCTTCGAAATTACAGGTTGTTTTTTGTGAACTGTTGTCCCTCCCACACCGTGGGGTGTCGTCCTTCGAAGGGTCCCACCAGGGGTAAATCGCCTTAAACAGTGAAGAATGAAATCAAACATTTTCCCTTTTGTCCCTGTCCGGCTTGCTTTTTGGGATGAAAAAATGTTTTTTTTTCTTGGTGAAGTTTGGAATTGGGTTACACAATCGTCGCGTTCGTCGTGAGAGCAGAAGCACTTGTGAGCTTGAAATGTTGAAGGATCCCATGATTGGACGAGCCTCGAGTTGTTTATGGTTGATGCAATTGAAGAATTTCTGGATGGCGATCCGGGAAAGGATCGACAGAATTTGAAGAGAGTTTAGGGAAAAAAAACTTGTGGGTTTGTTTATTTTCGATGCGCTCTATTTAAGGAAAATGGGATTATCTTTCAGTAATTAACATTTCGAACGAAAACACTCGACCATGTGAAACTGAGGAATGTTTGTGGTACTTATTAGGCTTGTTTATATTTTGGATCGAAACGAAATCAGCAGATTTACTGAAATTTTGGTTTTATTTATTAAAAAAACAACTTTATAGGATCTTTTTCAGAAATCCATTTAGCATATTTCATTTGCTCATTCAAGTTACTTCACAATTCCTATCTAACCATATAAAAATAGCAAAAAAAAATTGAAAAAAATGCTTCGAGGAAGAAAAAGTTTAAATAAAGCCTTCAGCCAAGTTGTGTGATGTTTAAATAAAAAATAAAAGAAAATCCGTTAATTTTTTTTTCAAATCATTTCTCTATAAAACAAATAAAGTCTTTATTTGAATTATTATTTCCACAGAAATTTTATACAAATATGGCATATTCTGAGCTTAGAAGGTCATGTCACAATATTTTTATTTTATTTTTGTGGTTTTTGAAAATAACCAACATCTCATTAATTTTTATCACTTAAGAGGTAATGGTGCAGTCTGGATCTAAAATATGCAAACTAAAGAAAAAGGTCTGAAAAAAACATTCCTTCACGAAATCTTCACGCATAACCCATGAATGGGCAATTTTGCCTTGCATGCTGTTTTTGCATGTGGAACATTCATGTAAACAGTGGCTATACCCGAGCAGGGGTAAATAACACGGGAATACCAAATTTTGGTATTACTTGGGCAAATAACAGCGACCAAAATGTGCCCTTGGTTGCCCAGTAATAGATGGTAAAATACCATGAAATCATACCAAAATCTTGTATGTGTAAGGGCACAACAATACCAAACCATGTTATTCCAAGGGTAAAATAATACCTCAAAATAAAACCATTTCAATACCAAGTTGAGGTCTTCTGGATTTTTGAACATTGCTTGAATACCAAAACTTGGTATTGCCATGGCTTTATTTTTAGGTATTCCCGCGCCCTTGGAAAATCATATTTTGGTATTTCTGTGGTCTTTCACATACATGATTTTGGTATGATTTCATGGTATTTTACCATCTATTACTGGGCAACCAAGAGCACATTATGGTCGCTGGTATTTGAACAAGTAATACCAAAATTTGGTATTTTCATACCATTTTAGTGCAGCAGTTGCAGTTAGTGAAAAACGGAAATTATTCATATGCAACAGCCAAATCTACTCACCTGATGATTCCATGTTGTTATTAGTGATATTCTTCACCACACCGAATGCATTTGTCATTGATGAACGGCCTGTGCTTGATGTTCTTGAAGCTTCTGAAAAATAACAAGATTGAAAAATAAGTATTATTAAAAAGAAACTGAATTGAAATTCACCAAAATTCATTAATCTGTCGATTGACTCGTTTTTCAAAGTATTTGGTTAACCCGACTTAGAGATATTTCAACGTTTTTGAAAAAAATATTAGTGGGTATATCACACTAATTTTTAAAATCATCTTTAACATTTTTGGGTTTCAAGTCATTTTAGCGCAAAATTAATTAACTCGTAATTTTTTTTAACAAATTTCCCATAGTTTCAGGGAAAATTAATGAAACCTTTCAATATTCAAATAATACCAAAATGTGCCATCCTGACTTAGAAAATTTTCCACAATTTCAAGTCATTTCTGTAGGGGGTATATCAAAAATGTTTAAAATCAAGTTTGAAATTTCCGGTTTTCAATGAAAACATTCGCTTTGAGACATCATTTTAGCGCAAAATTAATTATTTTGTCAAAATTGGTCAAAATTTTCCCATAGTTTCAGAGGAATTTGATAAAACACTTTAATACCAAAATAATACCAAAATGTGCCATCCTGACTTAGAAAATTTTCCACAATTTCAAGTCATTTCTGTAGGGGGTATATCAAAAATGTTTAAAATAAAGTTTGAAATTTCCGGTTTTGAATGAAAGCATTCGCTTTGAGACATGATTTTAGCGCAAAATTAATTATTTTGTCAAAATTGGTCAAAATTTTCTCATAGTTTTAGAGGAATTTGATAAAACACTGTAATACCAAAAGAATACCAATATGTGGTGTTCGACCATTGACAAATTCTGCAATGTTGCAATATCAAAACAATACCTTTAATTGGTATGATAGCACATTTTGCTCTTGCATAATCCTTAAGACAAATTTTAAAGGGTCCTGGAATACCAAAATTTGGTATCGATACCAGAGAAAGGTATTATTACGCATTTCCCTTGTTATTTACCCATGCTCGGGTACAGTTTAAAAAAAAAAAATTGTTTAGTGCATTTTTAACATGATATTTTTTTTAAACAACAGTTGATTTTACAAAAATATTCAAGCGAATCTCTAGACTTCCCTACATTTTTATTTAAGATTTTTATTTTCGAGTTTTTTATTCTAATGTATGTCCATGAAGATGTTTGGCATCATTAGTTGTTCCACCTTGTATGTATGCTCCATACAATATTGCGGATTGGTAATGCAAAATGGGTAGGTGTTTATTCAAAAATCTGTATCTTGAGAATGGATTTGGGTCTTTGACAGAGTTGTAGGTTTTGATTGAGACTATTAAAAAAATAGGTACACGGAAGACCTTTATAAGTCGAATTCCCAAAAACCTAAATATATTTGGATTTTTTTTAAATATTTGGATTTTTTTAAAATATGTTTCAGAGGACAAAAATGACGTTTTTTGCTCTAGAGTTTAGGATGAAGATTTTTTATAGGGTTAAAATATGTATGTTTGAAAATTAACTGTGCACAAAATTTTCGTCCATTAATATTGAGAATCGATCCAATAGTGTCCAAGATATCACCAAATGGAAAATGAGGGCTAGCTAGATGAATCTTTAAAAAAATCTCAAAATTTTAGCTTTAAGAGGCAGTATCTCAGAAACAAGCAGTGCTTTTTCGATGATATTTCGAAAAAAATACCTTGAAATGCACATTATCAAGACAAAACCTTTTATATTTTTCAAATAATTTATATCTTAATTGAGGCATGAGGTGTTCCTTATTGCTAAAAGAAAATTATATTTTTTTGTGAGTTTTTTGCATTTTTTATCATTGCATAGATCTTTGGAAAAATGTCTTTCGAAGAAAAAATCTTCTGAGGTAATTGAAAATTGTTTCGGTTAAAGTTTTTTTTTTAATATTTTCTAACATGAGACGAGCCACGTTCTATTTTGTAATTTTATTGATTGCATTTTTCAAACTTATTATTTATTTAAATAATATCCATTTTTAGTCACTTTGTGTGATTTCTTCACATTAATTTTATTATCTTTTTCTCAAAATATATATGATAAGATTTTGAAAAAGATAAAAATGTAGTCAGAAGCTAAGCAAGTATTTAAACATATTTTTTGCGTTTTCAAACATGAACAAGCCTCAAAATGGGTTTTATCAGTAAATTTTAATTTAATTTCATCAGATTTGCAAGTTTTTACTAGATTTATGGATAAAACATATTATAATGAATATTATAATGAAACAATTCTCTCAGACTTCGGTAATTCGTTTTTTTTTTTTAATCAGACTGAAACTTTTTTGGTGCTTTTGGTATGCCCAATGAAACCATTTTGCATCATTAATTCGTCCATATAATTTTCCTTACAAATTTAGTAACTGTCCAATTATTAAAATTCTGCATTTATAAATAAAAAAAAAATACTTCTAAGTTTTAAATACTTAGGTGTTCTCAAAATATCGTTTTTATTTCAGCACAATTAAATTTAAATATTTTGCAATATGATGTACAATGTATAATGTGAAACACTAAAATTTTCACAAAATTCTGTATGCTTTGAAAATACTAAAATTATCATAATGTTTAATTTACTTATCAGACGACGCAAAATAGATTTCCGTTAGAATTTTAAGTGAATCACAAAATGACATCATGTACATGAAACAACGCAAATTCTTGTATAAACAATTGTAAACTTTTATACAAATATCGCATGCTTCATAGTTTGAGAATGCAAATTAATTATGAAAACTTTACGGGTCATAAATACGGTAATTTGTATAAAAAAAATGAACTTTTTTCAAACTTCAAAAAGGCAATTGAAATAGAAATAGAAAAAAACTTTAACTCTAATTTCCCTGCGTTTATAAATATTTTTAGGATGATTACACCAGTAAGAAAATATTTTGAATTTTTGTAAAATTTCAATTTGCAGTAACGCAAAAAAACATTTTTCCGCAATTTTGTTTGAAACTAAGTATTTGCTTTTGGGTAATTCTCTACCAACTCACACGAAATCGGGAAAAGTTGCCCCGATCCCTCTTCGATTTGCGTGAAACTTTGTCCTAAGGGGTAACTTATGTCCCTGATCACGAAACCGAGGTCCGTTTTTTGATATCTCGTGACGGAGGGGCGGTACGACCCCTTCCATTTTTGAACATGCAAAAAAAGAGGTGTTTTTCAATCATTTGCAGCCTGAAACCGTGATGTGATAGAAATTTGGTGTCAAAGGAACTTTTATGTTAAATTAGACGCCCGATTTGATGGCGTACTCAGAATTCCGAATAAACGTATTTTTCATCGAAAAAAACACTAAAAAAGTTTTAAAAATTCTCCCATTTTCCGTTACTCGATTGTAAAATTTTTTGGAACATGTCATTTTATGGGAAATTTAATGTAGTTTTCGAATCTACATTGTCCCAGAAGGGTCATTCTTTCATTTATAACAATTTTTTTCATTTTACAATTTCGTGTTTTTCCTAACTTAGCAGGGTTATTTTTTAGAGTGTAACAATGTTGTACAAAGTTGTAGAGCAGACAATTACAAAAATTTTGACATAAGGGGTTTGCTTATAAACATCATGAGTTATCGCGATTTTACGAAAAAAAGTTTTGAAAAAGTTACTTTTTGCGTTTCTCTTTGTTTTGTCGTCCGTGTCTGTCGCAGGTGACCATGAATGGCCATGATCGATGACGACCAACTTTTTCAAAACTTTTTTTCGTAAAATCGCGATAACTCATGATGTTTATAAGCAAACCCCTTATGTCTATATATCAAAATTTTTGTAATTGTCTGCTCTACAACTTTGTAGAACATTGTTACACTTTTAAAAATTACCCTGCAAAGTTAAAAAAAAACACGAAATTTTAAAATGAAAAATTTTGTTCTAAATGAAAAACTGACCCTTCTGGGACAATGTAGATTCGAAAACTACATTAAATTTCCCATAAAATGACATGTTCCAAAATTTTTTACAGTCGAGTAACGGAAAATGGGAGAATTTTTAAAACATTTTTAAGGTTTTTTTTCGATGAAAAATACGTTTATTCGGAATTCTGAGTACGCCATCAAATCGGGCGTCTAACTTTACACAAAAGTCCCTTTGACACCAAATTTCTATCTCATCACCGTTTCAGGCTGCAAATTATTGAAAAACACCTCTTTTTTCACATGTTCAAAAATGGAAGGGGTCGTACCGCCCCTCCGTCACGAGATATCAAAAAACGGACCTCGGATTCGTGATCAGGGACAAAAGTTACCCCTTAGGACAAAGTTTCACGCAAATCGAAGAGGGGTCGGGGCAACTGCTGTGTGAGTTGGCGGAGAATTACCCATATTTGAGTTTAGTTAACACAAAAAGTTTAGTAATTTTATCTGAATAATGTGTAAAAATATAAAATTCAACAGATACTGATGAAAATTCCATAAGTTTCTGATCTACAATCACACTTTTTTTTTACACAAAATCGGTGACCAGTCCCAGATGGAACATTTCGATTTTTTTTTCTGAGTACGATTTTTACGGGAGACTAAAAGATTGCAATAAGGGTGGACACACGATAGAAATTTTGCTAAGAATTTGATTCTGAGTTGAGATATACACGTGAAGGTATTGCCCTTTTCTCATTGAGGAAAGCAAAATAGATATTGGCTACAGTTTCGAAATTTTTTAAAAGGTTTTTTCTTTTTTATGCGTGAAAAAAGTGAAATCTTGCAGTCTTTAAATAAGTGTGATTGGGTCCCTCCTTTCTATTTTTTTTATTTTTCAACATCAGGATTTAAAGAAATCTCAAGTCAAGTTCAGTGGAAATTACGTTTGGTGCATAAAGACCATGGTATTTATGTTTATTGTAACAATTACTCAAACCCGTGACAAACCTGCGCGCAGTAGCACTTTGCACTCGGCAAAATTAATTCCTCGCACACTCCAACTTGCTCCATTAATAATGGCCATAAATTAACGCACAGTCCTGTACGTTCTCCAAGGGCTGACCACGCAAACCGCGAATCCTCAAAGAAAGATGTCCGCGTCCGGCCAAGTGTCCTACGGCTTTAATTGATATCATTACAGAACACCAGAAGTCCGCGGCCAAGTTCATGTTCAAGGCGGGGGCCATTCATCATCGAATCCCGCCAAGAATTTGCGCCTCGCGCCAGAGAGCGGTTTTGTTTTGACATTCCATTTCTCAAAACGTTGGTCAACAACGCGGTGAGATCGCGCCGGGGTTTGATTTACGGTGCATCTAATGAATCTTTTCGGGGTCGGTTCTGTGACAGCAATTAAAATTTATGGACCTAATTTCTGCTTTTTTCTTTCAGGGGCAGGATGGGGGTTGGGGGGCTCTTTGGGGGTTCGAACAAGCCGATTAGTAGCGATAAATTAGCGGGGCAGCGGGACGATTATGTTCACCTGACACTATAGCAGAGCTGCCATGGTAGAGGGCAATCTGTGTGGCCAGGTTCTGTCTTCCGGTCTAGCCTGTATTTGAAGGTAATTTCGTACAATGACGATCATAGATTCTAGTCGATTGCAAATCCCTTTCAAATATTTGCGGTGAAATCTCCCTTTGTGGGTCGAGCCACAGTTTCGAAAGTGATGGGTTCCGAAAACCCTTTAGTGTAATCGAACTCTTCCCGGTCCAAAATCATTGTGTTTATTGCGTCGATCCCGGGCTCGTCAGTGTAATTGAATTAAGGTCATGAACCCCGGCTCGATTGATATCTCTTTAGCGAAGAATGGGGCGTGCCCCAAACCACGTCTAACTGGCCCCGGCAAACTACACGTGTGAGCTACAGACTCCATTATGATCTTGTCAAGGAGGAGCAAATATCTGTACGAGAGTGAAGTGGACTCGTTTGTTCTCCTTTCTTCAAGAGGTCGTCTCGCGCGAGAAGAATTGGCTGAGGTCGTGGCCGCAAAAAGACGAAGTAACAGAGGCTTATGAATGAAATTTAAATGTCGTGGAAATCCACCATCGCGCTGGTTGAGACAACGATCTACTCGCAGGTCGCGTCTTCATTCACTTGTGTGTACTGTAGATTTGCGAGAGATTGACTCTACGCCCTCGCACGTCTTCGTGGCTGGTTGGCCAACTTCGAACGGGTTGCCTGCAGTTGATGGGACTCCACAATTCCGAATCTGAGTATTTCAAATACAATCCATAAACAAATCCTACGTAGTTTCTGCAAGACCCCCTCGAAAGCTGAACGCAGAGTCGGTGCCGTATGGGAAAGTGATTGTTACTTTCGTTTCTAAAGCCGTGGCTGCCTGACTTGGATCTAAATTCAGCCCCACTAATCTTCATCAATTTACAAATTGATTCTAGATTCAAGTCTCACACCGAAAATGGCCATTCAAGTCGTGAACCGCCGTGTCGTCGCTCCTTTTTTCATCCCAAAACCCCGTACATAGTGTCACAAAGCAGGACCGCGGCACAACTCGGGGTCGACCTGGGAAAAAAGTTATGAATTAAATCCTCCCAAAATGGGTAACTTATTAATAAACATAGAATTTATTTGTTCATCAGTCGACGACCCCGAGAGCAGAGCTGCTGCCGCAGCTGAGGTTGACATTTCCTCTCGTTGATGCTGGCCCATAGTTTAGAATTATTTAAATTTCAAAATTTGAACCCTTTTCCCTCCCCTGAACCACCTCAAATCTTGAAGCTGTCAATATTTGTCCACTCTACTTTCTCACCGTACTCTAGAAAAGACACACAAACTGAATGAACTGAACTGAATTTTCATTCATGAAAACGATCAGCTTCCTGCCGTGTGAAACATTCTGGGAGCTGTTTGTCAAACGCGACGGCCATGGGCGACCCCGACGCTGCCGCTGGTTGATGTGTGTTTGAATGAATGAGATTCGATTTCAATATTCATTACCGACTGTGTGTAGCGTAATGGCGGTGAAAGAAAGGGTGCCATCCCTGGGATGAGTTTTGAGCGTTGTTGACTGGGCTTTGAGATGGAGTTTGTTTGATTTCTTGAATGTGTTTTCTTCTTGCTCTGAAATCAAACGAATCAAAAGCGGGTAGAGTTGACCTCTTGTTTCCTGCCGTGGAGTTTGAAATTAAAATAAAATTGTATAATTTTAACTGTCCAAGAGCGGTTGAAAATCATTAGTCATTCATATCTTTCCTTTTAATCGAGCCATTTGATTTATATATACAAATAGTTTTTCTAATGTTTGAACCAGTTTTAGCAGTAGTACTAAATGAATGTGGGTAATTCTCTACCAACTCACACGAAATCGGGAAAAGTTGTCTCGACCCCTCTTCGATTTGATTGAAACTTTGTCCTAAGGGGTAACTTTAGTCCCTGATCACGAATCCGAGGTCCGTTTTTTGATATCTCGTGACGGAGGGGCGATACGACCCCTTCCATTTTTGAACATGCGAAAAAAGAGGTGTTTTTCAATAATTTGAAGCTTGAAACGGTGATGAGATAGAAATTTGGTGTCAAAGGGACTTTTATGTAAAATTAGACGCCCGATGTGATGGCGTATTCAGAATTCCGAAAAAACGTATTTTTCATCGAAAAAAAAGACAATAAAAAAGTTGAAAAAATTACCCTTCTGGGTCAATGTGGATTCGAAAAGTACATTAAATTTCCTATAAAATGACATGTTCCAAAAAAATTTACATTCCGTAGCCCTTCAAATTTAAAAACGACAATTATTGATGTTAAAAATTGATAAAATGCTCAATATTTGAATTTAAACGTACATATATCGGGCATCGACCAAGTAACCCTCTTAAACAAAAAAATTCCACTTTTTTGCCATACAATCCCTGCAAAACCTTATTTCCCAACCCTCAAAAATTAGAACTTAAGGCAGTGCCAACCGGCCTTTGGAAACTTTTACATATTATACCAAAGCTACTTAACCTATTCCAACTTTTTTGGTTTGTCCATAATCCTAGGCCATTACTAGTACTAGCCTAATCACTTAAATTGCCGTTTTCACTTTATATCCGAAGAAAATGTGATTTTTAAAGGTATGTCCAAATTACCCCCACTGTCTTTATAGCCCCAAACTCCCCAATATGTTTTGAAAATTTTAAAAATGATTTTGTGGAAATTTTCAAAATATTTTTGATGCATTCGAAAAAAAAAAAATGCATTGAAAAATTCATAACCCACCCAACAAAAGAATCTACCTAAATTACTTCTAAAAAGTTAGAATCATGCACAAAAATATAAAAAAAAAATCGAAGAGAGTAGTTTCGAAAAACAATTTCTTGGAATAAAAAGTTGGTTTGCTTCAATAACCAAAAAAAAGTTAAACATAAATGCTTTAAAAGTGGCAAAATTTTAAAGAATCATTAATTATGGCTGAAAATTTGAGTTTTTAATGGGTTGAGAAAAAATCTGTTCTTTTTTACTAATTTAAACATCTTTATCTTCAAAAGGTTTAGGAAAGAACTTTAAAAAAATTCAGAAATTCTTAGGTATGGTGAATCCTCCACATTTCAAAATTAGACTGTTTTAAATATTTTTCAAATTGTTTTTCTCTTCCTCAAAAAACGGCTCGAAAAGACAGAGGGATTTTTTTAAACTATCAAATTTTAATGAACTTTTAAGCCAGCTGAAAACAAATATATTTCCCAGCATTTAGTAGCATTTGAGCAATTCTCCACCAAAACCGGAAATGGATTTTATTTGTATTTTTTTATTTGACTCAAACTTTGTGGGGGCCTTTCCTATGACCAAATAAACTATTTTGTGTGATTGGTTCACCCATACTAGTCTCCATACAATTTTGGCTGCTGTCAATACAAAAATGGTATGTAAATATTCAAACAGCTGTAACTTTTGAGTGAATTTTCTGATCAATTTGGTGTCTTGAGCAAAGTTGTAGGTATTGTTGAGGACTTTTGAGAAAAAAATAGATACCGTAAACTGGGGTGACTTTGAGAACCCGGGGTGACATTGATAGAAATTTGATTTGGCCACTAATTATGATACATCCAATGTAACAGTCACATTTTTGCATATATGTTCGATAATAAGCTATCCCTTAATGCTTACATACTTAAAATTCTCAAAAATGTTTAGATACTAATTTGACGGGCATTCCAAAAACCTATCAAAGTCACCCCGGGCTATCAAAATCACCCCAGATACACGGAAAATAATTGCAAATTTATTAATCAACTTTTTTTCACTAAAACTCAATTTCCCAAAATACGTATTTTTTATTTTTTGATATGTTTTAGGGGACAAAAATCCGCAACTTTTGAGTCATAAAGAAACATGGCCAAAAAATCTGCCGCCGAGTTATGAATTTTTGAAAAAAATAGTGATTTTTGGAAAAAAATCGAAGTTTCATGCAAAAACAAGTTTGACATTATTTTTCAAATATAAAATTAAATTTGTAATCGAAAAGTACTTTACAGATTTTTTGATAAAGGGCTCCGTTTCCAAAATTTAGCCACCGACAGTTTGATTTTAGCGAAATATTTGCAGTTTTTCAATTTTTAAAAATAGTGACCATGAGTGACCGTTTCTAAAAATATAAATGGTCACTTATGGTAACTATTTTTAAAAATTGAAAAACTGCAAATATTTCGCTAAAATCAAACTTTTGGTGGCTAAATCTTGAAAACGGAGCCCTTTATCAAAAATCTGTAAAGTGTTTTTCGATTGCTAATTCCATTTTGCATTAAAAAATAATGTCAAACTTGTTTTTGCATGAAACTTCGATTTTTTTCAAAAATCACTATTTTTTCAAAAATCACTATTTTTTTAAAAATTCATAACTCGGCGGCAGATTTTTTGACCATGTTTCTCTATGGCTCAAAACTTGCAGATTTTTGTCCCCTAAAACATATCAAAAAATCTCGAAAATAAAAAAAAAACGTATTTTGGGAAATTGAGTTTAAGTGAAAAAAAGTTGATAAAAAAATCTGCAATTTTTTTCCATGTACCTATTTTTTTCTCAAAAGTCCTCAACAATACCCACAACTTTGCCGAAGGCACCAAATTGATCAGAAAATTCACTCAAAAGTTACGGCTGTTTAAATATTTACATACCATTTTTGTATGGACAGCAGCCAAAATTGTATAGAGACTTGTATGGGTGAACCAATAACGCAAAATAGCTTATTTGGTCATAGGGAAGGCCCCCACAAAGTTTAAGTCAAACCAAAAAATACAAAAAATAAAAAAGGTCGAAATCGGCCGATTTCGTAGAGAGTTGCTCATTTTTCACTTTGGGTACCTAATTTAACATTATCTTAAGTTTTTGTTAATTTTTGATGTACAGTTCCGCATTATGTTTTTATTTGTAAAAAAAAAAATAGATTAGATTAGTTTAAGTAACAGATTTTATGGGAAAAACTCACTCAAGGATAGAAAAAAAAGTCCAGTTTATGTGGAATAAGTAAATTTATTTTTTATGTTTTTTTTTCAATTTCTTTTTGAACAAATTTGAGATTTTTGTAAAAAAAAAGCTTTTTGTGAAAATGTTCTTTTCGTAACTTTTTTTCTACAATTAAACCCAGAAATAAATATTATTATTTTATGGTATCCCACTATTGCTTCTTATCAACCAACCATTCCTCCTCCCCAAGATCTAGTTCCAACAGCAGCAGCCACCTCGCCACAATGTCGAACTTTATGGATCGTGAGGGTCTCTTCGCCTAAACCGGGGTGGTATATATTTGCCCGATATCGCGATTACGCCGCCAAAGTTGAGGGCGAACCACATTTCTTCATCCCTCGAAGCACGAGTCTCAGTGTAATCGTATCATACAACAAAAAAGAGGCAAACAGAAGCCGTTGCAACTTGCTGTTGGGCAATGTTGTTGCAAGTTTGCCTGCTTGCCGAAGAGAAAGGGCTGTTCGATTGAATTTGTAGCTCATGACGTTTCTGGATGGTCGTAATTATTATTTATGAGAGACCTCGCGCGCTCTGGGTCATAACTATTTGTTTTTCAGGTCTTTTTCAGGTTTGGAGCGTGGTGTTGAAAGCAACGATTACTGATAGGCCTCAATGAAATCGCTTGATAACGAGGCCTTTTTGGGGCTCAAAGCGCGCGGATGGTTTTGCTTGGTTTGGCTATAAATTTTACGAGCTTTTTTGTGTCCTCACCTTTAATCCGCTTAAATCACGAACTGTCCTGTGGGCCACCCAGATCGATTGGGGTCTCTCCTCCAAGTCGTTGCTCGACGCTCTCATTAATTTATTCTAATCAAATTAATTAGAAAGCGTTGTCGAACAGCTTTTTTATGTTTCAATTTACTCACCAAGGCCTATTCTTCGAGTCGGATCTAGGCTCTGGAAACCCAAGAAGGTACAACCAAAAAAAACCTCCGAGAAAAACAAACAACCTGAACATCGGCTCGATTCGACAGTTGTACACTTGATTTCTGAGATGTTTTATTTTATTGCTTACAGCAGCCAAGACTTCGATGAGACTTTGAACGAACAAAAAACCCAAGGTATTGTTTTCCTCCCTCAAAGGCCTCAACTCAGCAGCAGGGGTCCCAGGAAAGGGAAATTTAGATGCAAATTATGTTATTTAGGAAATTGTTTTTATTAGCGGTAAACGCTCGCTCGTTCGAAGATTTGTGTTGTGGTCCCATTTTTGGTCCCGTGTTGGGCGTTTTTTTTTTTTTTTTTCTATACTTCAGGTGGAAATTATGGCCTATCGGAGGTCTGTCGAGTGGAGGCCTATTAGCAGACACACACACACCCAATACGGGTTTAAGGTGATGCTGCCACACGGTACTTTGCTGGTCGTTTTCGATAAGTTATGGTTCCGTTTTTGGGCAGAAAATCTCAGGTGGAGGTTTCGAAAAAATAACGCAGGTGGATTCCATGTGTGGGTCTGTTGCGTGTTATGGAACTGGTGATTTTAGAAATTGGAGTCGGTTTTCTGGTCATACCTACAAATTAGTGGAATTTTTCTGGTGGAAACGTGAGATGTTATGTCTATATATGGACGAGGAGTGTCTGTCGTCAATAATTACTAATCAAACCGTTTATTAAATGTCCTACTACAGTTTGATGATGGGATGTTGTTTTCTTGGAACTGGTTCTTATCTTATTGTTTGATCATTCCAATATCTCATAAATACCATAGGACACTTTGTATGAAAAAAAAAATCATTTCATATATTTTTTTAATCATTAAAAATATTTGTTTTGTCCTAAATTTTCCACGGGCACTAACGCAAAACCCTGCTCACATTTCTCGCCGTCGTAACCATTGTCGTCATCGCCCTCTCGAATGCTGTGTAAGATCACGACCACCATCCGACGCTCCACAAAGTGAAGAACGCGTTCTTTCGCTCTCTTCTCCCCGCTCCACTCTTATCTCCAGGGCAAAATCTTCTTCATTTAAATCGCAATACACCTACACTAGCGTGGTTCACGTTTCTATGAAAAAGACAAAAGGTGTTATTTTGTCTTGCATCAACCGGAATTTCGTTCTTTTATGTCCCCAGAAGCACTCCTGAAAATTTGAGCCCATTTGGTAAGGTCTAGGAGCTCCAGTTTTAATTTGAAATTTATATGGGATTTTGATTTATTTTCCATGGTAAACTATCTTTTTTTACATTGTATTAGGATTTTTTTTATAAATCGATGAAATGACTTGATTCTTATAGTAGGAGATAGGTTTTGAACTGGGGAATAACTTTGTAGAACATACCAACATGCTAGGAAGTGACCCTTTAAAGATACAGATACTTTTAGATGATGGCTTTTGAAGGGGACAGCCACCATCTAAAAGTATCTGTATCTTTAAAGGGTCACTTCCTAGCATGTTGGTATGTTCCACAAAGTTATTCCCCAGTTCAAAACCTATCTCCTACTATAAGAATCAAGTCATTTCATCGATTTATAAAAAAAATCCTAATACAATGTAAAAAAAGATAGTTTACCATGGAAAATAAATCAAAATCCCATATAAATTTCAAATTAAAACTGGAGCTCCTAGACCTTACCAAATGGGCTCAAATTTTCAGGAGTGCTTCTGGGGACATAAAAGAACGAAATTCCGGTTGATGCAAGACAAAATAACAACTTTTGTCTTTTTCATAGAAACGTGAACCACGCTAACCTACACTTGTTCGCCCAGAATGGGGCCTCGAAAGGGAATCGCCACTCCCATCCTCCTCCAATGGTCGTCTTCACCTGCCGACAATCGTGCCTCCCACCCGCGAAGATCGTTGAACCTGCCTCGACGAAGTCCCGGACTTGCCGGTACGGTACATGCCGTGTGCCTGAATTGAAGAATACAGAAAAGGAATCGGGAATAATTATTAGTTGTGTGTGTATGTGGAGTGGTGGAGGTGAACCTGCCGAAGAGCACTAATTCCTGGATTTGCAAGGACCCACGGATCAAGTGGAGGATGAGCTATCGGATACGGTAGGTGGCTCAATAGTTGGTCGTTTCATCGAAGTATTGCGTTTTTTTATTTTTCTTAAATAAGATTTTTAGATTTTTAGAGTTTAAGATTTTTAGATTTTTAGATTTTTAGATTTTTAGATTTTTAGATTTTTAGATTTTTAGATTTTTAGATTTTTAGATTTTTAGATTTTTAGATTTTTAGATTTTTAGATTTTTAGATTTTTATATTTTTAGATTTTTAGATTTTTAGATTTTTAGATCTTTAGATTTTTAGATTTTTAGATTTTTAGATTTTTAGATTTTTAGATTTTTAGATTTTTAGATTTTTAGATTTTTAGATTTTTAGATTTTTAGATTTTTAGATTTTTAGATTTTTAGATTTTTAGATTTTTAGATTTTTAGATTTTTAGATTTTTAGATTTTTAGATTTTTAGATTTTTAGATTTTTAGATTTTTAGATTTTTAGATTTTTCGATTTTTAGATTTTTAGATTTTTAGATTTTTAGATTTTTAGATTTTTAGATTTTTAGATTTTTAGATTTTTAGATTTTTAGATTTTTAGATTTTTAGATTTTTAGATTTTTAGATTTTAGATTTTAGATTTTTAGATTTTAGATTTTTAGATTTTAGATTTTTAGATTTTTAGATTTTTAGATTTTTAGATTTTTAGATTTTTAGATTTTTAGATTTTTAGATTTTTAGATTTTTAGATTTTTCGATTTTGAGATTTTTAAATTTTTAGATTTTTAGATTTTTAAATTTTTAGATCTTTAGATTTTTAAATTTTTAGATTTTTAGATTTTGAAGAATGAACGATCGAATTACAAGTTCAACAATGTAAAATTCGGGGAAATGACCCAAAAACATCTAAGTGGAACTTCGACCCAACTGCCCTTATCTTAGCCAGTGCATGGATTAAGAATTAACTCGTAATTTATACGGACGTGGTCGTCGGATCTCCGGTGCCCTGAAGGAAAATTCTCCCCCTTACTCGGAATCACGCGCGGAATCGAATCGGGATCACGTCGCAGTCGTGCCCCAAACCAACGAAGTTGACGACGATCGCGAAAAAAGGCGTTCGCAGAAGATGATGATCGCGCCCGCGCGCACTCGTTCCTTTGGGAAAACATAATTGAGAAGGGCTCACGAGATCCCAGGGAAGATGATCGGATGATCCCCCGTAAAAGGGTGTGACTCGGCCGAGGGTGCAGCGAACCTTATGAATCATTAAACAATTCACTTGTTGTGGTTGGAGAGGGATCGTTGAGCCATCTTGAGTACACCTGCACGATAACCCAAAGACGGGCAAGGTTCTCGATCAACGATCGATGATCCCTCGGTTATTACGAGTTATGAACGATGAAGTTCTGTGTTCGACCACACCTTAACTCGTCATGACCGAGAGAATATCCTTACGGAAGATCACGCGCGATCGTTCCCCTTGATCTCGGTTGCGATCACAACTTAAAACCACGTGCAGACATTCCCAACAGCAACAGGTCATTCTGGAACTACAATGTCTCCCGATCTTGGCGATCCATAGCGCGCGCTATTAGCATTCGTTGTTGTTGCAGATCTTCGAGGAAATTCCTTCCCAAAGAGGTGTCGGACTGAACACGTTTAAGTCCGGTAGTCCGCGCCGGGGCTTTCTTTGTGCGCGGGGACCTGCGCTGGAATTTCCGGAACGTTTTGGACACGGACCTCACTCGCAAATGTCGACCTGTTGAACGATCAGCGCTGCAATAAGTGCAAGTGTATGTAATCTGTAATGCACATGTACGGTATTTATGGATTCAGCAAACCCCAGCGGAAGATCTACGGTTGGACTCCGCTGCAGATCGGGAGGGGAAAAGCGGTTTGTACCGTGGTTTGTAAGGCACGGTTTATCGCTCTCACTGTGCACTGTGGCTGAGCTGATAGTGCCGAGGAGGTCGTTCACAAGTTCTTCTCCTCCCGCTGCAAAGGTAGAGCCTACATTGTGCAGAAGCAAAAACCAATATTGTCGGGTCGATTAGTTTGGTTCGGGATCTGCTTGAAACCAGCTACCTACGGCACAGAAGTGGTAGCAGAAGCCTTTCGTGAGTTCATTCAGCAGGGAGATAATATAATATACACGCGGTGCTGCGTTTATTGATTTTTCGTGTTTTATCGAGAGGGGCCGTGATCGTGGAAGTTGCTGCACTTTTGCAAACTCACACGAACCTACCTGTTTTCGGTAAGATTTGCAGGGCTGGTTTTAGAACGATTTGTTGCACAATATGAGGTAGGTTGGATTTGAAGTTTTGTTATAATCTTAATCCTCTTCCTATGATTTGTCCCCGAGGGTTGATCATGCCATCCTTCCAAAACAACCGTTACCCAGGTCCTACCGAGAATCTACCTGGCCACAATATCTCAAGCCGGTGGCAGTTGAACCTTTCTTCGGCGGCAACCTGACCCGAGCGAAGTGGTTCAGCAACGTTTAAAAATTTGCTAATTTTTAGCACAGAAACCCATCCCTCAGTCAAAAGGTAGCCGCTTCTGGGCAGGTCTTGCGATGAATCCGAACCTGCAGGGCATTTCAATTCGGACAAGCTTGGGATCGTTGAACCTTTTCCTCGTAGGTCATCGCTCCTCAACGTGGATGGCCCTCAATTAGGACCTCAGAGAGGATCCAAACTCTGAAAAGGATCCAACAGTTTTCACCAAACAGGTACCCCCGTTTTTTGTTGTGCTCAACCGAGGGGGACCACACCCTTTTCACCTAACTGTAGATTGCCGGGTTTTCGCAGAAGTCGGACGAAATCTCGGTAAGTTCACTGCCGCCACCGCAAAGTGAAAAGGGTTTCGCTTCCTAGAGGGGCAGAACCGTTTTGGGCAAATTAGAGGGTTCGCGGTCAGCAGCTTTGGTTGACCCTTGTTTCGTGAAGAAGCGCGCTCCAGCGGCGGTGTGGTGTCATGTTTTATTGGGATGGACAGGAGCTAAACGAAGGCCTCGATGGTGTCCGATGGGTTTTGCGAGGGGGTTAATTTTGTGTGTACCTCACCGGGCTTTCACTGACCCAAATCTGTTTTTGGGATTGACCCCGGGGAGGCGCCCCAGCGTGGCAGGTCGTTCGGACCTGCAATTAGGTGGAGTTGGTAAGAGTTTCACTGAAAATCATTGAACATGTCTCCGTTCAAGTATTACTAACTGCTTCAAAAGAGCACCTGAAGAAATGCCCGCGCGATTTATGGTCAAAATCGGGTCACAAAACGGCGCAGAGGTCACGGCCTGATTGGGAATGCACATACATTATTTCGGCCTTTGGGACGCGCAAAAATTCTTCCTTGTCTTCCCTCTCCAACTCTTGAGCACGTTTTGCATGGTGCATTACATTATTTCATGGAACACGCCACGGCCACCGCGGTCAGCCAGGCCCCAAATAAGGATTTTTCGGGACGGAATTTAAAACGGATTAAGATCGGGCGTGCACGTGAGGGCAGCTCGATTAAACTGCTTCTTTATTGTTGTTTGTTCTTGGAATTTGAACAGGTCATTTTGCGATTTAATTTCTGGTGGAAGAACTGATAGAGGGAAATGTTACAAAAAAATCATGAAATTTGATTGCAATTCTTTCTAAAATTGTTATAAAGTTCATTCAAATATCTTCTTTCGAAACGCTGAATTGGGAAAAATATGATTGAAAATAAATTTGAAAGTTTAAATAAATTAATGCTAATTAAATCAGAAATGTTGTGCTTATGAACAAACGGGTTAATGATTGGTTCTGTTATGCTCGAGTAACAGCAAGTTGAAAATCAAAATCAAAATCAAACCCAAACCCAAACCCAAACCCAAACCCAAACCCAAACCCAAACCCAAACCCAAACCCAAACCCAAGTTGTTAGTTTTTAGTTTTTAGTTTTTAGTTTTTTGTTTTTAGTTTTTAGTTTTTAGTTTTTAGTTTTTAGTTTTTAGTTTTTAGTTTTTAGTTTTTAGTTTTTAGTTTTTAGTTTTTAGTTTTTAGTTTTTAGTTTTTAGTTTTTAGTTTTTAGTTTTTAGTTTTTAGTTTTTAGTTTTTAGTTTTTAGTTTTTAGTTTTTAGTTTTTAGTTTTTAGTTTTTAGTTTTTAGTTTTTAGTTTTTAGTTTTTAGTTTTTAGTTTTTAGTTTTTAGTTTTAGTTTTTAGTTTTTAGTTTTTAGTTTTTAGTTTTTAGTTTTTAGTTTTTAGTTTTTAGTTTTTAGTTTTAGTTTTTAGTTTTAGTTTTTAGTTTTTAGTTTTTAGTTTTTAGTTTTAGTTTTTAGTTTTTAGTTTTTAGTTTTTAGTTTTTAGTTTTTAGTTTTTAGTTTTTAGTTTTTAGTTTTTAGTTTTTAGTTTTTAGTTTTTAGTTTTTAGTTTTTAGTTTTTAGTTTTTAGTTTTTAGTTTTTAGTTTTTAGTTTTAGTTTTTAGTTTTAGTTTTTAGTTTTTAGTTTTTAGTTTTTAGTTTTAGTTTTTAGTTTTTAGTTTTTAGTTTTTAGTTTTAGTTTTTAGTTTTTAGTTTTTAGTTTTTAGTTTTTAGTTTTTAGTTTTTAGTTTTTAGTTTTAGTTTTTAGTTTTTAGTTTTTAGTTTTTAGTTTTTAGTTTTAGTTTTTAGTTTTTAGTTTTAGTTTTTAGTTTTTAGTTTTTAGTTTTTAGTTTTTAGTTTTTAGTTTTTAGTTTTTAGTTTTTAGTTTTTAGTTTTTAGTTTTTAGTTTTTAGTTTTTAGTTTTTAGTTTTAGTTTTAGTTTTTAGTTTTTAGTTTTTAGTTTTTAGTTTTTAGTTTTTAGTTTTTAGTTTTTAGTTTTTAGTTTTTAGTTTTTAGTTTTTAGTTTTTAGTTTTTAGTTTTTAGTTTTTAGTTTTAGTTTTTAGTTTTTAGTTTTTAGTTTTTAGTTTTAGTTTTTAGTTTTTAGTTTTTAGTTTTTAGTTTTTAGTTTTTAGTTTTTAGTTTTTAGTTTTTAGTTTTTAGTTTTTAGTTTTTAGTTTTTAGTTTTTAGTTTTTAGTTTTTAGTTTTTAGTTTTTAGTTTTTAGTTTTTAGTTTTTAGTTTTTAGTTTTTAGTTTTTAGTTTTTAGTTTTTAGTTTTTAGTTTTTAGTTTTTAGTTTTTAGTTTTTAGTTTTTAGTTTTTAGTTTTTAGTTTTTAGTTTTTAGTTTTTAGTTTTAGTTTTTAGTTTTTAGTTTTTAGTTTTTAGTTTTTAGTTTTTAGTTTTTAGTTTTTAGTTTTTAGTTTTTAGTTTTTAGTTTTTAGTTTTTAGTTTTAGTTTTTAGTTTTTAGTTTTTAGTTTTTAGTTTTTAGTTTTTAGTTTTTAGTTTTTAGTTTTTAGTTTTTAGTTTTTAGTTTTTAGTTTTTAGTTTTTAGTTTTTAGTTTTTAGTTTTTAGTTTTTAGTTTTTAGTTTTTAGTTTTTAGTTTTTAGTTTTTAGTTTTTAGTTTTTAGTTTTTAGTTTTTAGTTTTTAGTTTTTAGTTTTTAGTTTTTAGTTTTTAGTTTTTAGTTTTTAGTTTTTAGTTTTTAGTTTTTAGTTTTTAGTTTTTAGTTTTTAGTTTTTAGTTTTTAGTTTTTAGTTTTTAGTTTTTAGTTTTTAGTTTTTAGTTTTTAGTTTTTAGTTTTTAGTTTTTAGTTTTTAGTTTTTAGTTTTTAGTTTTTAGTTTTTAGTTTTTAGTTTTTAGTTTTTAGTTTTTAGTTTTTAGTTTTTAGTTTTAGTTTTTAGTTTTTAGTTTTTAGTTTTTAGTTTTTAGTTTTTAGTTTTTAGTTTTTAGTTTTTAGTTTTTAGTTTTTAGTTTTTAGTTTTTAGTTTTTAGTTTTTAGTTTTTAGTTTTTAGTTTTTAGTTTTTAGTTTTTAGTTTTTAGTTTTTAGTTTTTAGTTTTTAGTTTTTAGTTTTTAGTTTTTAGTTTTTAGTTTTTAGTTTTTAGTTTTTAGTTTTTAGTTTTCAACAAACAGAACTGGACCAACAAAAAGGGCGCACCTGTCTTCTGGATATCCAAGACTGGTACCCCGTCATCACGTGGAGGAAGCACGGCACCCGACGCAATTCCGTCCATCAACCACAAAAGTCAACTAACGGTTCTCCTGCACGCTCACAGCTCTTCTTTTTTTCGGGTCTGGCACCAAAAACGCCAAAAAGATCGTCGACGTTCTTGGATGAGCCGACCTCCACCTTCTTCTTGGTTTAAGGGAGAATGGGGTTTGTGGAATAAAAAATTCTAAATTTTTTAAGACCCATGTGCCCATGTTGTGCCAAGATTTGTTACAGCTGATTTTATATTAAAAAAATCATTTTTTTCCAATCTTCCCTAAACCAAGCAAGAGAAGTGCACATTTACCACTCCAATATATATCTAGTAAAATAGATGTTTTCGACTGATGCTGAGGCCATCTCGCCGTGTCGGTGTTTGCGGTTGATCATCCCCCTCCCCTTCACCCCACGTACTTGGTTGATGGTAACATCCATCAAGAGAAGAGTCTCTCTCTGAAGAGGGAAGACCCACCTACAGGTAGCAAAACACCGAACCCATCAATAACCCAACTTTCGCGTGCTTGCCCCGACTCTCCACAGACGGGTGTATAGGCCAATTCTGGACGCTGCTAAACATATCATTATCCTCGTAAATGAAACATTATTAAAATCAATGATTCGTTGTAATCTTGCCCCCTTTCAAAACTGGCGAGGTGGTGTGGGCCCCTGCGGGACTACTGGAACAGTAGTAGTTGAAGGTAACGAACTTTCTTCGAGGCACTTTGCATTGAGGCCTGATTTGTGGTTCTATTTTGATTTGCCTCCCCCCTCGATCTTCGCCTGTGAGTTCAATCTCAATCGGTTAATAATTCCGTTTAGTCATTTCTTCAAAAAAAAAAAAAAAAAAAAAAAATGAAATCAGATAGTATTGAGCGCGATCCATCGATCGATCAGCAGTGGGTCCCGGGGAAGCCAAATTGGTAATAAAGCTTTCGCGTTCTCCCTCATTACCGAGCTGAATCAAACCTTCGAAGAAAAAAAGCCTCAAACAATCGAAAACAAAAAGTCACTTGCGCTAATGGATTCCGCCGGTTTTTCTTCAGGTGGAAAAGTACAGTTAGAGTTAGAATTTTACCTCCCACCCCCACCTCCACTAGCTACTTTGGGAGAGAAAACGCACTTTGCAAGAGAGTCCGAGCAACAAGTGCTTTTTAAAAGACCACCAATTTTGACCTCTCTCTCTGGTGCTTTCCGCTTTTTTTATGCGCCCAGCCACCCACAGACCCAAGCTTTAGGCTGTAATTTAGACCTGGAGGCCCTAGCAATTGGCATATTGGGAAGAACAGTTATGCGAACAGAGCTTGATTGATGCTACACATTTATCAATTAGGCCAATTATTTGGAGATTGTAATGGGGCGAAGTCACTTCATGAGAGTGCATGATTTCTCAAATTAAAATTTGGATAAAAAGAACAGTTGAAACAATCAGCCCACACACGGCTACTCTGAAGACGCACATTCTAACAGCCGTAAATCATACACAAAGTCAACCATCAATCACGTGCGAAACTCTCCGAACAGATCCGAGATCTTCTAATGCGGACGCGATGAACCCTTGACTGCAACTTCAGCCCTAGTAGAATAGTGTTTTAATAAAAAATAATAAAATTTATGATAATGAAACGTTCCCGACCGAGCTACCGGATTTAGCAGCAGCAGCAACAACCTCACTCTAGACAAGACCAGAAGTCTTGTCTTGAAGGGAAGAAAAATGAGCAGCAGCCCTCAGCAGGATGATTGCTCTGCTTTCTGCTGTGTGCAGTGTTGGACCTTGCAAAACTTCCAGTAGGTAGCCCTAAATCTTCTTTCCGTCACCGGGGACGTGGAAGACGGTGTGCGATGCACTCTATTGCAGTAATAATCTTGACCATCTTCACCGCCATGATCATCATCATCAGCGTAGCGTTTATGGGATAGGAACTGTGAAGTGGAGTGAGTTTGATCCTAAAACGTGCAAGTGCCCATTTCTTCTAGTATCTTCATGTGCTTAACTGTCTAGATGTGTCTTCAAATGCCCAATAATCTTCAAACATCACCAAGTGCATAATAGTATAGTGTATTCCAAGATTCATCTAGAATCTTCAAATTCAAAATAGTCTTTTTGCAATTCCGTCGTGAAACTACTTACTTTTCCTGTCATTCTTGAACGACGAAATAGCCTACTTTTCTGTACCAAAAATAACAGAATCGAATAGCAACACTTTTCAATATAAATGCTGAAAAGTTCTACTTTTCAGCACTCAAATGGGTGCTGAAAAGTTGAACTTTTCAGCACTTGTTTCGAAAAGTAACACTTTTCAACATTTTTTTGATTGAACGATTTACTGACAAAAATATGAAATTTTGACTTAAAATTTCACTCAATGGTTGTTTTTCGGAATTGCAAAAAATGTTGTATGGAACTCGTTGCAAAACTTGATTTTTTCAGCACTCTTCGTATTTATCCAACTCGGTGAACCTCGTTGGATAAATGTACGACTCGTGCTGAAAAAATCCTCTTTTTGCAACTTGTTGCATAAACTACTATTTAGTAATTCTGATTGCCCAATATTCCTAGAACTCATTAGTCTTCAAGTATCGTCAAGTGCCCAAAAGCCTTCTTCTAGAATCGTCAAATGCCCATTAGAATGACAAAAATGACAAAAATGACATAAATGACATAAATGACAAAAATGACAAAAATGACAAAAATGACAAAAATGACAAAAATGACAAAAATGACAAAAATGACAAAAATGACAAAAATGACAAAAATGACAAAAATGACAAAAATGACAAAAATGACAAAAATGACAAAAATGACAAAAATGACAAAAATGACAAAAATGACAAAAATGACAAAAATGACAAAAATGACAAAAATGACAAAAATGACAAAAATGACAAAAATGACAAAAATGATTATTTGGATAATTTTGATAATTTTGATAATTTTGATAATTTTGATAATTTTGATAATTTTGATAATTTTGATAATTTTGATAATTTTGATAATTTTGATAATTTTGATAATTTTGATAATTTTGATAATTTTGATAATTTTGATAATTTTGATAATTTTGATAATTTTGATAATTTTGATAATTTTGATAATTTTGATAATTTTGATAATTTTGATAATTTTGATAATTTTGATAATTTTGATAATTTTGATAATTTTGATAATTTTGATAATTTTGATAATTTTGATAATTTTGATAATTTTGATAATTTTGATAATTTTGATAATTTTGATAATTTTGATAATTTTGATAATTTTGATAATTTTGATAATTTTGATAATTTTGATAATTTTGATAATTTTGATAATTTTGATAATTTTGATAATTTTGATAATTTTGATAATTTTGATAATTTTGATAATTTTGATAATTTTGATAATTTTGATAATTTTGATAATTTTAATAATTTTGACAATTTTGATAATTTTGATAATTTTGATAATTTTGATAATTTTGATAATTTTGATAATTTTGATAATTTTGATAATTTTGATAATTTTGATAATTTTGATAATTTTGATAATTTTGATAATTTTGATAATTTTGATAATTTTGATAATTTTGATAATTTTGATAATTTTGATAATTTTGATAATTTTGATAATTTTGATAATTTTGATAATTTTGATAATTTTGATAATTTTGATAATTTTGATAATTTTGATAATTTTGATAATTTTGATAATTTTGATAATTTTGATAATTTTGATAATTTTGATAATTTTGATAATTTTGATATTTTTGATATTTTTGATGATTTTGATAATTTTGATTATTTTGATAATTTTGATAATTTTGATAATTTTGATAATTTTGATAATTTTGATAATTTTGATAATTTTGATAATTTTGATAATTTTGATAATTTTGATAATTTTGATAATTTTGATAATTTTGATAATTTTGATAATTTTGATAATTTTGATAATTTTGATAATTTTGATAATTTTGATAATTTTGATAATTTTGATAATTTTGATAATTTTGATGATTTTGATGATTTTGATAATTTTGATAATTTTGATAATTTTGATAATTTTGATAATTTTGATAATTTTGATAATTTTGATAATTTTGATAATTTTGATGATTTTGATGATTTTGATAATTTTGATAATTTTGATAATTTTGATAATTTTGATAATTTTGATAATTTTGATAATTTTGATAATTTTGATAATTTTGATAATTTTGATAATTTTGATAATTTTGATAATTTTGATAATTTTGATAATTTTGATAATTTTGATAATTTTGATAATTTTGATAATTTTGATAATTTTGATAATTTTGATAATTTTGATAATTTTGATAATTTTGATAATTTTGATAATTTTGATAATTTTGATAATTTTGATAATTTTGATAATTTTGATAATTTTGATAATTTTGATAATTTTGATAATTTTGATATTTTTGATGATTTTGATAATTTTGATAATTTTGATAATTTTGATAATTTTGATAATTTTGATAATTTTGATAATTTTGATAATTTTGATAATTTTGATAATTTTGATAATTTTGATAATTTTGATAATTTTGATAATTTTGATAATTTTGATAATTTTGATAATTTTGATAATTTTGATAATTTTGATAATTTTGATAATTTTGATAATTTTGATAATTTTGATAATTTTGATAATTTTGATAATTTTGATAATTTTGATAATTTTGATAATTTTGATAATTTTGATAATTTTGATAATTTTGATAATTTTGATAATTTTGATAATTTTGATAATTTTGATAATTTTGATAATTTTGATAATTTTGATAATTTTGATAATTTTGATATTTTTGATATTTTTGATGATTTTGATAATTTTGATTATTTTGATAATTTTGATAATTTTGATAATTTTGATAATTTTGATAATTTTGATAATTTTGATAATTTTGATAATTTTGATAATTTTGATAATTTTGATAATTTTGATAATTTTGATAATATTGATAATTTTGATATTTTTGATGATTTTGATAATTTTGATAATTTTGATAATTTTGATAATTTTGATAATTTTGATAATTTTGATAATTTTGATAATTTTGATAATTTTGATAATTTTGATAATTTTGATAATTTTGATAATTTTGATAATTTTGATAATTTTGATGATTTTGATGATTTTGATAATTTTGATAATTTTGATAATTTTGATAATTTTGATAATTTTGATAATTTTGATAATTTTGATAATTTTGATAATTTTGATAATTTTGATAATTTTGATAATTTTGATAATTTTGATAATTTTGATAATTTTGATAATTTTGATAATTTTGATAATTTTGATAATTTTGATAATTTTGATAATTTTGATAATTTTGATAATTTTGATAATTTTGATAATTTTGATAATTTTGATAATTTTGATAATTTTGATAATTTTGATAATTTTGATAATTTTGATAATTTTGATAATTTTGATAATTTTGATAATTTTGATAATTTTGATAATTTTGATAATTTTGATAATTTTGATAATTTTGATAATTTTGATAATTTTGATAATTTTGATAATTTTGATAATTTTGATAATTTTGATAATTTTGATAATTTTGATAATTTTGATAATTTTGATAATTTTGATAATTTTGATAATTTTGATAATTTTGATAATTTTGATAATTTTGATAATTTTGATAATTTTGATAATTTTGATAATTTTGATAATTTTGATAATTTTGATAATTTTGATAATTTTGATAATTTTGATAATTTTGATAATTTTGATAATTTTGATAATTTTGATAATTTTGATAATTTTGATAATTTTGATAATTTTGATAATTTTGATAATTTTGATAATTTTGATAATTTTGATAATTTTGATAATTTTGATAATTTTGATAATTTTGATAATTTTGATAATTTTGATAATTTTGATAATTTTGATAATTTTGATAATTTTGATAATTTTGATAATTTTGATAATTTTGATAATTTTGATAATTTTGATAATTTTGATAATTTTGATAATTTTGATAATTTTGATAATTTTGATAATTTTGATAATTTTGATAATTTTGATAATTTTGATAATTTTGATAATTTTGATAATTTTGATAATTTTGATAATTTTGATAATTTTGATAATTTTGATAATTTTGATAATTTTGATAATTTTGATAATTTTGATAATTTTGATAATTTTGATAATTTTGATAATTTTGATAATTTTGATAATTTTGATAATTTTGATAATTTTGATAATTTTGATAATTTTGATAATTTTGATAATTTTGATAATTTTGATAATTTTGATAATTTTGATAATTTTGATAATTTTGATAATTTTGATAATTTTGATAATTTTGATAATTTTGATAATTTTGATAATTTTGATAATTTTGATAATTTTGATAATTTTGATAATTTTGATAATTTTGATAATTTTGATAATTTTGATAATTTTGATAATTTTGATAATTTTGATAATTTTGATAATTTTGATAATTTTGATAATTTTGATAATTTTGATAATTTTGATAATTTTGATAATTTTGATAATTTTGATAATTTTGATAATTTTGATAATTTTGATAATTTTGATTATTTTGATTATTTTGATAATTTTCATAATTTTGATAATTTTGAATTGATGATCTGACATTAATATTTCTGCTGTCTGATAGATTGAACTAAAATGCCAGCTAATACTGCCAAAAAATCAGCTTCTGTATAAATTTGAATTTTAGAAGGAACTCTTTTCCGTTCAAACTCTCTCCATCTCACAGTTAATTCAGGTAGCCCACAACAACGGTGCTGCACCGTGTACAAATGAATAACGTGTTCGAGTGGATCTACCCCCCTTCTCCCAAATTTCACCACTCGGTAGCTACTGTCCAGCTTATCTCCTTGGACGCACACGCAACCGGTAGCCGGTGCTCAAATGTCACGGAAAATATAAGCTTCAATTTCAATTCCCCCGTAAGAGAGAGAGGGCCCAGGGATAAAATCTCATGTTCAAATTGATGAAAGTATGAAAAATCTCCCCTTTGATTAGATTGCACTGAAAAGTGTCTGTCCGGTGGAGGGACCATCATATCTTGCGCGCCATAAGCGGACAGCTAAGTAATCCGGCTGACCCGTTGCGTTGCGTCCTACCAACTTGCGCAATAATAAGATTACTATTTGATAATGCAACGCTCCGCGTTGGGTGCTTCTTGGAGCGCAAATGCACTTGGCACATAATTGATTCCATGCCAAGTTATGGAAATAAAACTTTCAATAAAATTTCGATCAACAAGACATAATTTTAGCAAATTTATACGGAACATCATCGGTCTCAATAACCACTATCGATTAGAAAACTTCCCTGAAGCTTCCATAGAAATGGCTTGCGATAGATTTGCCAATCCAGATTGGACCAGCAGCTGCGTTGCTGGCCTCTGGGCAGTACCATTCATGGACGACCCACAATAAGTGCTAATAAAACTGCACTTGCGCGCACCTTGCGGAGATACCACGCTCGGTCCAATATTTTAATCCCTGCTAAAATAGGTAAATACTCGTTACGCATGGATGGTGAGTGGCTGCTGGAACTTTTCGAGATGGCTTGATTCATGGGAAAATGTCAGATTGGTTTGGGTTTTTGAAGTCAGCTTAGCGTTAGCTGACTCGACAGGTGTGCGATTGCCAGGATCCTGGTATGGGATTTGATCTTCTTAGAATACCATCTCGATGCTTGTGTGCTCTCTTATACTAACTGACATTTTGGTGGTTACGAGAAAATCGACTTTTTAACTTTGAATTACTGTTTCTGGGAAACTGTTCGACAAACAATTGTCCTAATAATTTTAAAGTATGCTCCTGATATAACTTAAAGACATGGTAAAATATGAAAACTTTTGAAATTCAAAAAAAAATTTGGCAGAGAAATTACGAAAAAAAATCATGCTTGCAATTAGCACAAGTGTGTCTTGAACAGTGATTTGTATGAGTTAGCACAAACGTGCACAGGGCAATTTTGCAGTTGAGCTAAAATGCTTCTTCGATGGCAGAGTCGTGTATACTTCCAACGTGGCACTTGGTACAAAAGTGCGCAGAGTCATTTTATTGTTAAAATAGTAGTTATTGCTTGTTTCAATGTTTTTGCGTAGTAACTTTGAATTGTTGCTAGTTAAGGAACATTTTTCTCAACAAAACTTTTTTAATAGACTTGTTTATCATTAAATTTATTGTGAAAATTGCAGTTTTTGAGAGCAACTACCGTTAAAACATGAATTTTTTTAAGAAAAACTAAGTGAAGTGTGATGATTCATAAATATAAGTATGATAATCCATGAAATAGCTTCAATAAGACCAACTATGACGAAAACCGAATAGTTCTACGCTTACAAACAGAAGAAAATGATTTTGTAAAAACTTTGAGCTAGTTTATTTTATTTCCCTCATGTCATACGACCTTTTAGAAATGCAAGATATCCAGGGCACAAACCATAGAACTGTTATGGTAGATTGCAGTTAGAACAAGTGTGTCTATTGCAATGAATTCTTAGTTTGTATCGAATAGAACAAAAGTGCTCCAAAAAAATCAATACTTAGTCTTTGAACATGGACGACCCCTACAGTTGTGCTTAGTGTGCACAACTACTTGAATGATGTTGTTACGTGTTTTTTTTTGGTTTGGACGACCCCTGCAGTTGTGCTAAGTTTGCACAACTTCTTGAAGGGTGTTTGAGTTGGATATTTGGGTAAGGCTAAGTTTGAGATTGGTTAGTGGATGTTATTGTTACGTAGTTTTTTTTATTGGACGACCCCTGCAATTGTGCTAAGTGTGCACAGCTACTTGGAGGGTGTTCAAATTGAATATTTGGGTTAGGCTAAATGTGACATTGGTTAGTGGATGATGTTGTTACGTATTTTTTTTTGGATAGGACGATCCCTGCAGTTGTGGTAAGTGTGCAAAACTACTTAAAAGTGTTTTAAATTGGATATTTGAGTTAGGCTAAGTGTAACATTCATTACACCGTAACATTCGTCACACCGTAACATTCGTTACACCGTAACATTCGTTACACCGTAACATTCGTTACACCGTAACATTCGTTACACCGTAACATTCGTTACACCGTAACATTCGTTACACCGTAACATTCGTTACACCGTAACATTCGTTACACCGTAACATTCGTTACACCGTAACATTCGTTACACCGTAACATTCGTTACACCGTAACATTCGTTACACCGTAACATTCGTTACACCGTAACATTCGTTACACCGTAACATTCGTTACACCGTAACATTCGTTACACCGTAACATTCGTTACACCGTAACATTCGTTACACCGTAACATTCGTTACACCGTAACATTCGTTACACCGTAACATTCGTTACACCGTAACATTCGTTACACCGTAACATTCGTTACACCGTAACATTCGTTACACCGTAACATTCGTTACACCGTAACATTCGTTACACCGTAACATTCGTTACACCGTAACATTCGTTACACCGTAACATTCGTTACACCGTAACATTCGTTACACCGTAACATTCGTTACACCGTAACATTCGTTACACCGTAACATCCGTTACACCGTAACATCCGTTACACCGTAACATTCGTTACACCGTAACATTTGTTACACCGTAACATTCGTTAAACCGCAACATTCGTTAAACCGCAACATTCCGTTACATCGTAACATTCGTTACACCGTAACATTCGTTACACCGTAACATTCGTTACACCGTAACATTCGTTACACCGTAACATTCGTTACACCGTAACATTCGTTACACCGTAACATTCGTTACACCGTAACATTCGTTACACCGTAACATTCGTTACACCGTAACATTCGTTACACCGTAACATTCGTTACACCGTAACATTCGTTACACCGTAACATTCGTTACACCGTAACATTCGTTACACCGTAACATTCGTTACACCGTAACATTCGTTACACCGTAACATTCGTTACACCGTAACATTCGTTACACCGTAACATTCGTTACACCGTAACATTCGTTACACCGTAACATTCGTTACACCGTAACATTCGTTACACCGCAGTATGGTTACACCGTAAAATTGTTATACTGCATCATTCGTTGCATCGTAGCATTCTTTACACCGTGACATTCGTTACACCGTAATACACCGCAAATAAAACATTTTTCAAGTCTTTGTGCACACTTAGCACAACTGCAGGGGTCGTCCAATAAAAAAAACGTAACAACATCATCCATTCATCAATAACACACTTAGCCTAACTCAAATATCCAATTCAAAACCCCCAAGTAGTTGTGCACACTTAGCACAACTGCAAGGGTCATCCATTAAAGAAAACTACGTAACAATAACATCCACTAATTAATCTCACACTTAGCCTAACTCAAATATCCAATTTAAAACATTTTTAAGCCGTTGTGCACACTTAGAACAACTGCAGGGGTCGTCAAATCCAAAAAAACTACGTAACAACAACATCCACTCACCAATATCACACTTAGCCTAACTCAAATATCAAATTCAAAAACCCCGCAAATAGTTGTGCACACTTAGCACAACTGTAGGGGTCGTCCATTAAAAAAAACTACATAACAATAACATCCACCTACCAATGTTACACTTAGGGGTCATCCAATTAAAAAAAACTCTGCCACTAAATAATTTTTTGACACACTTCGTCTAACTTACAACTTCTTCACGTATCCAAATGTGCACACTTGTGCTAATTGCCTTCCAAAATAGTGCTCCATAATATTGCTCAAACTAGTAAGGACACCTGGCAATTTACCATAATATTATAGTATAATCGTATTTTTATGGATTTGCGTGTTTTCAAAAGGTCAAGCCATGATGAAAAATAAGAGAGCACATCCATGATGCGTTCGAAAATGTCAGTTAGTACAAATGGTTGCAGGGCGATATCTCCGCGTAGGAAACGAATTTTTCAGATCTCTTAGAAGCGTTTTGCAGGGATTTTAATTAGCTAAAAGATGGCATCATTAACTCATTTTGGCCCAAAAGTCAGTTAGTACATCAGAGCACAGAGGCATCGATCTATGGTTGGAAAGACGACTCAATCTAAAGTTCAAATTTTTCAAAAAATCTAAATTAATGACCCTCGTGACCAGGTGCACCCGGAGTTCATTTCCCGTGTTGATTCCCCTTCTCCGAGACGGAAGTGCTACTTGTTCAAATTTCACTCATTTCTCTCACACGAACCGTAATTTTCCCACACATGCGGTCACCCCTTTCCAAAAAATAAAAACAAAAAAAACAAGACCCCTTTGCAATGACAAAATCCAAAACAACAGTCATTTATTTGAAAATTGAGATACCACCACCGAAGAGTGCTGCAACCTGTTCATCTGTTTGCGATCCTCTTCCTCAGACCCGCTGTCTGATCGGATCATTATTGGTTGGCCCCGACACTTTCTCACGCTATCCGTCCAAGGGGCTTTCTAGCCCGAGATTTCAACCAGACTGCGATGAGGGCGACGACGGGGTTTGGGGAAGGTGTCATTATTCCCAAATTCGGGTGCCACAAATGCCGCGCGCGATGGGATGTTTACTCTTTTACATCATCGATTTCCTCTGGGCTCTGTGTCATAAATTGTCTGTGAAACATAAACACACCATCAGGCACGGCAGCTCAAATGTCGCTCTTTTTTTTGAGGAGCTGAGTAAATGGTAAACAAGAGAAAACAAAAGGGTATGGTTAAGGGTAGGGTGACCATCAAATTGAGCAAGTTTGGTAAATTAGCCCTTAGGGCGGATATAGTGCTGATTAGGTGCTTGAAAAGTGCTTAGTTAGGGCTTATTAGCACTTTTAGTGAAATCGACACAACTAAACCTTCCAGGTCACCCTAGTCTTCGTCCGGGGGTCCCGGGAGGGTCACCCCTCAAAAATCAACATAAGTAAGTCACATCGCGGTGGCGCAGAGATCGTTTTACGCTCAGCCACTCTTTCTTCGCGTTGCAGAGAGGTCCGCCGCGATCGCCGGGGGAATATTTGCGCTCGAATCTCTATAATTTGGCGTCCATAAATTTTTGAAATAATTTTAAATTTCCTGACCACGACAGCACGACGACGGCCACGCCACGCAGAAACGCACTTTACTTCGTCGTCGAGCAAACCCGGAATCTGGCGGTCCGAACTACCTTGGTAATTTGATTAAGAGTTATGGTTTCGTTTAAAATATCAATTGAAAATGGTAGAAAATTGCCGGTTATTGTCAGCTGATCGGGGGGTTCCCACAGAATTTCACCGCTACTACGGCTGAAGTGGCCACAATTAAGACCTTAAACGCGACGCGGGTAATTTGCTCCTTCCCGACTGAACTACCACGGACTGGAACTCAGACATTTGACGTGACGCAATCGGCTCTGGTGGTACGCCGGTTGTTCTGTGATCTATCTAATGGTGCGCACACGAGAGGGCGCGCTTCCTGTGTTTACGCGGGGAGTCCAAATGGGGGCCCTTTACGAGTCATGGGAAAATTTTGGGACCGCTGAGGGGGAATGTTTGGTTTGTTTTGTTATGAAATCATTTGGGTCATTCCAGGTCAACTGAGTACACTTTTGGACTCGACCTTCACCGATTTGGACCAAACTTGGAACGTTCATCTATTGATAGTTAACAGAAATTCCAAGTTTGGTGCTGATTGGACCATCCCTCTATCTGGCACCGCCCTTGACGATTTTCTAAAAAAAACTTTTTTTTCTTTTAATCATAACTTTGCAACTATTTGAGCAAAAGACTTTCTTCAGGTTGCATTTTATAGAAAATTGTCCAAGAAATTCGATAAAAATAAAATTTTAACCATCAAATGCCCACTAACATTATATTTTTACGTCTTAAGTATTAAAATTCAGTTTTGACCAATTCCTTATATTTTTATTTGTTTTAATTTATCACTATCGTGTTCATCGGACAATTTTACATAATAATCAATATAGACCTCAAACTAAAATTAACTATTGGCGAGAAACCGCAATTTTGCTGAAAAAAGTTTGATTTTGCGCTGCACTCTCTCCTATGAATTCAAATCCGAAATAAGATTCTCACATATAAAAAAATCGAACTATGCGGGATTCATCCCTTTTTGTTAAAAAGTACACGATGTACTTCCGAGTGCTGCGTAAAATCAAGTTTTTTTCAGTAAAATCGCTGTATCTTGCCAATAGTTCATTTTAGTTTGAGGTCTACATTGATTATTATGTAAAATTGTCCGAGGAACACGATGGTGATAAAATAAAACAAACAAAAATATAAGTAATCGGTCAAAACTGAATTTTAATATTTAAAAAGTTAAAATATAATATAAGTGGGCATTTAAGGATTGAAATTTTATTTTTATCGAATTTCTTGGACAATTTTCTTTAAAATGCAATTTGTAGAAAGTCTTTTGCTCGAATAGATGCAAAGAAATGATTAAAAAAAAGTTTTTTAGAAAATGTCAAAAATAGAGGGATGGTCCAATCAGCACCAAACTTGAGATTTCTGTTAACTATCGATAGATTAACGTTCCCTAAAAGTTTGGTCCAAATCGGTGAAGGTCGAATCCAAAAGTGTACTCAGTTGACCTGGAATGACCCATTTGTATTTTTAAATTCTTTCTAAGGTCTAAATTATCATAAAATTTTATTTTTTTTATGTGCAAAGTTATTCTGTGATCTTCTCCAAATATATGAATAATTTTAGATTTGAACAGGGTTAAAGATTATCTTTTGAAGTGACTTTGACTCAATCATTTTTTTTAAAAGCTGACACATTATATCAAGTCTAATGTAAAATTAATTACTCTAGCATCACCCTCGACAATCTGGGAACGGATGTGAACAACCATCCTTCATAATTAGCCAGTTCAAGTTAACCAGCAGTTTACAACAAAAAGTTACCCCCAGTTCAAATAAAGACCTCTCCCATCTCGATTACAGCCAAATTGTTCTCCGATTCCCCCCCTAGTTCGAAAAGTCACTTCCCTTCAGCTGCCACCGGCAAGTCACAACAACGACCACTCTGCCAAAGTCGATCACCAATTATGATTTATTATGATTTTTCTGAATAAATTTTCCCACACATTTTCCACCCTCTGCCTCACTGCTGCTTTGGAATTTGAATCGCTCGCAGCTACTTGTTTGCTGGAGTAATAAAAGAGTGCAGACGAGAAATTTCCCCCCTCTGTTTCGTTTTTTTTTTCTTGCTGCCACCATTTTCCACTTGTTCTCGGCTGGTTCCGAAACTGTACATATTAATCAGGGTCCCTGAACGACTGAGAGAGTGCAGCAGCAGCAAAAAGGCAGCCTTATTTTTTCCCAAAGGGTTTGATTGCTATCCAGGCTTGAAACAATAAATAAAATCAGAGAAAAATAACACCCTTTTTCGTTGCACTTGGCTGGCCAACAGGGAACTGCCCCCCTCGTTGAACGGCCAGGTTAGCCGATGCAAGTGCAGGCTGATCTTTGATAAGTGCAGGGGGTTTGCACTGCGGCGGCCACTTGGGCAGGTGCATTTCGTGTGGTTGCAGCAGCCAGCTTCGTTGGTGCACTTTCCATGGGAATAGGCCAAAGGGTCGTGTTTGCTGGCATAAATCAGAAGCGATGGGAGCATCGTGGTGGAGATTTAAGGGTACTTTTTTTGTTTTGGTCGTTGTGGAATTCGCTCGATTTGTGGTCATTCGGTTTGATTGAAGCATCGTTTTTTGAATTTCCAGTTGCTATATTTTATAAATTTTGGTGATAAATTAACCAAAAACTTTTTTTCAGTTATGAAAACGTTGATAGTGCAATTAGCATTAAAAATGCTGAAAGTCGATTTGGAATTCTTGAGTTGGAACCGAATTCTGGACTGTATCGTGTTTATTACAAGTTCCGTTTGGTTAGTTGATCGAATCTTTAATAAATTTGGACTTGTCTTGCAAGTTTTATGATGATTTTAAATTGAGAAAAGTTGATAAAACGCGGTGTTTCGGCTTTAAAGGTTTTAACAAAGTATAAAAAAAATCAACATTTGATCCATAGTCTACTCTACATAATGAGAAAAATTGCAATTTGGATAGTAAAAAAACTAATTATTTTTTTCTTGAAAAAACGTACATTTAAAAAATTTAACCATTCTTTCATTAGATACAAAATCTGTTCAAATGATAAGATTTGATAGTAAAGTGAGGATTATATTGCTCTAAAATATTTTTTTCTGTCGGTTTTCTATTTTTTTATGTATATTTTAGTAATGAACCGCAGAATGTTTTTTTTTTCCCCATTTTAATTCATTAAGCCTTAGAATTTTTTCAACTTCGATTTTGCCTTTCTCTTCGTACATAATGTATTTAAAACAATTATCTCTTTTGTAATTTTTTCAATGGCTTGAAACTACAGTTTTATTTTTATTAAATTCACAGATATTAGAAAATTTAAGATGCTGGATTTCATTTAAAAGTTTCCAAATTGTGTTTTGGCTGACTAAAATTTTTGACGTTTTTGTGAATTTTGTTTAATGAAAAGCACTAAATTTTTGGTAGACTTCCGATACTGTTTGACAGAAAGATCAAACTTTTGGTTACTTTTTGAGTTATATTTTAACATTTAAAAATAATAAAAAAATATAAAAAAAAATATTTTCATGAAAAAACTACCAGTTCCTCCTCCTAAATTATCATTAATGACAGTTAACAAAAAATCTTGTTTATATGGATAAAAAAAACAAATATTTTCGATTTCATAATCGTTTAACTTTTTGAGGTTTAAAACACTCATTAAAATTTGAAATGAGAAGGAACATTCAAAACATTAAACTTATTTATTGAAATATTTGCTAAAAAAGACTTATGTTAGTTGTTTTTATGTTCATTTTAATTAAACAAAGTCAAATCAAAAAGACTTGTTGCAAAAATTACTCTGAATGTTAAAAAAATCAACCTTTATGAAATTCAATTAATTTTAAAATTCTACGATAAAAATATCAACAAGCTTGAATTATAATATCAAAAATTAGTTCTAGGTATTTTTTCCTCAAAACATAAATCCTAACAGCCAGAGTGGTCACTCTACTCCCATTTTTGAATTCTCGACAATGGAAATCAAAATTTAATTATAAAGTTAATGTTAACTATCAAACAAAATTTTCCAAAAATTCTTCGGCAAAATATATACTTTTAAAAACAGACAAAAATAAAGTTTATGGAAATCGAACTCTAACAACTGAAAACAATAAGGAATGCATTTTCCTGCGACGTTGGTAATGTTTTGCATACTTGAGTTCATTTTAAAAATAATTATTTTTCATGTGTACTACATTTATTAATTTATTAAAACCAATTGAAAATATTAACAAAAAAAAAAAAAAAGATTTGCCATGCACAAGTTCTTGAAGAACTTTAGAAATGTGACAAAATGGAACAGACTTATTGCTTCGAGCTGGTTTTTGAAATTAGGAACCACTCTATTTTCAATCTGATGTTTCAATTAAAATTTATTTAATTATTGTTAAAAAATCATTCAAGAGTGAAGCTGTTGCAAATATTTTTTAAGTTTATGTCCCTCGACTGTGACCAAAAAAAAAGGTTTAGAAATTTAAATTACGAGCCACTACTGCCACTAATGAAAAAAGTGTTTTAAAATGCATAATACACCTGTCCAGTTGTTCTGCCATCATAAGTTTCCAAAATATCTAAGTATTGACAAAAATTGAATTTTGCGCGAAAAATAAATTTTTTGGTGTGGTTTAACTTTTGAGTTTCATTTGCATCGAATCGAATAAAAAGGAAAAATGATGCAGACCGGAGCAGATATTTTTTAAAAGTTTATTTGACTAGGCTATGACTGAAGTCGAGGGAAATTAAATTTAAAAAATGTTAAATTGTAGTTTATGCAATAAGTTGCAAAAAGAAATTTTGTTCAGCACGAATCGTTCATTTATCCAACGAGGGTCACCGAATGGAATTATAAACCAAATATCTCTGTGTTAAGTCAATTAACCATTTAAATTAAAACAATGTTGAAAAGTATTAATTTTTGTTACAAGTACTGAAAAGTTCAACTTTTCGGCATCCATTTCGGTGTTTTGAAACGAGTTACTATTCGATTCTGATTTTTGTTGGGAAAAGAGGGTTAAGGTAATTGGCTTGCTCGATTTTTTCCAGTTTTTTTGGTTCAGACCTGATGACCCTATAATTCCCAAGTAACATTTTTTCCCAGGAGTTCTACAAGAGCTCTTCAAGATAGCTACAGCATAGCAGTTTGGACTGCGGTAGGATAAAATTCTCTTCAAGTACTCTTCCAAACTCCTGAACTGCCCCTGATCGCATAAATGTCCCATATGCATTTTCATCGTTTTTGAGTTATTGATGCAATTTTGTTCAAAATTGTGAGATCTTTCAGAAAAGCATATAACAATACTTTGTTCTAGAAATCAGGAGGAAATCCAGTTTTTTTTCGCGAAAACTTAACACGTAACCTTATGTGTGGGACAAACTTCAAATGCGTTTTTCTCAGCTTGCTGTTTTTGCATATGGGACATTTATGCGAACATGGGCAGTGAAGAAGTTTTGAAGAGAATTTTATCCTAACGCGGTCCAAACTGCTATGCTGTAGCTATTTTGAAGAGCTCTTGTAGAACTCCTGGAAAAAATGTTACTTGGGTTATTACATATCAAAAACGACTATTCTGACTAAAATATTTTTTTTGTGATATTTCTTATCATATTTGTTATTTGTTACATTTCAGGAATATGATATTGTTTCAAAAAAAAAAATATTTAGCATCTCTGTGGTAAGTTACTGTTCATGAAAAATTTTACAATCATAATATTTTTTTCTTTGGTTCAAATTTGATCATAAAAATAATAAAAATAAGTTTTTTTTAATTTTGTCATCATTATCATACCCTGTAGAAAAAAACTTAGTTTATCTTAAAACGAAAAATTTTGAAATTCCCTCTTTTTTCGCAACCCCTTTCTCACACCGCTCGTAACTTCACGCCGAATAATCACAAACTGCCGTGCGAATGAGCGTCCAATTTCGGATCACCTCGGGATCTCGTCGTCGACGTCAACCGCAAGTGCATCCCGAATAAGGGCCTTCGATGCATTTATAAGTGATATTAATTTTGAGTTTTATTAACGAAACACGGCAATAAAGTCTTCCTCCGAAAGGGGGGGGGGGAGGCCTTCCTTTTGATTGCCCCTTGTCATGAAACACGGCGACGCGGTGAGAAATTGCTCTCCATTGGCGGATGTTTTCATTTTAATGATGTTAATGGCGAATTAATAAATAATTTAAAAAATCATTAACACACGTTTCGTGGACGGGATCGGGGTTCTTCTTGTTTTTCTGGAGCAAGCCGCGCGCGGCTTCTTTTGGGCTTGGTTAAATTTTGGGATAACAGGTTTGTGGTGCCACCCAGCGTGACCCGCGGGCCCTTCATTTTTGGCGTGCCCCAAAAGGATCCGTCATAAATTGGACCCCCATTAAATGGGTGGGAGCTGGGGCAATCGAAGTCGATGAACTTTGGTGTTGTGCGTGAAATTCCCTCGAGGGAGAGCAGGAAGGATAAGATGAGAGGAGCTGCAGAAATAAAATCAAAATTAATCGCCCCCGCTCTGTGCGCATACGTATGACTTGATAAAGATTCGCGGTGATCTGGCGGCTCCGGGACTCCCTCAGGTGCTCTGCATTCCATCGTGATGCGGGAGTGTGAGTTGGTGTGTTTGTGTGTGGCGATTCGCTGGAACCGCTGGACTTGTAGGGGAGGCTTGAGTTAATTTGATGTTATTTTTATCAGAATTGTTTTGGTTGTAACTCACTTAATCATATTAATCACTCAATCACTCAATCACTCAATCACTCAATCACTCTATCACTCAATCACTCAATCACTCTACCACTCAATCACTCAATCACTCAATCACTCTATCACTCAATCACTCAATCACTCAATCACTCAATCACTCAATCACTCAATCACTCTATCACTCAATCACTCAATCACTCAATCACTCAATCACTCAATTACTCAATCACTTAATCACTCAATCACTCAATCACTCAATCACTCAATCACTCAATCACTCAATCAATCAATCACTTACCCGGGCAGACGGTAATAACAAAATTAATAATATTTCAATAACAAATCCTGTAAAAATAACAAAAAGTGTTATTATTTTATCCTGAAGTTCAACTTCAAGAAGAAAAAATGATAACAGTTTCTGATAAAATAACAAAATTTGGTATTGAAGTGATATTATATTGAAAATGTTTAATAACACGCTAATAAGAGGAAATGTTATACATTTCAAAAACTCTCCTAATAACAAAATTTGGTATTCGTTCGGTATACTGACTTAGAAATAAAATTACCATAAATCGCATAAATGGAAAAGTTTCTAAGTGTCCATAACACAATCTGTTATTATTTTTTCTTTTGTTAAATATGTTTAAATCTTTCGGATAATTTTGTCTAATTTCGTCGGGGTCATTATTTTGGCCATGAAATGGGGTCCTTAAGCTAAAATTATTCTAAAAAGTTGAAATTTTGAAAGTTGATTTTTTTTATTATTTGATATATCCCCTAAGGGACTTTGCTAAAATTGGCTAGAACTATGGGATAATTTTGACCAATTTCGTCAGGGTCATTATTTTGGCCATGAAATGGGGTCGTTAAGCTAAAATTATTCTAAAAAGTTGAAATTTTGAAAGTTGATTTTTTTTTTTTTTTTTTTTTTTTAATTTATATTTATTCAATTTTCTTTTCCATGTACATTCATTCAGTTAAAATATTATTGAGTGTCCAATCACAAACGATGACTTTTCACCTCAATTTTAAATACTAGCAACTTTCATTTATTCATGAAATATTGTAGCTTTCGCTATTCAGTGATTTCAAATGTAGGAGGTCCTACATGTACAAAAGGGAAAAGGGATACCTTAAAACTAACTTATAAACTATATAAAGAGCGGATCAATGCAGCTGAAGACTGCAATGATTTTTGTCGAAATGCATCAATTATCTTATTGGACATAACATCCAAAGTGTCAACTTCGGCTAATTGATGAAGTTCACTGGTGCTGAACCAGGAGGAAGTTTCAGAATCATTTTCAGAATTTTGTTCTGAATCCTCTGAAGTTTTTTCTTCCTGGTTAAGCAACAGCTTGTCCAGATCGGCACAGCATAAAGCATGGCAGGTCTGAAAATTTGTTTATAAATTAACAGTTTATTCTTGAGACAAAGTCTAGAATTCCTGTTTATAAGTGGATACAAACATTTAATATATTTGTTACATTTAACCTGGATACTTTCAATGTGATCCTTGTAAGTAAGGTTTTGTCAAAACCAAGTCCAAGATATTTCACTTGATCCTCCCACTTTAAATTTACCTCATTCATCTTTATAATGTGATGACTTTTGGTTTAAGAAAATCAGCCCTTGGTTTGTGAGGGAAAATAATAAGTTGAGTTTTGCAGCATTTGGAGTAATTTTCCATTCTTTCAAATAAGAATTGAAAATATCCAAGCTTTTTTGTAATCTTCTTGTGATGACACGAAGGCTTCTGCCTTTGGCGGAGATGCTTGTGTCATCAGCAAAAAGTGATTTCTGACATCCTGGGGGCAAATCAGGCAAGTCAGAAGTAAAAATATTGTATAAAATTGGACCCAAAATGCTTCCTTGAGGGACGCCAGCACGTACAGGTAGTTGATCAGATTTGCTATTCTGATAACATACCTGCAGAGTACGATCCGTCAAATAATTTTGAATAATTTTCACGATATAAATCGGAAAATTAAACCTTTTCAATTTCGCAATCAAACCTTTATGCCAAACACTGTCAAATGCTTTTTCTATGTCTAGAAGAGCAGCGCCAGTAGAATAGCCCTCAGATTTGTTGCTTCGAATTAAATTTGAAACTCTCAACAACTGATGAGTAGTTGAATGCCCAAGGCGAAATCCAAACTGCTCATCAGCGAAAATTGAATTTTCATTAATGTGCGTCATCATTCTATTAAGAATTATTCTTTCGAATAATTTACTAATAGATGAAAGCAAACTAATGGGCCGATAGCTTGAGGCTTCAGCAGGATTTTTATCCGGTTTCAAAATCGGAATTACTTTGGCATTTTTCCAACTACTGGGAAAATATGCCAAATCAAAACATTTGTTGAAAATTTTGACCAAGCAACTTAAAGTTGCTTCTGGTAATTTTTAATTAAAATGTAAAAATGCCATCCTCACCAGGGGCTTTCATATTTTTAAATTTTTTGATAATAGATTTTATTTCATTCAGATCCGTATTAAAAACTTCATCTGATGAAAATTCTTGTTCAACAATATTCTGAAATTCTATTGAAATTTGATTTTCAATAGGACTCAAAACATTCAAGTTGAAATTATGAGCACTCTCAAACTGCTGAGCAAGTTTTTGAGCTTTTCCCCATTAGTTAATAGAATATTATCACCATCTTTTAAAGAAGGGATGGGTTTTGAGGTTTCTTAAGAACCTTTGAAAGTTTCCAAAAAGGTTTGGAATAAGGTTTAATTTGTTCGACATCTCTTGCGAACTTTTCATTTCGCAGGAGAGTGAATCTGTGGTCAATAACCTTTTGCAAATCTTTTGAATTCGCTTCAGTGCAGGATCACGAGAACGTTGATACTGTCTTCGGCGAACATTTTCAGACGAATCAGAAGCTGAAGATCGTCATCAATAATGGGAGAATCAAATTTGACTTGGACTTTAGGAATAGCAATATTCCTAGCATCCAAAATTGCATTAGTTAAAGATTCCAAGGCTGAATCAATATCAGCTTTGGTTTCTAAAACAAAATCATGATTTAAATTATTCTCAATATGATGCTGATACCTGTCCCAATTAGCTTTGTGGTAATTAAACACAGAACTATTGGGTCTGGTAACTGCTTCATGAGAAAGTGAAAAAGTTACTGGAAGATGATCAGAATCAAAATCAGCATGAGTCACTAAAGGACCACAATACTGACTTTGATTTGTCAACACCAAATCAATTGTTGATGGATTTCTAACAGAAGAAAAGCAAGTTGGCCCATTCGGGTATAAAACCGAATAAAGACCAGAAGTGCAATCTCTGAACAGAATTTTACCATTGGAATTTACTTTTGAATTATTCCAAGATTGGTGTTTGGCATTAAAATCACCGATGATCAAAAATCGAGATCTATGCCGAGTAAGTTTATTCAAATCCCCTTTGAAATAATTTTTATTTTCCCCAGTGCATTGGAATGGCAAATATGCAGCTGCAATCATAATTTTCCCAAAAGAAGTTTCAAGTTCAATGCCCAAACTTTCAATAACTTTTAACTTAAAGTCACGTAACGTGCTATAAGTCATACTACGGTGGATAACTATTGCAACTCCACCGCCATTTCGATTCATTCGGTTATTAGTTATAACTTTATAATCTGGATCACTTTTCAAATAAGTGCCAGTTTTTAAAAATGTTTCGGTTATAACAGCAACATGCACGTTATGAACTCGTAAAAGTTGAAAAATTCATTTTCTTTCGCTTTTAAAGAGCGAGCATTAAAATTCATAATATTGATGGAATTACTTAGATCCATGATTAAACTTCAGGGTAAGAACAACATCATTCGCAAATTTTAATCCAATCTGGATTGCTTCCATCATGGATGTAGCATTACTCATTGTTTGAATCAAACCAAACAGTGAGTTTTGCAAAAAGTCATTTTTCAAACGTAACATCGCCGAGATCAGAAGATCCCAAAGCGTTGCCAGCAGAAAAATTTTCAAATGAGATTTGAGGTACCTGCCCAATTTCAGAAAGATTGGTAGAGGATTTAAAATTCGTGGATGAACCCGAACCCGAAACGACGTTAGCATAAGAAATGCCATTGTTGTTACCTAACTTTTCCACGGTAGGGGTATTTCTAGAATTGTTCGAGTGAGACAGCACGAACGTTTGATTTAAAGATGCAGGTACAACCTGACTTTGAGAAAATTTCGGTTTGGATTTCGGCTGATGCTTAGCACGAGAATCCAAAACCTTTTTCTGATGGGGCAATCCCAAAATTTGATTTGTGATTTCCACCACAATTTGCACATTTAAATTGGGTGACTTCTTTCACGGGACAATTGTCCTTGTCGTGAGAAGAATCCCCGCAAACCATGCATTTTGGAACCATGGCGCAATGATCAGTACCGTGACCGAATGCCTGGCAACGCCGGCACTGGGTCAGATTCTGGCCATTACCGCCATGTTTCTTAAAATGCTCCCACTTTACCCGTACATGGAACAAAAACTGAACTTTGTCCAAAAGTTTCAAATTGTTGATTTCATTTCTGTTGAAATGAATCAGATAAAATTGTGAAGTCAAACCAAAGCGAGAAATATTCCCGTTTGATTTTTTCTTCATTGGTATTACTTGGGATGGGACAAAGCCAAGCAACACCTTAAGTTCGTTTTTGATCTCATCCACCGACAAGTCGTTGGAGAGACCTTTCAAGACCGCCTTGAATGGCCGAGCATTCTTGGTCTCATACGTGTAGAAATTGTGTTTGTGGTTTTTCAAATAACCAACAAAAGTTTGGTGATCTTGTAAAGATTCCGTCAACAAGCGACATTCTCCTCTTCGACCAAGCTGGAACGAAACCTTCAAATTGCAAGTTTCCTTGCAATTCTTCAGTTGCGTTCGAAAGCTGGCCAAATCGGAGACGGAAGTCACTACAATTGGCGGAGCCTTTACTCGTTTCTCGACGGCAGAAGGCTCAGTACGAGGAGAAGGTTCCTTGTCATCAGTTTCGGATAAAACACCGAAACTGTTTGTCAATGGAATTGGAGGATTGACCTCACATTCAGAATCAGAATCAGACCTCAGAAGAGGCTGTTTTCTTTTTCTGTTTCCGTTAGCCGGTTTAGCGTTCAAACGCTTCACCGACGTAACGACCAAATCTTCAGAAGATTTGCGTTTACCTTTGTTTTGACGCATTTTGCAAGCAAAGTTCTCTTAAAAAGATGGCTTCGTTTGTAAAATACAACAAAATTTCAGGCGGGGTTAGTCTTGAAAAGACTGTTTAGAATTTTGGAAAATAACTCAGGTAGTCTTTAAAAAGACTGTGAATTTTGTTTTGAAATAACTCTGAGCTTAGGTAGTAAAAAATACCGCAGCTCTAGTGTCCGTTCACCACGAAGGTTCGCAAGACACTGAAGTTGATTTTTTTAATTATTTGATATACCCCCTAAGGGACTTTGCTAAAATTGGCTAGAACTAAGGGATAATTTTGACCAATTTCGTCAGGGTCATTATTTTGACCATGAAATGGGGTCCTTAAGCTAAAATAATTCTAAAAAGTTGAAATATTGAAAGTTGATTTTTTAATTATTTGATATACCCCCTAAGGGATTTTACTAAAATTGGCTAGAACTATGAAATAATTTTGACCAATTTTATCGGGGTCATTTATTTCAACATGAAATGGGGTTTCAAGCTAAAATTAATCCGATAAAATTAACTTTTGAGAGTTAATTTTTTTTTAATTTTTGTTATATTCCCTAACGGAATTGATTTATTTAATGAGAATTTTTGATGTGTGAATAACAAAAACTGTTATTATTTTCACAGAGCCAGGAAGTCGGAGCTGACGTTGAAGTTCGAGCTGGAGTGAGACCTCGGAGACTGCATCGGATTCAGCAAATTTTCAGCAACTTTTACTTGGAGTCGGAATCCGTGAAGTCGGGTATTTTTAGAGAGCTGAAGTCGTCGTTTCACGTCATATCCTGCATCCAGAGTCGGAGTTGTCTTCAAAGTATGGATTCAAAGTCGCTTGGAGGTACCCGACTCTGCAGCCCTGACTAGTACAGAGGAGTTATGGCAACTGCAGGTTTATTTGCAAATTACAAATAAACCAAAACAATAACTTTTTTTTGTTATGGAGACATACCAGTTCAATAAAATTTTTTGTTGTTATGCTGCTCCACCTCTCCTAGGGGAGCGGCCGTGGCTGACTGGTTACGGTGTTCGCTTTGTAAGCGAATGGTTCTGGGTTCGATTCCCATCTGCTCCCAACGAGAAAGTTAAGAACACATAAATTTGAAATGAAGAATATGAACGAAAAATCAAAGTCGCTCGAGGCGGGGCTCGATCCTCCGTCCTTTGGGTTGGTAAGCAAAAATGCTAACCACTAGGCCATGACGACTTGGTAAGCTTGGACTGGAATTAGGACTACTGTTACAGAGAGCGAGTTGTGGCGCTATAACCACGGCAAATAGTGTCCAGGGCATTCGTGGAAATACAATGTCCCATCCCAGAGGGTCCCGGAGTACCAAACCTTCTTAGCATGGTGATCCCAACGAATACAACCAAATCTCGGAGTGTATGGTGGTGTGTCCCCACGCTTCTTCCTCCCCTGTCGATTCAGAATTGTGTTGTTGTTCGAACACTCAGTGCTCAAACTCAACCCAATTACGAGTCATCTCTGCGATACGGCTTTACGCAGTAGGCCTGGCCGCTTTAACGCTTGTGATGTTTCAATGCATTCTAATGCAATGGCGTACTGCAAATGTTAATAAATGACAAGAAGAGTGCTAGGCGTAATCTAACCTAAGGCACTCTCCAGGATCCCTTCGAAAGATTGGCTGCGCTAGGGTCTGATTAGATTAGATTAGATTATGCTGCTCCACCTCTCCGCACAAAATAACACATCTTGTTATTCCTTCATGATTTCTTCTGTGTTATTGGTTTGTTATTGCAATAACAACATAATAACAGTTTAAGTTATTCTTCGAACAAATCTTTGTTATTGATTTTTGTTATTTTAACAACTAATCCGATCATCCGAATAACATATTTCGATCTTCTCACAATATCAAAAACTGACCTTCCCAAGTTATTTCCGTCTGCTCGGGTACTCACTCCTTCTTCTTTTTTTTTGTTTTATTTGGAAACAGTTTTTTCTTTCAACTTTTAAAAATTTTCTAGTCAGATACCCCAATCTCCTCTACCTAAAAATCAACAGAGTCAGTCGTGCGGGAGAAATGCACTTGGCTCTCCGCTGCACCACGATGCACTTTTTAGTGGCGCAACTGCCGCAGAAAATGATTTTGTATCAAAGTTATTGATATCGATTCCTGGCGATGCTTACCGTTTTTTTTTTCGCGGGAGCATTTTTTCCACTGCTTCTCTCTCTCCAGTACGATGGTATGTTAATTCGGAATTCCATACCGTGGATCTTCCGAGGAGGGGAGGTTTGGAGGTGGCCAAGATCACGGTCAACGTTTGATACATTGCACTTCAGCAGAGCCGCAGGCGCTTGTTGGGGAGTACACTTGCTCGCGAAACTCGCGGGTGATTATCTACCGATCTCGATACATCCCCGGGAGCAACCCGGGTGAGCTCGAGCGCAGCTCGCCCTCTGGAGATAGCTTCTTTTCGCGATACCAGCGTCTGGTGAGTGAGTTTGCATTGAATTACTGTTGGCAAAATAGGGAATAGGAAGAATTTATAGCGGTTCGGTCATCTCCCGAGGGGTGCACATTTTCATTTTTCAGGGGGCACGCTTTTTCGCCGATCGGATCTTTATGGATCTCCAGGACCGGGGGTTCTTCCGGACCTGCAAACGATGCGCGCGCGGATAACACGGGACTCCCCGGACTACCGAAGCAAATTAAGTGGATGGGAATACCATAAATAGCTGATGCACCCGGCCCGTTGAAAGCCCGTTGAAGTCTTGCCGGGGTGTCTTCTTGATGGCCTCCCCGGAGAGTTCTTGGGCCAGCAGGGCTTCTAGCGGGTCGGAGTTGTCTCCTCGGCGGGAGCAGGTTTCCTTTTATTGCCTTTATCGGGGGGAGCCAAACGAGCACCGGACTGGAAATTAACATGAGAGGAAGCTTCTATTATGATGCCAATAATCGTTAAGGAAATTTGGCAGAATCGCGTGTGGGTCAGCGTCAACGGAAGGGTGAGATGTGGTAACGAGACCTCCTAACTGGCCACACAGAATTGGTTATTGTAACTTAAAAATTAAACAAAAAATCCTTCACTTGCAATATCTCTCGCACCTGGCATCGAGTTAACAAGATCAACGTCCAGCTCGATCAAAATGGTCTCCAAAATACCCCCAATAAAATAAACCAAGTAATTCCGCTGTCCCACAACCAGCTCCATCAAAATAAACAAACCGTTGGCGTTTTCCCCATTCCACGTCCAACCAACAACAGGTCAAATTATACCTGTCACTTAAATCGGCTTAACCAAAATGAGACATTTTTCGGGCCCACCGTGGCTTACCGGACTTCTTCCGAGGCGTGTGTTTCACTTTTCATTTCCAACTCCGGGTGATAGTGACGGGTCGCGGGCCCTCCGTTGCGTAGGCCCTATGATTACCCGGGACTGATCCCGTTCGGAATTTGGAGCCTTTCCTGTTCGCGGGTGATACGCCCTCAACGTCCTCCACCGCGAAAAGAGAGAAAAATACTTTGGGGAGATTTGATGATTACGGGTTTCAGGTGATGAAGATATTAATACTGTGGCCGGTGTGGTCATGGTGGTTAACGGTTTGTTGGATTGACCGCGAAGATGGGAGAGTGTTTTTTTTGTCGGGGATCGCGAAGTGGGTCAGTCGGGGGAGGTTGAGATGACCTTCGAAATTGAATCTACTGTGGTGAAGAGTTGAAAACTATCATTAGAGGTTTCAATTGAAGTGGATTTCATGATCTGTCAGGATGGGGGGCTAAAGGTCAATGACTATCGTGAGCTGGGTTGTAACAAGACTGCATTCTGAATTGGGAACATGCTTTGAAAGTCAAAATTTTGAAATTGATGCAAACATTGTGTTTTTCTAAACGCATTTTAATCGCAATTTTTTTATGTTAAGAAACAGTTTATGTTGATTTTGATCTGTTTGTTCCAGAGATCGTATCGTTTTAGGCTTACGGAAGTCGCGTGTTTTGACGTTCCATGCAAGTTCTCTTACAAAGTACACGTATGCGACTGCCGTTGGGCTATAAATCTGGTTAGCAAACCCTGTAACTCTGTTTTGTTGAATTCGACAACATGGAAATGTTTATAAAATCGTCAACATTTTTTTTTCAATTTTGCTGCAAATATTTTCTAAATCGAGAAAAATGTTGACGATTTTGGAAACATGTAAATGATGCCGAATTCAAAAACACAGTGTTACCGGCTATCCGAGTACATGAGATGATATTATGCCAAATGTGGCATCGCTGACTTTTTTTTAAATCAAACCTTTGGAAAACATTGCAAAAAAAATTGTCGAATAAATTTCACTTCTATAGTCTTTCTCAAAAAAACTCATAAGCGTTATGATTTCCAAAAGGATCTTTTCAAATAAAAAATAAATATGTTTCAAAGTTTGTGTCAATATTTGTTCGAAAATCTGGGAGCAAAAAAATCAAACAAAAATTAAATTTCTATTGAACTTGACTTGCAATCAACTGAAAAAAATACAAATGCATTTTCGTGCGATGATGAACATTTTTTTGATTAAACAAGTTTGACTTTTTTTTTCAATTTTTGTAAAATTTCAATGTCCGAAACCGTAAAAAGAAATTGGGAAGAAAAATATGTCCGTCAAGATTTATTTTTTACCAGACGACGCAAAATTTTGTACAGATTTTCCTTTGAATTGTAAGATTGAAATACATTTTTACTGAACTAGAGTCTTTAGTGAAAAATACAGAATTTGTCACATTTATAAAAAGAAACCTCAAGCTCTTAGGCCGTTGCAAATATTTTTTGAAGTTTATGTCCCTCGACTGTGGCCAAAGTCGAGGGGGGGGGGAAAATAATACAAAAAATATAAAAATTGAAATTACGAACCATGGTTTCAACACTTAAATTAAAAAAGTGTTTTTAAATGCATTCTACACCTGTCCAGTTGTTTTGCCATCATAAGTTTCCAAAATATCTATGTTTTGACGAAAATTTTATTTTTTGCGAAAAACAAAATTTTTGCGGTGCTGTACATTGGGATTTCATAAAAATTCAAAACATTTTTAATGAAGCCCAAACATGCTTAATATGAATATCGATGAGCAATTCCAGCTCAAAGACAAACTTGTAAGAAATTGGACGGGCTTTCTGAAAAAAAAATACACTAAAACAAAAATACACGCCACTTCTATGAGTTTTTTTTTTATTTTTAAGGCCAAAACATTAATTTAAAGGTGATGTCACGATTTTTTTCGTTTAAAATTATATGGAGACTTTTATGTAAAATTGTCTAGAGAATCGATTCCTACTACCGGTTTTCAAAAATTTTGATGTTTAGACCACATTTCAAAAAACAGTTTTGTTAAATGATTTTTTATTTTTTTAGGAGAGACAAACCATCCTGCATTTTTCGTCAGTCTTTTGGTTATATTTTATGTAATTTCCTCAAAAATTTTGAACGAAAAAAAATCGAAACATCACCTTTAAATTTATGTTTTAGACTTATAAATCAAAAAATTTCATAGATGTGGCGTGTATTTTTGTTTAAGTGTATTTTTTTCAGAAAGCCCGTCCAATTTCCTACAAGTTTGTCTTTGACCACTTTTTGATACGACGCAACGGCTTCGAGATACAGTAATTTTAAAATTACAAAATTTAAAAATATTTAAATACCTTACGCCCTTCTCAAATGTTATTTTCGAGTACTGTTAGCTCCATTTACACAAAAATGGCTTATATAGGCCAAGGATAACATGTCTACAAAGTTTCATTGAAAATGGAAAGGGTCGGGTACAAAAGTAAAAATCCTGATTTGAGCTGGAATTGCTCCAATGCAGAAAAAAGCATGATAGATTGTTTTTAGTTGATTAGACTTCTATTTTCATGGAAATTTTGATGTTTTTGGAAAAATATTTTTTGTCCCCCGAACCAAAATTGGGGGCGACATAAACTTTAAAAAATATTTGCAACGGCCTTATTCTGTACAAAATAAGAATCGAACGATGCGAAATTTAAAATCATTTTTACTAAACTAGAGTTTATGTGTAAAATTCTGAAATTTTCTCAAAATACCGTACCTATTTGAAATTACTCATATTTTTCATTATTTGCAATATAGGACTCGATGACGCAAAATTTTGAAAACATTTTAACTGTATTTAAGGTTTCTCTTTGAAATTTTTTAAAATTTGAAATACTTTGCCGAATTAAAAAAAATATAAATATATTTTTTCCTAATTATAGGATGGGTAACAAACAAACGGCGTCAAATTTGTTTTAATTCTTAAAGTATAAATTTTTGAAGTGAAACATGCTCAAATTTTCACAAAGCAACGTATTTAAAAAAAAATACACTTATTTTATATGTTTGAGATATACATCGTTTGTCACCCGTATAGCAAATTATGAATATTTGAGTATTTTTAAAATATACGGTATCCTATGGAAATTTTAGAATTTAGGGAAAACCCGTATGTTTTGCAGGTTAAGCACTCGCTCCTGGTTTCATCAAATTTGCTGATTTTCACTATTTAAACAATTTATATTGTAAGACTGTTGAGATACATTAGCTTGCTCACTTCATATTGAGCTATTTATCACTCGATTTTAGTTGAAAACGCTTTGATTAGCTGTAATTGAACGTCAAAGTGATATGGTAACATTAGAGCAGGCATGCCCAACGTATGGCCCGCGGGCCGGATCCGGCCCGTAAAACCATTTCTTCCGGCCCGCGACGGCTTTTCAGAATAGTTCTATGACCGGCCCGTTAGTCTGTTAATGAAATGTAAAATAAATAAATTGAATGTCTGAATTAAAAAAATAATATTGAGATCAAAATTTAACATATTTTAACAACATTCATCATTTTTGAAATAAAATCCTATAATTAATATTTCTAAACTGAAAAATGATGCAAGAAAACAAAGTTATCCCATTCGTAAAACTGTGAAATTTATGAAAAAAAACTTGGATTGTTGTCTAAAAACGTACAAAAAGACACTTATTGTTTTTTCAATTTGAACTGTGTTATTTTTCCAGAACAACTTTTCAATAATATAGTTATTTTTTTTAAATAATCCTTAAAAGGCATATTATTTATACTTAGAATAAATCGCTGCAAATATTTTAAAAATATTATAAATTGTCTCTAAGTGAGTCAAGAAATAAGGGAGCAAAAATATATTTTTTCATTAGCTATGGATTTCGAAGAATAACGAATTGATAATGATCAAATATATATTTTTACATTTTTAAAATTAGTGTATGTTAAAAATCATTTTAAAATATTTTTTAAAATATTTGAACAAAGGTGCATAACAACGCAAAAAGTTTTTATTATTTGTAAAGGATATTCGAATCAAAATTTCGTTTGAATAAATTTTATTATGTCTCATTTTTTTACATTGTAGTGTTGAGGATATTAAAGTTTATAAAATGCAACGACCACTGAAATTTTAATGTTTTTTTTTTTATAAAAAATAACATCAAGGTATTTAATTGCAATCTTCAAAAAAAATACCTATACAATTTTAAACAAAAAAAAATTAAAATAGGCCAAATAAACACATTTTTGAATTTTATCTTGTTTTTCATTCTTAAAATCAAGATTTATGAATCCTATTTGTATCACTAGTTCTTCTATTTACTTACTTTAAAACAACCTTATCATAAAAAAATGAAAAAAAGTGTTTTCTTTTTCAACTTTATTAAAATATTAGATCCGGCCCGCCACTGCTTCAGAAAAATCAGATCTGGCCCGCAGGGCCAAAAGGTTGGACACCCCTGCATTAGAGGCACGATGAAGTTTGGTGCTGTTCCCCTAGCGTCGACTGATACTCATATTGCAAATAATGAATATTTTTAGTAATTGAAAAGAATACGATTTTTTTATGAAAAGTTTTAATTTTACTCTAAAATTTTAGTTTAGTAAAAATCTATACAAATTTTCGTCGTGTCAAAAAATTACGATATTTTGAGAAAAAAAAATTTTTCACTCACAAAAAAAGAAATTTATAATTAACGTTTTATGAATTAAAATTTTTGTTTTCAGCATACATATTTTTGCTCCTTTTATTTTTTAAATCACTTTTTTAAGGAAAAAAACATTAAACAGTTGAAATAACAAGCCAGTATTCCAACCTTTCAATGAAAGAACCATTGAGAAATGCATTATACACCCATACATTTGATATGCAATCATTAGTTTTCAAAATGTTATATTTGACGAAAAAAAAAAACTGTGAAAAAAAACTTTTTGCGACAATTCGAAAATTCGATTCAGTTTATATTTTCATAAAAAATTTTAACGTTTATTGAAAAAAAAAAAAACATATTTTTCCCCCTGATTTTTCGGGACGACCTTGAATTTTGACTTGTTTTAAGTTTGAAACTTATAAATTTAAAACATAAAAAAAATATTTCATAGTTTTAAAATAAATATTTACCTTGCTTTTTCTTCCAAAAACCTAAAGATTCAGTTAAAATCTATGTTTCTCTTTAGTTGAGAGATCGATGAAAACTCAATTCACACATGTTTAGCTCCTTATTTCAAAAATGTTCAAAATTAAGGGCCTGGTGTCATTATCCGTAATGGAAAGTAAATTTCCAGTGCAGGGATCAAGACCTTAATTGATATGAGAGCATTACCGTTGGCGGTGGTGGTGGCAGCGGTATTAAGAGCTTACACCATTTTCAATAATTGATCGAAACGGGAAAGATCATAAGAGTGAAAGCATCAGCATTAAGCGGCTCCTCAAAACCACGCGTCATTTAGCCCCGGGACTTGGACCACTCATAACAACCTAATCCCGAAGTCATCAGACAAAGTGACAAATGATGTAGATTTACGCACGGAAGACCCTTCGAGCAATTCTGAGCTCGGCTTAACCTCTAAGCTGGTGCGGCGTTTTTCCTCAATTTCCCGATGATTTTCGGAAGCGAAAACTCAATTTCCCCCTCGCGCGGCTGGGACTGTCAAATTGACAGGCAAATTTTTCTTGGAAAATTTCGGTTCTCCCCCTCGACCAGATCGCAACTCGCAACTGCAACGAGAGTCTGTGTGTTTACCAAGGTGTCATTTAAATATTTTTCTCTATTACTCACTTTGAGGCTTTTAAAGTTCAATTTTTCTTCCACGTGGGCCAAAAATAAACACACACGCACGCATTCCAGGCGCGCGAGGAAAAGATATGTTTTTTACCACGTCAGAACCATGCAGGAATGCTCAATTCTCCAGAAATGAGCGCTCGGGGTATCGATTTTGGCCCCCGGCCCACAGACACTTGAAGTGCTCAGAACGCCGTCGCACCGGGCCGAGCCAGGCTGTCAACACTTCTTCGGCGAGATCACGCGTTGAAGTTTGTTTTGTTATTCTAGAAGCTGACGGTTTGCTACAAACTCTCGACAGATCCTCTGGGGAGATATTTTCGGAAGATTGGCGGTTGTGCGAGGAAGGCGACAGAGGAATTTGGAGATGTCATACGTGCCTTGCGGCTACTTTATGAAGACGAACTGGCCCCTGATGGCAGTGGCTTGGAGGTTGGCGTCACACATGTTGCGAGGCGGATCGCCATAATTTCTCGAACTCGATAAGTATCGATGGCGATTGGGTCACGTGTTGCAACTTAAGTCCAAAAAAAAACTCTCTTTTGTGTAAAATTTTAAGCAAAATAAACTAGTTTGTTTTAGATATTTTCAAACTTTCCAACCTGAATGTTCCATTTCCCTCATACTTAATTCATTCGTGAAAATCGTGGGCCGTCCCGGTACCGGCAGCAACGTAACTTCAATTACGCGACAACATGGCTCCACGCGACTTAAATCCGTTTGGCTTATTGTTAATTTCCCCCTTTTCCCTTCTCATAACCAACTCACGAAGGTCCCCCAGAGCGACATGCGTGATGCCAACCACCAACTCCGTCTCCAACTCCAATCTGCATCCAATATCTGAACTGGAAGGAACCTTTCTCTCCCTCCCTGCACCTGTCCCTTTTGAGTCTGTCTGGCTTGCTAATCAACCTCATCCATTGCCGCGGTTGAACTCGGAGTTCGGAGTGTGGCGCAGCAGACGATTCGATTGCTATAATGGCGATAAGATGGGCCCTCCGACACCTACGGACGGATGACGATCTGCCGGGGCCTGAAGAGAGATTGTTATTAAAAGTAGGAAATTATTATATTTGTTATGCTGACTGGTGAAGGTGTTGGAGTTAAAGCGAATCAAGTGTACACCGTTTCTTCGTTGAACTCGACTCTGCTGACTCATCAGGTTGAACCTGGGATCCGTTTCGGGAGTGCGCGCGTAATACCCGTAATTAACTGATCCTCAAAGGACCGGGAGTCCCGTTAATCATCGCGTTGTCAACCCACGATCGCCGTGGCGTTGACCCAGTTATTGAGTCAATCCGCAGGTCGTCGCCGTGTCGTGGGTCGTTGATGAGTCCCGTTGTGCTCATCTCGCTCGCTAATTAATCATAAAGACATATTTCTCCCCCGGAAGTGGACCATCATCACAAAAGCGATTGACGTTCCCGATCACATCTCGTCAGAAAGCTTTCATCTCATCAGGCCGTGAGGGTGATTTGATGGTTTGTTGACTTATCGCGAAGATTTCATCTTAATTAGAAAACTGTGGGGTGGAAAAGCGGAGTCGTCGTCGCGTAAGGCACGACCGCCGGGGACTTGTCATCGTTGGATTGGCAGTCAGTTTGTTTTTTTTTGCCTCAAAGGTGTGCAAAGTGACTGCGAAAGTTGTGACTGAAAGTACCTACCCTCTTCTGCACACAGTGTGTGGAGTTCCAGATCTAGATCGTGAGTGAGTGAGTAAGAGAAGAAGGATGGGTCTGATGAGGCAAAACTCTTTGGCTTTGACGGTTTTATCGACAATTGAAGATCGATTCCTGGTGATTGTAGGAAAAAGACGTTAATGGATGGAATTTGATGGCTAATCAACTAAGTGGTGGGGTAATTGCTTTGTTGTGATTGAAAAGTGCTGAAATAAGCATCAAATCATTTTATTAACAAAATTGTGCAAAGCCATTTGTCAACATATTTTTTTTTAAAAACATGCAATTTTTAACTAACAGAATTTAAAACGTTGGATTTTGGTGTTTTTTTGAAATATACATACTATGAACCGGTTGACATTGATAGGATTTCAATTTATTTTTCAAATAGTATTAATACGGTACGACTAGTCATTCATCAGTCGTAAGGTTTCTTTTGAGTAATGTTGGTCTCTAATCACAAATCTTAGGTCCAATTTTTGATATCTCGTGACGCTGGGGTGATACGACGCCTTTAAATCTAGATTTAACGAAGACACTTTTTTTCAATGATGTCTAGCTCTATATCGTGAAGAGATAAAAAAATTGGTGTCGTGTGATCGATTAAGATAACATTTTTAGGCCTATTTGAATTGTAAAAATGTAAATGTAAAATATCTTCGATTCAGGGCTGAAAAGCACATAGAAAACTGAGAATACTAACCTAGTTCTTTGCAAGGCCAGATATCACATATCAAAGGTCGGATCACCAATGTCTATAAAAAAATGGTAAAAAAATCAGCTTTTCACTTACCTGTTTTCAGAGACGGACAAAAAAACACCGTTTTTTCAAAAAGATATGCTTTTTTATTTTTACTTGGGATTGGCATTAACTAATAAACAATGTATTTTTTCAATTTAACATTCAAAAATGATTATGAAAGCTTTTCCAGGTAATTTTTAATACTTACCAAAAAACTAATTTTTAAACTAAGCAAAAAACGTTAGACGTTTGAGTTCAAAATTTTCAAGCATATCAAAAAATGAAAAAAAAACAAAACAAGAGGGTAAATAGGTCCCAATTGAAATAAATTTGGGGCTAACTATTAAAAACAATTTAAATCAATGAACATAGAAAGAGAACTAAGCAATTTCTAACAATTTTTATAAGTTGACGATGGTTTAAATATTTTATAACTCAAACCAATTTATTTTTTCAAAGAGTTTTAGATAACTTCAAAGAATTAAAATAAATTGAATTATATGTTAGTATAAATATTACAGATTTTTAAGAATAGTAAAAGAACTAAATAATTTCTGAAGAATAATAAAATACATGAATTATTTCCGGTTGATATAAAAGAGTTTCATAGATTTGTTTTAGTATTTTGAAGAGTTTCAAAATTTAAAATTGTCAATTTGTGAGGATACAAAACTTAAAAAAAATATAATATTTTTAAAAGTTTATAAGCAATTTGAGATAATGTTCAAAACTTAAATATTTTTGAAGAATTTTCAAATAAATAAAAACTATTTATTTAATGCTCAAAAAATAACAAAAATAAATGTTTCAAAAGATTGTATTTTTTTCACAAAAAAAAGAAATAAGCTTTCTCAGATCTAAAATTTGTGTTTTTTTCATGAATAAAATATCAAGAAAATAATTTCAAAATTTTTAAAAATGTTTTTTTTTAAAGTTTACCTAATTAAAAAAGATGTGCTTACTGCTTAGACTAAAAAAATCAACGAATTATTTGAATTTTTTTGTTTTTTGATTATGAATACATTTTTGTTAAAGCACTTTTTTGGACAACCCTAAATTAATATTGAGAAGCCCATTGTACAAAATAGTTTAGTTGGACCGAAGGAATAGATGAACATAGTTTAATCCAATTAAAAAATATAAAAATTATATAATTTTTTTTTGTGAAATTCTAGAGAACTTCTCAATTGTACATTTTTCATAAAATATTAGATTTGAGGTAATGTTTATTATAAAGTACAACTCGATTCGAAACCTATAAAATATTATGCAAATAATTTCAAGATTTTTAAAAATGTTTTTTTTTTTTTGAAAAAGTTTACCTGATTAAAAAAGATGTGCTTAGACTAAAAAAATCAACGAATTTGCAAAATCAATGAATACATTAAAATAAGTTTTCCCTAAATTTCACGTCTTTTTCCGATCTGTGGTCCCAACATTCAAAATTAAATGATTGGTCTGCATTTTCGAAATATTCCTTATTCTATGTATAACAAATAGTTTGATACCGATTGTGCAAGTTTTTTCAATGTAAATTTAATTTTCTTGCAATATATTTTTTGCCTCCTGATTTTTCAATACAAAAACTTGAAATAAATTTTGTAAAGTCCTTATAAAATAAAAAAAATGCATTTAACTTTGTTATTGATTTTTTTTTCAAGTTTTAACTAAACCACACTTAATTAGTTGGATTGCATTTTTAATTGAGTTGCATAATTTTCTATTGTATTTATATTTAATTTATACTTTGTCAATTCTTATTCAAAATCAAGGGACTTCAAAATCTTTCGAAAACTTCACTCCCATCTACTTTCACCTGGATCGAGAGAGAAAAAACTTAAAATAAAATTGCGATTGCATTATTGAAATTAATTCAATACAAATTCAATTTTAGAATTTAATTTTATTATCGAGAGCAACATTTATGACTCTTTTTATAGTTTGTAGAAATATTTTGCAAGCCGTTTCTAACTCAATTTTACGTCATAATTCAATCCAATGCGGGGGCCGGACCAATTTTCCCTTCAAACTAAATAAAAAACGACCTGAAAAATATTTCTACTATTTGTAAATTTATATTGATTGGTCATCTGAGATTCTGTTTTATTACAAACCATAAATTGTGAAAAAAGAGTCAAAAAGGTTGGGCAGGCCTATTCTAGAGCAAAACAATCAACACAAGATATCGATGTTTTTTGGAAATCAATAAAGTAAATTTTGTTTACACCGCTTGCACATTCTTTAGATGTGAAAAAACTCATAGGAATAGGTAAATGAGAATTAACTGATATGGATAAATGCCCTAAAAAATCAATTCATTGAACAAACTTTAAAATACATTGTATAATGTTAATTTTTGTTTAAATCATCAAATAGGGCCCTTGTGAACTTTTTGCATATTTTGAGTTTTCGTACCACAGATCGAAAAGGACATTAAACTATAGAAATCAAATACAAAAAATCATAAATTCATTGATATTTGTGGAAAAATTGTGGTATCTCGAGCAGACGGAAATAACATGGGAATAACATTTTTTGATATTTTAAAATACTAGGCTAATCACATTTTATGTTATTTATAATAAAATTTGTTATTCGTCGCTATGATTTTTTTGTTATTGAATTGTTATTGTAATAACAGACTAAAAACGAAACTATTGGCACTACGCCCCCCGGGGCATGGCCTTCCTCTAACGTGGGATTTCTGCTCCAGCGCCTCTGACGAGACAGGAGAAAACGGGACCGACGTTTTACTTCACCATCCGATAGAAGCTCAGTGGATAAGGCGGGAATCGAACCCACGTCTCATAGCATCATCGGGATCGGCAGCCGAAGCCGCTACCCCTGCGCCACGAGACCCACAACAGACTAATAACATTTTTAATTATTCTTCGAACAAATTTTTGTTATTATTTTTGTTATTTTAACAAGTAATCCATCCCAATAACAGTCGGAGGTATTCTTACATAACAAAAAATGTTACTCCAAAGTTGTTTTGGCTTAATATCAGACCAATAACAAATTTTGTTATGATAACATAAAATGTTATTCAACTCTAATGCAAAAATGGTTTTTGCAAGAATATTCCAAAACACTTTTTGTTATTTTATCAGTATTTGTTATTGAAAGGGCATGAATTTTGTTATTACTGTCTGCCCGGGTAGCCCGAGCAGACGGAAATAACTTGGGAAGGTCAGTTTTTTGATATAGTGAGAAGATCGAAATATGTTATTGGGATGATCGGATTAGTTGTTAAAATAACAAAAATCAATAACAAAGATTTGTTCGAAGAATAACTTAAACTGTTATTATGCTGTTAGTGCAATAACAAACCAATAACACAGAAGGAATCATGAAGGAATAACAAGATTTGTTATTTTGTGCGGGGAGGTGGAGCAGCATAACAACAAAAATTGTTATTGAACTGGAATGTCTCCATAACAAAAAATTTTATTGTTTCGGTTTATTAGCAATTTGCAAATAAACCTGCAGTTGCCATAACTCCTCTGTACTAGTCGGGGCTGCAGAGTCGGGTACCAAGCGACTTTGAATCCATACTTTGAAGACAACTCCGACTCTGGATGCAGGATATGACGTCAACGACGACTTCAGCTCTCCAAAAATAGTTCACAGATTCCGACTCCAAGTAAAAGTTGCTGAAAATTCGCTGAATCCGATGCAGTCTCCGAGGTCTCACTCCAGCTCAAACTTTAACGTCAGCTCCGACTTACTGGCTCTGTGAAAATAATAACAGTTTTTGTTATTCACACTTCAAAAATTCTCAATAAATAAATCAATTCCGTTAGGGAACATAACAAAATTTATAAAAAAAATGAGCTCTCAAAAGTTAATTTTATCGGATTAATTTTAGCTTGAAACCCCTTTACATGGTGAAATAAATGACCCCGATGGAATTGGTCAAAATTATTTCATAGTTCTAGCCAATTTTAGTAAAATCCCTTAGGGGGTATATCAAATAATTTAAAAAATCAACTTTCAAAATTTCAACTTTTCAGAATAATTTTAGCTTAAGGACTCCATTTCATAGCCAAAATAATGACCATGACGAAATTGGTCAAAATTATCCCATAGTTCTAACCAATTTAAAGAAAGTCCTTGGGGGATATATCAAATAATTAAAAAAATCAACTTTCAAAATTTATTTTTTTTTTAGAATTATTTAAGCTTAAGGACCCCATTTCATGGCCAAAATAATGACCCCGACGAAATTGGTCAAAATTATCCCATAGTTCTATCTAATTTTAGCAAAGTCCCTTAGGGGGAATATCAAATAATTAAAAAAATCAACTTCCAAAATTTTAACATTTTAGAATAATTTTAGCTTAAGAACCCCATTTCATGGCCAAAATAATGACCCTGACGAAATTGGTCAAAATTATCCCAAAGCTCTAAACATATTTAACAAAAGAAAAAATAATAACAGATTGTGTTATGGACACTTAGAAACTTTTCCATTTGTGTGATTTATGGTAATTTTATTTCTAAGTCAGTATACCGAACGAATAACAAATTTTGTTATTGGGAGGGTTTTTGAAATGTATAACATTTCCTCTTATTAGCGTGTTATTAAACATTTTCAATATAATATCACTTCAATACCAAATTTTGTTATTTTATCAGAAACTGTTATTATTTTTTCTTCTTGAAGTTGAACTTCAGGATAAAATAATAACACTTTTTGTTATTTTAACAGGATTTGTTATTGAAATATTATTAATTTTGTTATTACCGTCTGCCCGGGAGAAGCATTCCTGTTTTAATGTAAACAGCATTTTGTGATAGTTTTTGCATACATATTTTGAAGGTTGAGCTTGAAATTTTAAATTCAGTTTTTCTGCCCCACTTCTCCCTCGACCATGATCAGAGCCGAGGGACAAAACTTTCAATAAACCAGCCAGCCTTACATTTACCGTAATAATATTAAAATGAAATAATCATGTTGGAAAACGATACCATCTCATTGAAACTCTTCAAAAGAAGATCAGTGTCACACTTTGCTGCTCACCTAAGTTTCCTCCAGCAGTTTCTCCAGCTCATGCTTAAAAGTCATCATTTCAGCAGCCGCAACAACCTCCCACCTCCCACGATCCCTGACCTCATATTTCTCCCTCCAAACCAGATTCCTAAACAATCTGTACCTCAAAGAGGGGTGAAAAAACACCGCACTAATTTGATTACGCGGCTCAATTGCTTCGGGTTAGATCTTTGCGCGATCACAACTTCTCGACTGCTCGCCCGAAGACTTTGATTGACAGCTGCGACCATGCGATCTTCAGCGCTGGTCTCGTGCGCGCGCCACCACCAACCAATCCAGATTCGGCGGATATCACCGAGGGGCCCAACTCGTTGTGTTTGCCAAAGGTTTGTTATACATCTGGTGATCCAGTGATCGACTTTGGCGCGTCGCGTTTTAGATTGACATTTGAACTTTTTTTTTTTGCTGCCCCCCTTGGTTCCCCTCACCAAAGTTAGATGAATGTACTGACGATTGTTCCGAGGAAGGACCGATTCGGTTACAATTTGCTGCCGGGGATTTTCTTGCACTGGGTTGTAGAATTAATGGTAGGTTTTCGAAATCTTGTTTTGGGCTGCCGCCAAAGACTGACCAGAGGCGTTTCAATGGTCTTCTTAAAGAATTTCTTAAAATGCTTATTAAGTTTTTTGTTTAACCTCTATCCGGTAATTGTAATTTTTTAATAACATGAAAAAAAGTTTAAGAAATTTTCCCAAAGTTTGGCTTTGGTCAAATTCAGCTACCCCTCTGGAACCCACTCTCGGATCCACCGTTGATGGCGATGATCACGGCAGCGGATTGACCGACCTCACCGGGGGTGGTGGTGCTGGGATGGAAAACTAGGTCAGAACCATTCGGTTCGGCCGACTGACAGGCTCGTTACCGACAACCGGCTGACCGCCGCGGGTTGATCAAATTGCAAGCAAACAACCTGCGAGAGCAGCACCACCTTCTCAGATCACAACACCCAGATGAAGCAACTGATTGTACTTTGTTGTTGGTTGAGGCAAAGTGATGTACTTCGGAACACCTCTCCGAGCAAGACCTTCTGCGGACGCGAAAAGGTCGTGGCTCGTGTAAACAACCCAATAAAATAAGTCCTTTAAGTTGCACCTTGTGTCTCCCGCGAACCAAAGACGGCAAAAGGCTTCAGCAGAATTTCACCTTCCAGCTCAGGCGCGCTGAAGAAGAGCCTCCTTGACTCCGCAATCCGTTCAGCTGACAACGACGACGGCGCTGTTGAGTTGAGTACAAGTTCCAACCTACGGCACACGCATCAGTTAAACTTGTTGCTCAAGGAGGAGTTCGAGCTTCTTCAGAGTTTGTCCAGACGTCGTCGAGTCCTGGCCGAGGCTTGGCGTGCGCGGAATTTATACCTCAATAATATAATTATCACCTTCACATAAATATAAGATAAAACCTAATAAAATATAATAAAATAACATACAATCATTTATTTACAACATTGAGATATTGGCGGGCAAGTGTGCCCAAGGAACGATCTGTATTTGTGTGTGCAAAAAGATTGCAAACGTAACTTCAGTGAAAAACGTGAACGCAGAAAAAAGTTCTTGAAGAACAAGGAGCGATGAGTCAAAAGTAAATTTAAGTTAAAAATACCAAAAGATTTAATTCAAAAGAAGAATTCATGTTTTTTGTGTTTTATTCCTTGGTTAATTTTTTTTTTCAAAATGTTACATCAATATTTTTAAATCAACAATTCCTTTCTTAATTTGAGATCATTTGAGGATATTTATAATTTTGAAGAATAATTCAGTAGGAAAACCAATACCGATATTAAAAAATATTTGATTTTCTATACATAGAATTTTTTTTGGCAAATCCGATCTATTTTTCACGAAAATCGGACATTTATTTCAATTTTTAATGGACAAAAAAACCGTTGCAACATTGGTTTACCCGTGCTGATCTTCATACCTGAAAATGCCTTTTTATATGTTATTTATAAAATTTGACAAAAATTTATTTGAGAATTTTTTGTTCGATCATGTCTCGGCAAAGTTTTAGAACTTTTCGGGAAAACGTTGGTAAACTGAAAAAAAAATACAAATAATTTTTATCGCAAAAATTTAAATACCCAAAATAAGTTTTTTTTTAATTTTCGAACATTTTCAGGGACTAAAAAAGACATCTTTTGAAACATAGTTATGGTGCAAAAATTGGTTTAGGAGAACCGGGCAAATAGATTCTGAGATGGGTAATTCTCCACCAACTCACACGAAATCGGGAAAAGTTGCCCCGACCCCTCTTCGATTTGCGTGAAACTTTATCCTAAGAGGTAACTTTTGTCCCTGAACACGAATCCGAGGTCCGTTTTTTGATATCTCGTGACTTTCTTTTTTTAAATCGCAATAACTCGTGATGTTTATTAACAAACCCCTTATGTTTCTATATCAAAATTTTGGAATTGTCTGCTCTATAACTTAGTAAAACATTATTACACTCTGAAAACTAACCATGCAAAGTTAGAAAAAACACCAAATTTTAAAATGAAAAAAATTGTTCTAAATGAAAAAAATATCTTTCTGGGTCCATGTAGATTCAACATTAAATTTCCCTTAAAACTACCTGTTCCAAAATTTTGTACAGTCAATTAACGGAAACGGACATGGATTTAAATTAATTTAGTTAACTTGGAACTATCCTAGGCGCTTTTCGTGCCAATCTCCATTTTTGAAATTAGCCTCTCGATTTTATTTTTCTTGCAAAGGTGCTTTTCCTTCATGAAATATTTTAAAATTGCTAATAATACACAGAGAAATAAGAGTTCCCAAAATCGTGAACAAGCGTTCATGAAAATGGGAACCACGAACAAAGTGTTGAAATTGCATGGCACGTTTTTTAAAGCATTTTTTTTTGTTGATATCAGCCTGAAAAATCTATTTTTAATTAACTATTAATCCCAAAAAGTTATGTTCCCAAAATCCATATTTTTCAATTTTCAATATTCTTGATTTGTTTCCGGGGACTAAAAAATACATTTTCTGAGCTATAGCTAAAGCTGATAGTGCAAAATCTGGTTCAGAAGATATCATTTAAAAAAATCTAAAACCTGGACAAAATCATAAAAAATATAGCTACTTTTATGTATAAGTTTTCGATTTCATTTAGTTTTTTGTATTTAAAAAAAATAGAAAATTTCCCACAAATTTCTCTCTGAGATTGTGAAAACCAGGCAAGGTAGATTGTGAAAACCAGTGAGGTACCGACTCACAAAAAATTGAAATCGATGATTTTTTTTTATTTTCACATAATTACTCTGTTATTTTTAACTGACTATATCTCTAAAAATGTTATTCTGATTTTAATATAAAAAAAAACTTTTGCCCTTTTGCAACATTTTCTGGTCTTTTCAATGAAAATTATTTCAAAATCAGGCCTTATTTTTTAAAAGGCCATGAAATAGATTATTCCTCTAATTTTATGATTCAAACCAAATTAGAAATGAAAAAAGTTTAATTTTTTATCATTGAAAACGGGACCAATATTGTGAATCGAATCGAATTCTTTGTTAGTCTGTATCTTAGAAACAAATTACTCGATTTTCAAAGGCTCAAAGAGAAAATTGTAAAAAAAATCTTTAAAAAAATCAATTGGAATTTTTTATCTTGTTTTAAACATGTTCATCTAGTTAAAAAATCTTGTTTTTTTTTTTTTTAACCATCAAGCACCAAAAGTTTATAAATACGTACTTTGGGAATGAAAGTGAATTATTTTTTTCCGTGTGCCTATTTTTCCCGTAAAGTCAACAACAGCAACCAAATCAATCAGAAAATCCCTTCTCAAGATACAGAATATCCTACATTTACATACCCATTTTTTAGTCATGCCCCCAAAATTGTATGAAGAGTTGTATGGAAAAAACTAATGATGCAAAATTGCATTTTTTGACATAGGGAATGCACCGACAAAATCTCATCCAAACCTTAAAATACAATAAAAATTCGATTTGCGAAATCATAGAGAATCATAATTTCCTAAAATCTGTTTTTTGAAATTGAATTTTCTGAACGATTTTGTGCCTTCAGAAAAGTTTTAGTGTTGAAAAAATTTAACAAACGTGTTATTTTTTATAGGAAAAAAATATTTTCGTCTAATTTGGGCACATAATCACTAAAAATATTGCTGAAGACACCAAATCGATCAGAAAATCCCTTTCCAAGCTACAGGTTTCGAATACTTGCATACTGTTAATGGTATGGACATCTGCCAAAATTGTATGCAAAATGTCACTAAATAATTTCTTATATTTACCAAATTAATTTGTGGTTACTATACAATATCTTAAGTTATTTTTAAGTATGTCCGATAAGCTATTGGTTTTCATTAGGAAAAAAAACACTGGAACTATTCCAATTTTTTTTCTACAAAAATGGTATTGACAAGCATCGTCCTCCAAACACATGCATAAATTAGGCAATCACTGAGTCCCAGGAACTCCGCGCCTCGAATGATACCATCTTCTGCAGCGCGGACCTCGAACCTGCCCAAACTCAGAACAACTCCGCCGAGACGCGCAACACTTGCAGTCCGTCCGCGCACTCGGCCAAGTGTGAAACTGAAGATTCATCATGACATTTCGATGGCATTTTGTATAAATAACAGATTTTCGTCGATTCCGATCTTGATCGCTTTATTACACACCTCCTCATCCGAACCTGCGTGAACGTGCGAAATATTTATCGACCGTGAAAGTCCTTGCCCGGTGTGGAGAGTTTCCTGGTCCTCCGGCAAAGAGATAGCGATCTCGCGCGCTGTACAAAACGAGTGTCATTTTTCTCGCGATCGCGCCCGCAAAAGGTTGTCAGCGAGGCTGTCCATCGCCGCCGCGACGATCCTTGAGGGTCTTTAGGAGGGCACACTCTTGAGGGGACTCTCGACGTCCGAAAGGAATGTCGTTGAAGAGCAGGTCGTAAAATGCGACCATGCGTGGCACGGCCGGGGCCAGGCAGACAGGAAGCCAATAAATTAAGATGTATCAATGATAATTAATAACCATTGAGCTGTAATTAACTCATCGTGGCCGGGTCGATAAGTAATGGAGGCTTCGGCGGAGAGGTTGTCTGGGTGGCTCGGTGGAGTCGTGTGTGGGTTCATGGTAATTTTGATCTTCGAATTGAGATTTAAAATGCTGTTACGTAGTAAATTTTAGTAATATTGGTCTGCGGTTTTATTTAAATTTTAAATATTATTTGTAAGCAGTTGAATGAAATATTGAATAACGCTAAAAATTGGTTTCACTTGTTCAGGCCTGATGGGTCAAGACCAGGGTGGCCACTAGGGGACAGTAAAAAAATCGACCTCAGGGATACTCAGGGCAAAAATAAGTAATAGTGAAAATTTTGAGAGAAATTTTTAATCGTTAAAGTTGGTAAACAAAATCTTTACATACAAAAACATCTTCTTTAAAACGCTAATAACTCGTCAAAGTTAACTCGGATCGTTTTGCGGTCTTCGACAAAGTGGTTTGTCGTTTAATTTTACAAAAAATCTCCCACTTGACAATGATCGGATACGTTTAACGTCACCTTTTGGTGGAATTTTGAAATTTTAGCTTTTCCCCATACTTTTTTGCGGTTTTTCTAATACAAACTTTAACGATAAAAAGTTACTCTTAACTTAACTGTGACCGAGCCACGTAGCCCAGTGGTAACGCTTCCGCCTCGTAAGCGGTAGATCGGGGTTCAAATCCCGGCTCGGACCAACACAACTGGTGATCTTTTCCCTTCTGGAATCGATTGCTTAGTAAAGGGAAGGTAGTGTATCGTCACAAACTGGACCTTATCACGACACCTTAGGGAGGCGACCTATGGAATGTTAACATTAACCTTAACATGTTAACATTAAGTTGAGAATGAAACTGCCACTGAATCCGCTTTGTAAATGCCGGCCCCGATACTCTTCAAGGGTGTTCCCCTCAGGAACTGGGAAAGATTTACTTTTTTACTTTTTTAACTATGGTTACTTATTTCAACCTAAAAATTGAACCAGGTTTTCATTTTTGTTGTCACCTTAGTGGCCACTCAAGTCGGGAAATCGGGAAAGTCGAGAAAAGTCAGAAATTTGCCAAAATCCTTGAAAAATAGGGAAAAAGTCGAGAGTTTGTGATTTTTGTCAGAAAGTCTGGAATCCCAATCATATTTATTTGAAAATTACTTTTTAACTCTTGAATAATTATGTTATATTTTATACAATTTTCAAATTAAATTCACTGAATTCTTCTTAGTATCTAACATAAATATTAAAGTTCCTTGCACTATTTCAATCTATTTAAAAATGTAAAGGCTTTTAAAGATATTTAAGTCCTAATAAATATTTTATGCCTTTAACACAAATTTTCATTTTTTTTTTGGATCAATAGATTTTTATATGTTTTTTTTTTTCTAATTTAACTAACAAACAACAACAAAGTTAAAGAAAACCGAATATGAAAATAGACCCTTATTTTAACGATTATGGTCAGCGTAAAGTTATGACTATGTTTCATATTGTCACATTGATTTAATATTGAAAAAAAATATGTTAAATTTTAACTTAATAAAGCCACTTAATTTTTTTTCACATGTTAACATTGAACTAATTTCTGAGTAAGGAAAACTATTTTTTTAATACCGAATAAAATCCAATCGATGTTCGTTCTGCATGAAAAAATGGAACAACATGTTTAGGTACATCTTGAAACCATGAAAAATATATAAAGATTGCAACAAAATAACAAACAAATTTAAGTGGTAAAACATTAAATCTTATCAAATTAAATTTATCATTGAAAATAATTATAACAGTAACATACTGACAACTAAATAAATCAACATTTATTTAAAAATTCAATTTCAAAATTGAAAAGGAACCTGGGATTTTTTTTAACGAATTCCTAGATATTTTTCTGAATTCTTTGATAGAATAATAGCAGTTGTCATAAATAAAAATAAAATAAAAATTAAGAATAAAATCTAAAATTCAGTTATCTTTAACTTTTTGCCATTTTCAGTTTAAACGAAACATCAAAAATTATACGATTGTTAATTTAAAAAAAAAACATTTAAAATATAAGTTTTCCTTTTTTGAATTATTTTTTTTAATGTTTTTACGAAAATTGATAATAATTTGATTTTATAAATTCATTTAGTTTTAATATGTCGATCCTTGATATTGACTTTTTCATAAAGAGATTTTTGTTTGAAATCATTATTTGCAGCATGAGCATGAGCATGAGAGATCACCCATGGTTGCCCCTCCGTTGCTGAACAGAACCGTAATATCCTTTCAGCCCTACTGATCATAGGCTTCGACGATCTAGTGGTGTTTCCCTTATCAACAGCATGTATGAATGCGCCGAAAAGATAAAACACCATGATTGCTAAAGCTAGATCAATTGCGAATAGGTAACAGTCATTGGCCACCAACGGCGCCCGCCATGTCAGTTTGTAGACCTCGATTTTAAGGGACGGGAATGTTAGTTAGCGCAGGTTGCTACTAGGGCAGCTGATTTACTCTGTGCTTACACCCCACGAGCGCCAGGAACCTGAAAAGTTGTTAGTAGGATAGGGTATTTGGTCAGGATTCATCATAGAAGATGATGATGCGACCCAAAATCAAAGTGTTTTTGAAAGGTATAAGGTATTATTCTCAAGGCAAGCAATCGGATGCTGCGGATGAGACATTTCCCGTTTATCTGTTGTTAAATTTTGAATGAAGTTGTTTTATCTTAGACAGCCGGCTGTGGAAAGATAAAACCAAAACGATATGTAATTAAAGGGTAAAATATTAACCTCAGTATCTTAATTTGGAGCGGTTTACATACTTGATTATTAAATTAAACGTATGACGTACGATCGGGATAGTCTGCGACGCTATAGAAATAGCGTGAATAATCACGTTGAGATAATACTTATCACCTTGCCTTACGAGCTGCGATGCTAAGGAAAAGTCTAGTCACGTGTACTAAAAATTCACACTACAAAACGAAACAAAATCTATTGATATCGCGACATCGTGGAAACAAAATTAACAAAATCAATGACCGGTCTTGAATCAAAAACGCGTCGTTGACGCAATTTCTAAAAATGAGCGAATTTTAACTGCAAAATACCCTAAATTTTACAAAAAACCGTCATGAAACGAGCTCGCCCGAAATTAACTATTCATTTCAAATGTACCGCTTTCCTGTAAAATCGCCCGCGCATCGTATCAAGAACAATAACAAAAAAATCAAACGCGACGGCCACGACGCAAATCGGCAGAGAGCACAGAACCGGGTGTCAAATCAGAAGACTCCATTAAATACAACGAGGTAAACAAACGAACCGACAGCGACGAAAATCAAACGCGACGGACACGACGCGAACCGACTGACCCTACGGCGATACATATTTATATTTAAAAACATTATAAACGCGGATACACACTCTCTCTCTCTCTCTCTCTCTCTCTCTCTCTCTCTCTCTCTCTCTCTCTCTCTCTCTATATATATATATATATATATATATATATATATATATATATATATATATATATATATATATATATATATATATATCTCTCTCTATCTCTCTCTCTCTCTCTCTCTCCACGCGCACACACACACACGCACACGACATGAAACGAACTCACCCGAAGATCTTTTCACAAGTGCTTGTTTCGCCATCATTCACAACATTGTGGCAAGTAAACCCTACCCTCAGACCACATTTTTGACTTAGTCAAAACTCCAACTAAAGATCAACATGCTCTTCTTTTTTAAACATCATTCATTCTCAAAAAACACTTATGTTTTCACTCAGACTATTTGATCCCGATATGTCACACACTTTTTATGTAAAATCACTACCATTTCTTTTCTGTTTCCATTCCATCTCTACAACCGTTTCAAAAATAGATCTCACTGCTTAACATAATTTAGCACAAATCTGTTTCGCATCGAGATGGCCAATTGAATGATTTTGTAAGCACCCCCAACGCACTACGTGGGCAGAGCATGTCGTACACCCGCTCATTATATTGGAATAATAGCAACAACAAAAACAAAAATGTTTGGGCAATTAAAACTCTTTGAAAATGAAATTAACTGGATGCACTGCACTGCTGATATGTCGTGGTAGCAACGGTTTCTCGTTCTCTCCCCCTTGTAACCACCATCGCACGACCACAACTGAACGGCACTGAGTATCATCGGTTTTCTTCCACACTGCCGAAAAAATAACCGTAGCAGATTTTCCCTTCATCGTGCGCTCTCAGCGCTCTCTCGCACTCTCTTTTCCATTTCCTTCATCTGGCCTGTGTTTGTTTGTTTTGACGCCACTGGAGTGGACTTGGCATCGCCTGTCAAGCGCACACTCGCACGTCCGCAACCGAACGCACACATTCGACCGTGCACTACAAAGCACACAGGAAAAGGTAACATGAACCAATACAACCATGTGTTCGCCGTCTTCACACACGGCATTCTTGTGATTGCTCTCTGCTTTTTGCTCTTTTCCATATTTCGGTTTGCTTTTTCGCCCGCTACTTATTCTGATACACCAAACACAACGCGCACTATTATTTTCCTTATTTTATTTTTATAACTCACAGCACTAGAATTTCTTGCAGATTCTATTTTAAAACTTAGGTCCAAGGACCACCCTAAACCTCGAGCTTCTCTCTGTCAGGCCCTCATGTGCAACACGCACACACGAGCACTGAAGGCAGACACCAAGACAACCGCAATGCTCTGAAAACGCCAAATCATTTCGTCGACGCCATTCCAGGAGCCAAAAATATTTTGACCACAAAACACTTGAAATCCACAATTTGCTCAAAAACTTCATTATTTCCGTATTCACGAACAGATTCCGCGTCGATTGACACCACTTTCGAACCAAAACTCGCTTTTTAGCAGCACAAAATCTAGAAACAAACGACCGCGATTTTAGACTCGACTGCATCCAGCAAGTGTTGCCAGACCTCTTTTTGTTTGAAATCATTATTTAGATAAGAAATGCCTATTATTTGAATCTCTGAAAAAGTCGGGAATTTGATAATGGGATTTGTGGGTCACCCTACTCAAGACCCATCAGTCCCAAAAATTTAAACTTTCAAACTAGCCAATAGTTTTCATAATTCCTTGAAAATCCTTTATCATCACAAATATTTTGATTTGAGCTCGTCAACGTGTTAAACTTCATGCAATTTGAAAAATAATCTCACGGATTTTTGTGTCAGAAAAAAAAAGTGGAAAATATTTTTAAAAATGAGTAAATTTGCATCCTTTTTATGTAAGCTTTTTACAAAGAAATTGAGATAAGTTTACACAAAAAGAGTTGTTATTCAACCATTACAATTTCAACCTTCCAAAATTCACCTTTTTTTCTACTGTTCGCAGTACGGAGAAAATTTTACATTAATTTAAATATCGATTTATTTCTCACAGTGCGTTGCGCAAATGAGAACTTTCAGTGCAATTTGCTCAAAGTCCACATGTGTTAATTAAAATTAAGCTTGACTTCACCATCGTGTTGTGTGTGTGTGTGTGTGCAACCAACCAAACGGGACCACGCAGTCACTTCTTACAAATTGAGTTGTTTCCATGTATTTTTAGATCTACATTCAAATAACTCGCATAGGCAAATAACTCGCATAGGCAAATAACTCGCATAGGCATCTGGAAGGTGTTAGCTCTGCCGAGCTTCGGTGATCCATTTCTACGCTGGCTAGCCGAGCGCGAGGTACTTCAGCTTTATCGACAAGCCCCGCCCTGAAGAACGTTTGCATCAATCGGATTCAAACGTTATTTAGAACTTCCGAACCCTTGTCAAATGGACAAGGACCCAGCGCGTATATAGTTGATAGTAACAGTATTCCTAATTCCAATCATAGCTCACCAAGTCGCGATGGCCTAGTGGTTAGCATTTTTGCTTACCAATCCAAAGGACGGGGGATCGAACCCCGACTCGAGCGACTTTGATTTTTCGTTCATGTTCAGCGTTTCAAGATTTATATTTCCTATACTTTCTCGTTGGGAGCAGATGGGAATCGAACCCAGAACCATTCGCTTACAAAGCGAACACCGTAACCAGTCAGCCACGGCCGCTCCTTAGCTTTGACTTCACCATCGTGTTCTTCAAAAAATTTTACCAAAGTTTTCCTTTTTTGTAATTGTACGAGATATTGATATTGAAACAAATCTCATAGTGGAAATAAAAAAGAGACAGAACAGAAAAAAAATTAAAGCTGAATGAAATTTTATTATTTGCAATTATTTTTTTTTTAAACAAAAATTACAACAAATGTTGATCTTTTAATTTGAGCTCAATTTGGGAGGTTAAATTCAAATTTGTTTTTTGAAAATACTAGTTCAACCCTGATCTGTCATCATCGATAGGCTTGCGTGCGTATGGTTTTGATTTATTGCATTCATTACGGGGGTCCATTTCTCCACGCACACCGTTTCTTGAGGGATCCCAATTTCATCGATCTTGGCTCTTGCCCTACTTTCCTGTACCACCATGTCATATTTGCACATAAATTTCTACATTTCACCCAACATCAGTTGCGTGTGGTCGCGCTCAGCTTTTTTTTTGCGCTTAATCTTTCATCGTTTATGTCGGTCCTCAAAACTGGATCGAAACACGCTGTCACACGGAAGAACCAGAGCAAATCAATCATTCCACGGGACAGTTAAGGGAAAACCAACCAAAAAAATCGCCTCAAATTGCGATATTGCGTGAAAAGTGCCCTTGAATCAACCGACTTTCACTAATTGCTCAGACAGGTCGCCGCGAATTAAAAGCGCGCGCCACTTTAAAAGCCGCATTTGTGATAATAAAATTGTCACCATAAATCATGCATTAATTTTTAATGCTCAGCGAATAAATTGCCGCGCACCCTCGGACTAAATAAGCGCCATCGCAGTTTAAGTTCCAGAGCGAGTCGGTTTGGTTAGTTGTAAGTACGCCAACATTACATGGCTTAGCCGCCCCAGAAGAATTGTAATGAATCTTTGTAAACCAACAAATTCAAAATTTTAAAATTTTCCTTCCTTATAGTAAGATTTTTGCCTTCCTCACCTCACTGAGGCAAGGCTATAAAATCACTCGAAAAATGAACTTCTTAATTACACCTCCTAGATATACCTTCACGTATACCTATGGACTCAGAATCAAATTCTGAACAAATGTCTGTGGGGATGTGCGTAGACACGATTTTTTCCACACGATTATCTCAGAACTGATTTTGGCCGGATCCGCCTTATTCTGTTCGTTTTGGGGTCCCCTAAGACCCTATTGAATTTAATTTTGTTTAGTAAAGTATTTAAAAAGTTATGCCAAGAAAAAGATTTTTGTAGATACAAAAAAGGGTGATTTTTGCATAACCTCAAAAGGCCGGGTCTTTTTGTTTACGTGCGAGAGTCGCGCCAGATGCGAAACGCCCGGTTGCCACATTGCTTCAAATGAGAGTCTACATGTTTTCTGGAAAAGTCTGTATCAGGTATATATTTTTTTCATAAACTTATTTTCATTATTACTTTGTAAATGTGAGGAAGGCACCACCCACCTAATGGTGGATTAAGAAACGTTTTTTACATAATATTAAGAAATAATTTCAATTTTAAATTTGAATTTGATTTGAAAAAGCTTCTTAAAAAACTTGTTTCACAAAGAATTTTACTACAACCACCTGAATGCCGCCGACCCGGAGTACCTTGGAGGACATCGCACGCCCTGAATAGACTCGTTTTATCACCCACTTGGCGCAATGCCGGGCGGGGGAGATCCCCTAGGAGCCCCGTCCCAAATGAAGTGACTGTTGCGCGGCATTCTGGAGCGGAATAATTAATTTTATGCTCGCCGGAGCCAATTTATTATTGCGAAATCAGGTTGATATCGGATGAAGCCATTTATAAACGGGGTGATTCCGGGCAGGTCGCGGATTGCAATCAGTGACACTAATGGAGGAATGCGCCAACGATCCGGAGGGGTAAACTGGATTCCCGGAGGTAATTGAATTGAAGACCTTTGGGATAATTAAGTTCCTTTGCGGCGTCTCCTCGCACCTAGCTTCAAGCTCTCTAGTTGGCGGTACAAATCTAGTAAAAAGAGGGACTTTAAATCCAGCGTGGGAAGTATTTGTCTCAAAGAGGTATACTTCCACCTTCGGGTGTGTTGATTACAGGTTACCCCCTCGGTAGAGACCTGCCACGGATCATGTCCGCCACCACGAAACGTCGATGACCAGCGGCGTGTCGACCAGGGTCGAAAGTGCGTACTGGACGGACACCTCGACAAAAGCTGGGGACGGGAACCTGCGCGGTCACAACACCAGTATTATGTGTTGTTGTTCTCCCGAAAGTGAGTTCGTGGGTTCGTGATATCCGCGACGTGGTCTGATCAGGGGGGACACTATGGGTCACCACCACGGTTGATCGCCATCAGCAGCAGTGGTGTGTATATCATTACGTAAAATACACACAACTTTCGCCTCTGAACTAGCGGAAGATTGGGGGAGTTAGGGTGGATGCAGTTCTTAAAATTTAAAAAATGCATTGTTGTATGGACAGCAGTCAAAACTGTTTCAAGATTTGTATGGAAAAATAAAAGTCCAAATTGATCTTTTGTTCAAATTTATTGTTGAATTTAAAATTTAATCATAATAATAAAAATCAGATTGTGTCACGTTCCCCAGAAAACCATTTCCCCGAATACCATTCCCCAGAAATCAATTCCCCAGAATGTACCGTTCCCCAGAAAACCATTCCCCAGAATGTACCGTCCAAAATTAAAAAAAAAATTCCAAAATTTCCAAAATTTCCAAAATTTACAAAATTTACAAAATTTACAAAATTTCCAAAATTTCCAAAATTTCCAAAATTTCCAAAATTTCCAAAATTTCCAAAATTTCCAAAATTTCCAAAATTTCCAAAATTTCCAAAATTTCCAAAATTTCCAAAATTTCCAAAATTTCCAAAATTTCCAAAATTTCCAAAATTTCCAAAATTTCCAAAATTTCCAAAATTTCCAAAATTTCCAAAATTTCAAAATTTCCAAATTTCCAAAATTTCCAAAATTCCAAAATTCCAAAATTTCCAAAATTTCAAAATTTCAAAATTTCCAAAATTTCCAAAATTTCCAAAATTCCAAAATTTCCAAAATTTCCAAAATTTCAAAATTTCAAAATTTCCAAATTTCCAAAATTCCAAATTTCCAAAATTTCCAAATTTCCAAAATTTCCAAAATTTCCAAAATTTCCAAAATTCCAAAATTTCCAAAATTTCCAAAATTTCCAAAATTCCAAAATTTCCAAAATTTCCAAAATTCCAAAATTTCCAAAATTTCCAAATTTCCAAAATTTCCAAATTTCCAAAATTTCCAAAATTTCCAAAATTTCAAAATTTCCAAAATTTCCAAAATTTCCAAAATTTCCAAAATTCCAAAATTTCCAAAATTTCCAAAATTTCCAAAATTTCCAAAATTTCAAAATTCCAAAATTTCCAAAATTTCAAAATTCCAAAATTTCCAAATTTTCAAAATTTCCAAAATTTCAAAATTTTCAAAATTTCAAAATTTCCAAAATTCCAAAATTTCCAAATTTCCAAAATTCCAAAATTTCCAAAATTTCCAAAATTTCCAAATTTCCAAAATTCCAAAATTCCAAAATTTCCAAAATTTCCAAAATTTCCAAAATTTCCAAAATTTCCAAAATTTCCAAAATTTTCAAAATTTCCAAAATTTCCAAAATTTCCAAAATTTCCAAAATTTCCAAAATTTCCTAAATTTCCAAAATTTCCAAAATTTTCAAAATTTTCAAAATTTCCAAAATTTCCAAAATTTCCAAAATTTCAAAAATTTCCAAAATTTCCTAAATTTCAAAAATTTTCAAAATTTCCAAAATTTCTTAAATTTCCAAAATTTCCATTTGTCACCTTAAATCAAATTTAGAAAATTTAAATCATCATGCAAAATGAGCAATATGCGAAAGGTCCAATATGTCAAATGGAATTATACCAATGACACCCATAATCATATTTTAATTTTAACAAACATTTTTCTTCTTTGCAAAATAAAAATAGCATTCACGGGAAACAAGAAATAAAAAGAAACTGCAATTTATTCGGCATTTGTATAACAAATTTAACATGACTAAAAAAGAAGGGAAAATTTCTTAAAATAATAGAACGAGTCATAAGCCGAATTAACATTTTCTGTTATTTTCTCAAGAATTGTTGTCAAAAAAAAAAAGGAAAATTTCTTGGCATGGATAAAATAACCTTGTATTATTTTCATATTTTCTAAGAAATTTCAAACAAACTAATATTTGAAACTACTTTGATTTTTTGAGAAAGAAACTTTTCTGGGGAATGGTTTTCTGGGGAATGGTACATTCTGGGGAATAGTTTTCTGGGGAACGTGACACAATGAAAACTCACGAAAGTTTGAAGACCACCCTACCACCGAACACGGTAGTGACTTAATTTCGCATTTACGCACAGTAGTGGTCAATCTTCCCAGCCCCGACCAAGTCCATCAAAACTTCCTCGCCACCGTAACACCGCCCCAGTTCACATATATCACATAACCTGTGCCCCCCAAAAGGCCATTCTTGCCATCAATCATAACCGCGGTGGACACACTCGGGGCCGTTTTGGGCGCAAAAATTGACCGTAACGAAAGCGTTGCCCGAAGGGGTGGAGTGCTTCTCAGATATTCGAGCAAACAGTCTCCCTTTCAACTCTCGAAAATATTCAAATTTAATCAAGGCGGATCCCAAGCTGCCAGCGAAAAAAAAAGTGAAACTCCGACTTCCTGCCTCGATTAAGGTCTGCGCCAACAGGTGCGTGTCGGAGGCCAACCGGAGAGGTCGCGTCATCTCGAGCGGGCAATCTCCGTGGACAGTTTTGGTGAACGGGGAAAGTTGGGCAGAAAAATTGTGCGTGACAAAATTTTAGCACGGTGAACGGAAATCAGGACACGTCAAAGAAGGGGTGGACGCGATTTTGGGCTTGCTGATATTGGGGCGAATTTAATGTGAAATTTATTGCCAGACAGGACGCGATCGGACAGGGCGCGTGTTGTTTGTTTGTTTTTCGATCTTTTTTTCGGTCGCATTGACCTGCGGATCACCGATGCAATTACGGCAAATTGCGAAACATGGGTGCGACGTTGGATTACGTAAGGTAGTTCTGTTGTAGCTTTTTTTTGGTTTAATATCTTATAGGTTTCATAAATTGTTCAAATTTCAAATCTCAACAACTTTATCTCCCGATAGCTAGAGTTCAACCGCAAATTCCGGGTCTCTGGTGCGGCACGTCACCCGGCCACATTCCACCATTTATCATAACTTGGCGGGCTCCACAAATCCGCCAGCGCCGCCGCTCCACCCAAGCCCCAGTGATATTGACGCCCGGGACCACCGCGGTCGCAATCGGTGCCTTATCGCTCCATAACTTTTAATTAACATCTCTCTCACCTCTGGCACCAACGAAACCAAAGAAAAAAAAAGCTTTTTGTTTTGTCTACTCTCGACTCCACTTGAAGCTGCCAAAATCGGTGAGGGAGAAAAAACAAAAACCTGTTCAGGACCATCAATCTTCCGAGGTTCCCCATTTCTAAATCCTAATATTTAGATAGATAGATATATAGATAGATCACTCCGCCAAGGCTCTTTGGAGGAAAGCAAAACAAAACTTTGCAATGATCAAGTGCGCTTCTTTTGGGGGAGACCCCCCAACTTCGTGGACCACCTCGTCAAAAGTTTGAAGAAAAAACAGCGCGGAAATTTAGGGTGAAGAGTAGCCCCCCACTTGAGCTATTCTCACCTACCACGAAGACTTCGGCCGGCGGCACCTGGCCATTTCACCTGCAGTTCACGCACGCAGGTTGGTCCGAGCCGGCTTCGGACTTCGAATTTTGTTTACATTTCAAACAAAACTGGAGAAAAATTGATTGTCTTGTTTGATTAGGTATGATTTATGGCGATCGCCGTTGAGGCTGTGGGGCCAGGCCGCAAGGCTTTTCCTTATTGATTTCGGATCGGTTTTTGGCTTTGCGGGGGGAGACTTGGGGAGAGCTTTTTGTTGTGCTTCTGAGGTTCGTGAGGTGGCCGTAAGAGGGAAGTTGCACGCACTCTCTGCTGTACTCTTGTAGAGGGATCTCGATTGAACTGGCAACGTGTACCAAATGACTCAATCTGGACTAACTGATATGGATCAGGGATGAAGCTCGTAGAAGTAAAACTTGTTGGAATCTGAATAAGTTTAATTAAATTCTTTTCATTGACCTTACCTCTCATAAGTTTTGATATTTTTTCCATTAAGATTTTATTAAATTCCATAAATTATTCAGAAATTCAGTCAAGCATTTCAAAATCTCTCACGAACGTAACACTCTCTTCAAGATTTCTACGGAGGTTTCAATCCTCAACCTTCCCATGAAACAGTTCCCAACTCACCACTCCTCCAACCCGTTCACGGCGCAATTGATGACCTCCAGCTCGGATCATCATCATCATCACCAACTCCCCATTTCGGGTCGCTGAGCACTTGTTCCGTCATAAAATTGCACCACGGGCTGGGCATGCGTGTAGGCGTGAGAACAATCAGCTTGCGCAGGCGTCTCTAAAAATGAGCATCGTTGATCGGGCCGAGGCTTGTGAAGACTAAGGTTGGACACATTTTGATTTTCGTACAATACATCTGTGCCAACCTCCTCCTCAAGAATCTTGACAACCGTAAACGTTACACCCATGCTTCAGGAAGAATCAACCCCCTTCAAACTGATGTGCCGAAGGTATTGTCCATTGTTCCCCCGTCCCAAGCGGGCAGGTCATTTCGCAAATAACATCATTTTGAGGGCGAGGTGGTACAAAGTATGCCATTAATACCCTGGGCCCGCAAGATCCGTGATCCAGAAATACCTCAACTTTTTGGGCGAGTCACCCCCCCGTTGAACTCTGAGCCCCGCGGGGCGGTCACTTCCAAGAAGTGCTACCTCGTCGTCTTCAGCGGGGTTCCCCCGACGACGATTACACAATTTTATTGTCACTTTTTGAAATTACGTCAAGTCGCCGCCGCCGTACGGGGTCGCTCCCCGGTTAATCAAGCTGATTATCGTTGCCCGGCCACGGTCGCCACGAAGCGTGCCGAATCTCGATTGAACGCCGCCGCGCGCCTCCCACGGACTCGACGCAGTTCAACAAGTGTGATTGTCGAGAATGTCTCGCTCTCTGGGACAGGTCTTTGATGTGAAATATTTTGACAAAATGCTAAATCGTGGTAAAGGATTCGTTCTGCTCTATTAGCGGGATAATTCGGTTGAGCCGTTTTACGGACTGCGGTTGATGTTTGGACTGCATTCGATGCAGAACCAAGGGGATAACAATCGGAGTCTATTGTGTGTTACGGGTTGAGAGTAGGTTTTGTTGGACCATAACAAGGCTTAAGCGTGAGTGAGCGACTTGTTTGCGTAATGAAAATTAGACTAAACAAAGATCAAGGTGGTATAACTCAAACCATATTGAAGTTGATAAAATATTGTTCAAAAAATAACTTAATTCACCTATGTGGTTGATGCCTTCCTCACTTTTTACCAACAATGGGTAATATGCGTGGTTGGACACATATTTCAGCTTTTTTTTAGATACAGAAAAATAAGTACACAGATATAACTTAAGTGGTCATAACACGAGACAAGGTTGCCAGATAATCAATGTTGTGGACTCGTTGGAAAGGTCTCTCGATTACCTAACCAACGATGGGTCGGATGATGGATCCGGACATCGTTTGCATACATTTAATTGAGATCCGGCTTCAAAATGTACATAAATATCACTTAAGTGGTCATAACTCGAGACAGGGTTGCCAGATCTTCAATATTGTGGACTCGTTGGAAAAGTCTCTCGATTACCTAACCAACGATGGGTCGGATGATGGATCCGGACATCGTTTGCATACATTTAATTGAGATCCAGCTTCAAAAAAGTACATAAATATCACTTAAGTGGTCATAACTCGAGACAGGTTTGCCAGATCTTCAATGTTGTGGACTCATTGGAAAGGTCCTTGATTACCTAACCAACGATGGGTCGGATGATGGATCCGGACATCGTTTTCATGCATAGAAATGAGATCCGGATATATGTGAAAACACATTTTTATAGATAACATTTGAACTAGTTATCGAAACTTCAAACAATTCAATAGCGATGTATGGGACCCTATACCAAGTCGATTGCAACTTGTTTGGTCGAGCAGCCAGTGCTGAGAAAACTCAGTGAGAATTTTGGTCATATACATACATACACACAGACATTTGTTCAGTTTTCGATTCTGAGTCGATATGTATACATGAAGGTGGGTCTTCGAGCTTTTAATAAAAAGTACCTTTTTAGAGCAGGATTACCTTATCAGTGAGGAAAGGCAAAACGAGTTTTAATCCGAGGTTTTAATTACAGTATTGCCTAATGTAACTTCAGAGTTCTATCCTGAAAAAAAATGTTTATATTTTTTAAGGGTTTTCGACTTCGACTTCGACTTTTTCCATCAAAACCTTGTACAGTCTCTTAGGGCAGCTATACCAGAAATGATTTGTCCAGTGTCCAAGAAATGAACACTGACCAACCCGTCCCTTGTCAGCGCCAGACGCCGATGTCTCCCGAGACTTTGTCCGACGAATTGTTCATCAACTGCTCGTTACTGAACTCCATCGCTGGTTATTGGGGGGAAAATAGCTTCATTATAGTTCGTTTAATTCTTGCTAAATTGATACTCGAGAGACATGATTAGAGTGGCCCTTCGGTGCGCCAACACAAAACAGGTCCTTATCGGAGATCGCCGGCCAGGGCGGACTTTCATGACTGAGGGAAATATGACCGGCTGTAGACGGAAAAGTGCAAGAAAAGGGTTCGTGCTATTGAGTAATGGTTGAAGTGTGTATAAATTATGCCATCGATGACGGCGGATCTCTCCATTGGAAGGGAGTCCGGAACGTGGTCCTATCGTTAGTGCGGGTTCAACGAGTGCCCGTTGGGTACCTGCCAGAGCGTACTTCAAACACGTGTTGATAATTGTGAATGCACATGCAATTCGAGGTTGTGCCCCGTTTCACATGTTGTATTCCAATTGAACTCAAGATTTATTCGTCCGACAATCCACCGTCAACCCTTCGGGCATTTGATGGTTGATTTGCACGTGAGTTGCGTGCTCGCTTCTAAACTATTGAATTTCAACTGATTTTCTCTCGATTTGAAATGCCTCGACCCCTGTGAAGACACCTGTCAGAGCCAGATTTCATGCTCACGTTTCACTGTGTGCCTTCACGCTCCACTAACAAAACAAGCTCCAAACCTAAATCCAACAAAACCTAACTAAACGCGCATCTCCCCAATCTCCAAAACCAAGACTACAATTGCGTCCATTCATTCCCTCAAGATTTGACCGAATCGAACCCACACACACACACACGCCACTTTCATCGGCGATGTGCGCGTCCGCGTTTTATTGTTATTCCCGAAATAATAATAAAAGCTTGAAATTCCTCCTCGCGGAGATCTGAAAGAAAGAAAGAAGGTCCCGCGCGTTCGGTAGTGAATCGAACTCGGACATATTTTCGTAAATAGCACTTGGCTCTATGCAGGTTAGACGGACAGGTTGAATCAACCTCCCGGTGAAGGCTATTGTACTGCGATATGTTTGCGTTAGCGATCAGGTGGGCACGGCTGGTTGAACTTCTATAGCACATACTTCATCACCAATCCCGAATGGTTTGGGAGAGTTTAGAGAGATTAGAATCGGACTTTGAATGGGAAAGTCTTTGGAAAACACGAGCTTTTGTGGTGAATGCGATGTTTTGATACAGATCTTTCCAGCATTATTCGATGAGAAATGAAGTTGTTTTGATTATTTTTGCATTTCATTTTGTCACTGATTGTACAGTTAAATAAAAAATATGATAATTTAGTAGTCACTTTTTTTCATTCTGAAGTTGCAACCTCAAAAATATATGTTTGTCATTCTGAATTTTTCAGCCTATCAAAAAAAAGTTTATCATATTTCCTTACATATTTTGTACACCGAAAACTGGGCAGCTCTCGCCCGAGAGAATAATGGCCTCGAGTCGAGAAAATAGTGAAACCTGTGTCTGCCTGTGTGGATCAATTGGCCGCGCACTGGACTCACAATCCAGAGGTCGCCGGTTCAAATCCCGAGGCAGACACAAACATTCTAATTGTTACTATAGGTATTCGGTGCCCTGTCCCCTTGCCATACCTCCACACTTAAGAGACCCGGAAGACGGAGTCTTGCCTGTGGATCCGTTGAAGAAACCGCAAGTTTTAAGAGAGCCACATTATAAGGTGTTACGTCGATTCCATTCCACTGTGATACCATTCACGGACACAGAGAACACGGCTCGAGATGGGCGAGAGAATTATTCCCTCGTGGTTCATTTGCAAAAAATAAAACCTAAGGAATCGATAACGGGAGTTGAACCAGAAAACTTTGGCAGACTAACTCAATGACTTAACTGCCTCGGCCATCACAGCTTGGTGACTAAGGAGTGGTCAGATGTCGATGTATGATACATGTTGGAGATTTATCGTTTCAATTAACGAATGAACACATTTGTTATGATGGTGTGAATTGCTAGCATTATTCTTTTGATTTTGGCTGTGAGGCCTCAATGTTTTTTTTTTCTCTCGGCTCTGAATTTTGGGTGTAGAAAAATTCTCGGATTTTTTTATTTTTCCAGCATATTTTCTAACCATGTGCTGGGACAGACAACGTTCATATAGGTTTTTCAAAAGTTTTTTTTTTTTGTGTTTTTTATTGTTCTAAAACTGATTTTTTTTTTTTCAAAAAAAAGGTAACTTTTATAGTCACTGTGTTTCTTTCAAATTAAAGCAAAAAAAGGTCCTATGTGAATAGAAAACCCGTGGCGCGTTGTTCTTTTTTTGAAAAAAATAATCAAGAATTACTTTGAAATTTAAATTGAAAAAAAAAATGTTCGTCGAACAAAGTCTTTAATTTTTTTTAAATAATTCATTTACAATTAAATTTATCTTTATAAAATACAAAAATAATGTTATATCATTAAAAACTTCCTAGTTCGATCAAAATTCATTTCAACAGATTTTTTTTCATAAAAATATTATATTTGTAATAATAATAATAATATAATAATAATAATAATAATAGTAAACTAACTTTTCAACTTTTCAAAATTGCTAAACTTCTATTTTTCATTTTTTGTTTGAATTAAATTTGAATTTTTCTTTTCGAAAAAACTCTTTAACCTTTCAAAGTCATTCAGCTATAAATCGACGTTGGTGTGCTCACTTGTACTAAGCTTGCTGGGACACCGGCATCGAAACGTCTACCCAACTTAGGTTATGCATTCGATTGATAACCGACACCGTGTTTTAAAAAAAAAACATTTTTTTTGTTTTTTTTTTTGAATTTTTGAATTTTTGGAAATGTGCCATTAGGCGTCATCCATAAAGTATGTCACGCTCTAGAGGGGGTAGGGGGGGTCTAACATTTCAAAAGGGCCAAACATTCAATATTACGCCCTTTTAAAATGTTAGTCTTGGTTTAAAATTTTGAAAATATTTTTTTCGAATAGATCGAAAAATTTCCCAAATATTTCATATTTTAACATGGAAAATCGGACCATTAGTTGCTGAGATATCGACATTAGAAAATGATGGATTTTTTGGGTGAGACTTGAATTTTCTTGTTTTTAAACCTTTGCATGGCAATATCTCAGCAACTAAGGGTCGTATCAACAAAATTCAAAAAAGCAAAATATAGAGAATTTTCTCAGCTTTTCAAAAATATTTTTTCAAAAGTGGGCAGACATGTGCACTTATTTTAAAAATGAAAAACTGAGACTATTTTCAAAAAAGTCACCTAAAAATGGATTTAACTTGAAAACGGTGCAGTTTATCAAAATTTCACTAAAGTTTTTTTTGATTGCAATTTTTTTTATATAAAATACAAAATAATGTTATGTCATCAAAAACTTCCTAGTTCCATCAAAATTCATTTAATTCATTTCAACAGATTTTTTTCATTAAAATATTATATTAATTATCACCAAAACCAATTTTAAAGCATGACTAAAAAATTAAATTTAATTAGGAAAATGTTCCACTGAAAATTCAAATCAATCAGAAGATCTGTTTGATTTCTGTTTCAATAACTTTTAAAACTTATAACCTCAAACTGTCCGAAGATGTTCCAGAAAAAAAACATGGCACTTTGAGAGTATTTAAACTATCCCATTTATCAATGTTTTAAAAATAATAGTAAACTAACTTTTGAAAGTTTTCAAAATTTCGAAACTTCTATTCTACATTTTTTGTTTGAATTTAATTTGAATTTTTCTTTTCGCAAAAACAAAGAGTTTCAAAGTCATTCAGCTATGAATCGATGTTGGTGTGCTCTCTTGTACTAAGCTTGCTGGGACACCGGCATCGAAATGTCTACCCAACTTTGGTTATGCATTCGATTGAGAACCAACAACGTCTTTAAAAAAAAAACATTTTTTTCGTTATTTTTTGTTTTCAATCATTTAGGAATTGAATATTAAAATTGATTTTTGGTTGCTTCCTCCTTTATCAAAAAAATTTAATGTAAAATTTCTGTCATATTCCGACAAAAAAGTCAATCAAGAAAGTAAGTTTTATGTTGATCAGAGTTCGATAAAAATCAAACATGCTTTGCAAATTTTAATAACCTGAATATTTAGTTATTCAGGTTATCAAAAAGTTTCATTTTAAATTTTTTTTGAAAACGACTTAGTTGAAAAAAATTATAAGTTAAAGAAATGTGTCAATCTTTTAAAACTAATTTAAACTATTTACATCTGTACAACACCTCCATGGTAAGTTCAGATCTAACCAACTATTTATATACACTATTCACTTCTCTTTAACCTGAAGTTTTAAATGATTAAGTGAATAGGAGATTTTTGATAACATAATCTACTTAGTACATGATGCCTTCCTCACTTTTAAATCTCATAATTAATCTAAAAAAAAATAAACAATTTTTTTACAGAACTTTAGAGCTACTTATCTACAAAATCTTACTACAATTTGTATCTAAATCCATGGGACCTAACTTCATCACTTGCAGTTTATGGTGCACACCTTTATTTTAGAATTGTATAAAAAATGGATTTTATTAGCCTTTTATTACATGTCTACAAAGTTTGAACAATATTGGAGGAGGTCGGATAAAAAAAGAAACATGAAAGAAATGTTTTGAGCAGGAATTGCTCTTCAGTAAGTTAGTCAAAATTTATGAATGATTGATCAAAATTTGAACCATTTGAAAAATTATTCTTTAACCTTTTCACATAAAAATAAGAAAAAGTGTGGGTTTGGCGAGCAGTTTTCAAATTATCGAAAGCGGATGCAAACACAGCTCAAAATTTGCTATAAAAAATCGGACATTCAATGCATTAAAATCCTCAAAAAAAACTTGAGATTTTATTCTGGCATGATACCAGCCCGTGCACATTTTTTTTCAAATTCTGGCAAGAGCGGTTTTTTTAAAGCAAACCTATATTAATAAAATATATATTTTTTAGAAAAAAGGCAAAAAAGATGAAATCATCAAATCATACATAAAGATCCCTGATTCGTCTTTTGAACATGGTCAGTACATTTCACGAGATAAAATATAAACTTAGATCTCGTTAGAATTATTAAGCATGTCTGGCCTGGTTTGAAAATAAATCGTTTTTTTTTGTGAATTTCCAAAAATGCGGTACAAACATTTTTTTTTATTTTTCAATGAAATTTTGAAACCATTCCCTCCTCCTTGGCTACGGTCAGAATCGAGGGTCACACATTTTAAAAAAATATGAGAAACAATCAAATTTTGACCTCACAATTATATTGAGTTATCAAATAATAAAGATTTGAACTTTCAAAGCACACAATTTCAAAACATTTTATCGTTTATTCTGGATTAATAATGATATAATTGATCAAAAATATAATTTATACCGGTGTATAGAATCTTTTAAATATGTTTTAAAAATTCAAATATGAAAAGGCCATATAATCATTTCAATGAAAAAAACTCACTTAAGCCAAAATTCAATCCGAAAAACAGTTGAATTCGATCAAAAAACGCCGACCGAAATACCTCCCGCAATTCTCAAGTGAAATAAATGTCTCCATTAATGGGCACGCAACGGTGCCTGCGACGACGACTCGTCCGCAAGTGCTGGCCTCTCCGTGCGCGCGCGTACGCGTGAAGGATGAAAGTAAATATCCTGTGGCAGGGCACTTTCAACGGCCACAACGCAGGCGGCGTGCGTGTTTGGACCGAAAAAACCCCGACCCCGAAATATGACAAAGTACCGACCTAAAAATAGCACACGACTCAACGCACTCAGCTGGAGTCTCGCGAGGAGCTAAAGGATGTGCGCGCACGTGATTCTCTTGAAAAATGGTTAAAAGTCCAATATTGAATCTTAAATGGCAGCAAATATTTTTAAAATTTTTTGGGTTCAAAATAGGTCAACTTACCCTTCACCTTGTATAGGAAGTTGTAAACGGAATGTCTTGAGACGCATGCCCTCAAAGGACTTGCACTCTCTGTACGCTTGGTGGTATCGCCAAGAACAACAAATCCAAATTGTTACGATCTCGAAAACGACCCTAGGACTTGGCGGGAGGGTGGCAAGTGAAGCATGTCGCGCGAGTTCCTTCCGAAAACATATGGCGAAGATTATGACGAAGCGTTTGCCGAAGAAAACTGAAAATTAATTGCGGAAGAAAAGGATCAATAGCGCAGACGCACCGGGATGGCGTTAAGAACAAGGATTCGACGGTCGCTACAGCTCAACGGACAAGTTGCCTAGTTGTGCAAGTGGTGTGAAGAGAAGTGCTTTTTACGTGTTTATGAGTTGTTGGAATTAGGTTTTGGACGCACTGGATGTTTGAGGCTGCTACGAGGGGTCTCAGAATTATATTTTACGAAGTTGTTCAGAATTTGGGTATGAACAATTTCGATTGATTTAACGAATCTCAAAAAAACTATTTTTGATAAAATCCTTTTAATTTCAAGTAGTAGGAAAAAAATAAATAAATCCGTATGATTTAGAAAACCAATTCGAAGACCCCTCGTTCTCGTTTCAGAAATTCAACTATCTTCTCCAAAGGGCACGCGCAACAACTCATACCCCGGAGCAGGGGTGGACATTTTTATTTTAGGCCATTAAACTACTTCTGCTCAGGGATGTGTCAAGTGAAACACACCCGCCACAGCTTGCAACTCGTCCGTCGTCTTAATGACCCTCTCTCTCAGAAGATGCGTCCATGGCGTCAAGCCATTCGCTACAACTCATTTAAGCCGCTCCTCACCAACGGTCCTAATTGGTTCCTCAGGGACTCCTCAGCTCAACACAAGAATTTGTACTGCGCCCACCATATGTCGTAGAACGGTCTCTTCTTCTAGGATCCTTACCTGACCTGGGCCAAAAATCCTCGCAACTCATAACTCATCGCAATCAAACCCTCCGAAATCGTCCTAATTGACGCGTTTTTCGATAGCGGCCATTTCTTCAGTTATTTTGGTGAAGATTGATGCACCCGGACCGAACCTGAGGTCTGACACACGTCCGACACGTGTTCTCGTTTGGCGTTCTGACTCCGAAATTGACCAGAACAAAAAGTAACAAAACGCAACCAAGCCCGTCGGAACAATGCAAATTTATGCGCATTCATTGGGAGTTGCGGGTGCGTCGGGCGTGGAGTTGGGGTTCCTGGTTATGGTCAAGCATTATTCAGGTTGGTTTAGGGCGTTATGCTGGTACACCGGAACGTTCAAGGGTGCAGTCCTGTTGAACCCGGACGGGTACAGTTCTGGCACGCGTTCGGTGTTAAAATTAAACAATGTTACATCTTCAACAATTTATGAAACTAAGGGTGTTAAATGGAAAAAAATATTTTAATAAATAATCATGTTTGAATAAGTCGTTTACTTTAAATTGTTAAAGTAAAATTGGATGAATAAACTTGATCATAAATCAATGTTAAAGATAAATTTTGTTTTACATTTTTGAATTTTTTTACCAAGCCAGACTGCGTTTTTCAAACAATAGTGCAGTGTAACAAATGATTTCATTCCCTTGTGGACCACCGATCAGTGAGGTACTCCTGGATATTAGCTCCTGAAAAGTGCTTAAAAAGTGCAAAAAATGCCTCACGGCAAGAAAAAGAGGCGGTCCTCACCAGCAGGATCGGCAGATTTGAAGAAGCTAAAGAATGCTGAAGCGCTACCTGCAAAGCCAGGCAGTTTGAGCAAGGACGCTCAAGATTCGTCTGGAAACCAGTTCGCTACCCTTCCTGTGGACGTGAGCGAGAAGGAAGTATTTGAACGACGGGAAAAGTTGCCACCCATTTTTGTGAAAACATCGTCATCGGATTCGGTGCGAAAGTGGCTGACCGGGTTTATCAAATCTGGTGCTTTACGAGCTTCCATTCGCTTGTGTGCTGATGGACTCAAAATTCTGCTACCTACCAGAAAGGATTACAACTACGTTCGGGATTTCCTGAACAACACAAAGATTGAATACTACAGCCATGACGATCCAGGTAAACGCCCCATGAAACAGGTCCTCCGTGGCCTGTATGATATGGATGTGAATGTGTTGAAAGAAGAGCTCAAAACTCTGAAGTTGAATGTAATCGAAGTCTTCAAGATGACGAGACACAACAAGGACATCAAGTATCGTGATCAACTGTACCTGGTTCATCTCGAGAAAGGATCGACAACGCCGTCTGAGCTGAAGGCAGTTCGGGCAATTTTCAACATCATCGTGTCTTGGGAACGTTATCGTCCAGTGCACCGTGACGTGACACAGTGTTCGAACTGTTTGCAGTTTGGACATGGTGGAAGGAACTGTTTCATTAAGAGTCGTTGTGCAACCTGCGGAGGTGAGCACAAAACTCAAGCTTGCGAAACAATCAACGAGAACATCGAAGCGAAATGCTTCAATTGCGGCGGCGACCATTCTACCAAGAATCGGAGCTGCCCAAAACGTGCTGAGTTTGTAAAAATTCGGCAGCAAGCGACGACGAGGCACCAACCAAATCGTCGCAAAACACCACCAACTTTCACGGACGTGGATTTTCCTGCTTTGGCGTCACCTGGAGTGGGAGCTGTTCGAGTGGTTCCAAATCTGCAGCCATTGCCGTTGAACCAGCGGCAAAAAGTTGCAGAGAATACAACACCTCCTGGATTCAGTCAGCAACCAAGGGAAAACCAACCAGCATCAACGGATGAAGGCAGTAGTGACCTGTTTTCACCACAAGAACTTCTGAACATTTTCATCGAGATGACAACAACACTGCGTGGTTGCAAAACTCGCCAGGAACAAGTAAGAACTCTTGGAGCATTCATCTTAAAATACAGTTCGTAGTTTACTCGTTCTAGTGATTTTGAATATTTCAATGAATTTGCTTTTTTAGTTTTAAGTTAGGATTAGTTGTTAATGTGATTTTTTTCTTTTTTTACCCTAATGTATTCGATTCAATGCAATAATGTAAAACAATTTGAAGTAAATAAAATAAATGTGACCAGTTAATAAGAAAACGAAAAATACAACAAAGATGAAGAGCATTAGGCCATACCACTTAGCATGTAAAAGAAATGTTATTATTATAAGAAAGTTCAATAAAGACATATTTAATTTAAAAAAAAAAAAAAACAAATGATTTCGGACTTTGTTCTTTGCTTCTGAGCAGTTCTCTCAGATTTCGGTCATTCGATTTTTTTTTTTGTATTTTTTAATCCGACTGAAACTTTTTTGGTGCCTTCGGTATGCCCAAAGAAGCCATTTTGCATCATTAGTTTGTCCATATAATTTTCCATACAAATTTGGCAGCTGGCCATACAAAAATGATATGTGAAAATTCAAAAATCTGTATCTTTTGAAGGAATTTTTTGATCGATTTGGTGTCTTCAGCAAAGTTGTAGGTATGGATATGGACTACACTGAAAAAAAATGTTACAAGGTAAAAAAAAAATTAAGTGATTTTTTATTTAACTTTTTGTCACTAAAACATGATTTGCAAAAAAAAAAACACTATTTTAATTTTTTTTATTTTTTGATATGGCCAAACATTAAATATTACGCCCTTTTAAAATGTTAATCTCGGTTTGAAAATTTTGAAAATATTTTTTTTCGAAAAGATCGGAAAATTTCAAGAATGTTTCATATTCCAACATTGAAAATCGGACCATTAGTAGAAATTTTTTTTCAACTTTTCAAAAATATTTATTTCAAAGGTGAGCAAACATGTGCATAAATTATTTTTTTTTTAAAAATTTCGACTATTTTCAAAAAAGTCACCTAAAATGGATTTAACTTGAAAACGGCGCACTTTATCTAAATTTCACTTAAGTACACTTAGTATGAAGTTGAAATTTTTTTTGCAAGCAATTTTTAATTTTTTTTTAATTAGTATTGATTCAAAAATTCATAACTCGCTCAAAGATTTTTTGCATAACCTGGAAATTTCTGAAAAGTTGGCATTTGATGTCCTCTAAAACATACCAAAAAAAAGTAGCGTTTTTTTTGCAAAGCAAATTTCAGTGACAAAAAGTTAAATAAAAAATCACCAATTTTTTTTACCGTGTATCATTTTTTTTCAGTGTAGTCCATATCCATACCTACAGCTTTGCCCAAGACACCAAATCGATCAAAAAATTCCTTCAAAAGATACAGATTTTTGAATTTTCATACATTATTTTTGTATGGCCACCTGCCAAATTTGTATGGAAAATTATATGGACAAACTAATGATGCAAAATGGCTTCTTTGGGCATACCGAAGGCACCAAAAAAGTTTCAGTAGGATAAAAAAATACAAAAATAAAAATTTAAGAAAAAAGACCGATTTCGTAGAGAAATGCTCTTCTGTAAAAATCAGCAGACATGAACTCATGTAATTTTATGGCAATTCGAAATGAAAATTAAACCCAAAATTTTAAAATTTCCCGGTTTTGGTTTGGAGATTTCATGGACAAATTAGATTTTTTAAGGGGGCATCAAATGCCAATTTTTCAGAAATTTCCAGAATGTGCAAAAAATCTTTGACTGAGTTATGAATTTTTGAATCAATTCTTATTAAAAAAAAATCGATATATTGGTCGCAAAATTTTTTGAACTTCATTTTTCTATGTAAAATCAAATTTGCAATCAAAAAGTACTCGAGTGTAATTTTGATTAAGGCACCGTTTTCATGTTAGAGCCATTTTTTAGCATTTTTCGGATTTTTTTTTTTGGCATTTGGCATTTGATGTCCCGCAAAACATATCAGAAATAAAAAAAAATAAGTGTCAAAAAGTGAAATTAAAAATTTTCAAAAAAAAAATTACCGTGTATAATTTTTTTTCAGTGTATTCCTTATCCATACCTACAACTTTGCCGATGACACCAAATCGATCAATAAATTCCTTCGAAAGAAACAGATTTTTCAATTTTCATAAATCATTACTGTATGCACGGAGAAAAAAGAGCTCCCAAAATCGTGAACACCCGTTCATGAAATCAGGAACCACGAACAAAGTGTTCAAAGTCCAAGGTACGTTTTTGAAAATCGTAAACGCAATTGAACACTTTGTCCGTGGTTCCCAATTTCATGAACGGATGTTCACGATTTTGGGGACTCTTTTTTCTCCATGTGGATAGCTGCCAAATTTGTTTGGAAAATTAAATGGACACACTATTGATGCAAAATTGGTTCTGCCAAAAGCACCCAAACATTAAAATAAAAAAAAAGATCGATTACGCAAAGAATTAGTCACATGGAACAAAAAAAAAAAAACTTTACACAACATTCAAAAATGTTTAGGATTCCAAAAAGCACCTTGCATAAAAACACTAAATCTCATATTTCTAGCATAATTTTCATTATTCTAAGCGAAAAGAATTACAATATGCTTTATATATTATCTAATATCAAAATTATCAAAATATAAAATAATTTATGAAAAAAAAATTAATTCGCTATTGTCCAGAGGTCCTTAAGTTCAAAATAAATTAAGAGATTTAAAAGTATTTTTTGCCATTTTTCGAAATAGACTGACTTGTAAACTGACGTTACAAGTGAAAAATAGCGATATTAATGTTGTCCCTTGATTTTTTAGGAAAAAAAACTTTTTCAAAGGAATAAATGACATTTTTTGATTAATTTCAAAAAAAAAGTTAATTCAAATCCAGCGTTTTTAATTACGACAATGTTGATACCTAAACATGTATTGGTCATCGCTCAAATTTTGAAGTTATCGCAGTTTTAGTGAAAAAAGTAGTTTTTTCTCGTTTTCATTATTTGTTCGTTTTTCTGCACGGTGCGTCGAAAACATACTTATTGATTTTAAAGCTGAATGAAAAAAAGTTCTTTTTAAATTGAAGTAATTTGAGAAAATACTTCTTTTGCAAACTGCAACTTTGTCGAGGTCGCTTATTTGTTCAGAAAAACCATTCTTAGGAAATCTAAATTCCAAGAAATGAGTCTGTTATGGAAACCAAGCTTAGTTAGAATCAACTTTCCAACGGTCATTTTCAGCACAAAGCCGTTATCAAACCTAAACTGGAGCAGCTGCAAAAATGTTCAACTGTTGAAAAAAAGTTCGTTACAAACTCCATATGCTCCAAAACCCGTCCAACCAACTGTAGAACGCGCGCGGCCACCACCAACTTGTTATCACGGAAGGCATCACTTGTTAGTCAACCGGTAAAGTGCAGCTTGGCACATGGCCGACCGGACACGGACCGACGCGTGCCATACGGGTGCCGGGTGCTCGTCCTTACGGTCACCACCAGCTAGCCAAATCACCGAACCGTACAGTACCGCACACGAAACGTCAGTCACGGTCAGGTGACCCCTCCAAACTAAAAAAAAAACACCTTCAACAAACTCTGCGCACGCGTCCTGCCCGCAGGAGTCACTCATTACGGAGACCAACTCCGGAATCACTGGAGCTTCAAAACGATAAAGTGCCATCACACTGCCTGAACTCGACCTGGCGTGCCAACCTGAAGAACGTCAGGATGTGTACTGCAATGTGTTACGGATGAGCTGTCCTCACCCTCCCCCTTTCCGAATTTGAACTCCAACTCCAAATAAAGAGTCATAAATATGCACCCTCACCTACCACCAAAGGTCCTCAGGACGATGACCAGATGGTTTCGCCGCGCGGAGCAATACCTGAAGCTCGTCCTGATGGCTTGCCAACCGCATAACGCACCAACCCAGAACGGAAGCGACCTGGCGTGCAGCGTCGTCGGTCGTGGTCATCCTTCTTGGCTAACGATAATGATGATGATGAGATCCTTGCGATAGTGGAGGACGTGGTGGAGGAACCAAAAAAAAAAAACGTTAATGATGCGTTCTGGTTAGGGATTTCAAAAAGTGGGAAACAAAAAGAGGGGTGAAAATGGAACAACATTCAACTAATAATCATTCTCTAATAAGAATCAACAGTGAAATGCAATATTGAGAAAAACGAGGAGGACGTTCTACAAGTAGTGTGTATTAGTGTTTATTAAATTCTATTGAATCATAAATCATGCAAAAGAATTTTAAAAGAAACGTATGTTAAAAAAATCCATTAGGTTACCCATGATAATTAAAAATGGATTTAATTATTCATTCCTTCACTTCACTTGATGCTCACTTTATGTTTACATGACATTGTGCACCAATTCAAAAACAAATTACAAATTGCAGAAATAAATCATCAGCAATTTATGGTGATAATAATTAAGAGGCAGTATTTGTAAATATTGCTCGGTTTGTTCTAGAGGTCGTATCGAGGTGCTCCGATTTGGATGAAACTTTCAGCGTTTGATGAATTCATGCTAAATATGAGCCCTCTACGACAAAGGGAAGTGGGGTAAAACGGGCATTGAATTTTGAAGTCAAAAAAACATAAAAAATCTTAAAATTGGTCGCATTTCCGTAAAACTTCATCAATTCCAACTCTCTTAGATGCATTAGAAAGGTCTTTTGAAGCACTTCAAAATGTGCCATAGACATCCAGGACTGGTTTGACTTTTTCTCTTAGCTTTTGCAAATTACTGTCAAAAATGGATTTTTTAAAACCCTAATATCTTTTTCCAACAGCCTCCAAAACCCATACTCCTATAGGTCAAAAGATAGGCAATTTCATGGACTATAAGCCTATGGTATTAACGTTTTGGCCAATCGCAGTTTTTCTCATAGTTTTTCGATTTTTCTACAACAAACATTTTACAACGTTAGTTTTTACCCTGCTGGCCTCCATAGCGGCACTTTTTGGTCTCAATTTTGTCATATTCGGAATCCTCGGACAATTTTACGTAAGTTAGAAGTATTGGAATTGTAATCTTGATTTAAAAAATAATTAAATAAAACATTTTTGAAAAAAGAAATGGATTTTATTTACCCTATGACCAATATGTCAAATGCTGTATCAAGTAGGCGAAAACCTGTTTTACCCCTAATCCAACAAATTGTTAAAAAATATTTCAATTCATTCTAAATGGCAATTTTTTTAAAATCAAATTTACAACTCCAATACTTCTAATTTACGTGAAATTGTCCGAGGATTCCGAATATGACAAAATTGAGACCAAAAAGTGCCATTTAGAGGCCTACAGGGCAAAAACTAACGTTGTAACATGTTTGTTGCAGAAAAATCGAAAAACTATGAGAAAAACTGTGATTGGCCAAAAAGATAATGCCGTAGGCTTATAGTCCATGAAATTACCTATCTTTTGACATATGGGAGTATGGGTGTTGGAGGCTGTAATTTGCAAAAGTTAAGAGAAAATTTCAAACCAATCCTGGATGTCTATGGCACATTTTTAAGTGCCTCAAAAGACCTTTCGAATGCATCTAAGAGAGTTGGAATTGATGAAGTTTTACGGAAATGCGACCAATTTTAAGATTTTTTATGTTTTTTGACCTCAAACTTCAAAGCTTGTTTTACCCCACTTCCCTTTGTCGTAGAGGGCTCATATTTGGCATGAGTTCATCTCATGTATAGACAAACAAACGCTGAAAGTTTCATCCAAATCGGAGCACCTCGATACGACCTGTTACGCATTGGTGAAAAACTCGCTCTTAATCATAATAATTTGCACTATTTGTTATTTGGAAATAGGAAGCTAAATATCCAATTTAAATTTTCAATGATCAAAAACAGTGTTTATTAACATCTAACGCATTATCCGCATTTTAGTTGCAAATTAATAACTCAACTGTACAAATTTTCGGATTATTTTTTTTGTGTATGATGGCAATTCATATTTTTGCCGAGACTCAAAGTCACCCTTGATGACGGTTCTTAATTAGTCTGACAAGTCAATTTTCAAGATCGGATATTTTTTACTTAAATTAATCTAAGGTAGCATTTAATAAAAAATGTATGTTCAAATTTAATTAACTTAAATTAACGAACCTTTCATTTTTTAAATAAATCATTTAAAGCAATCATTCTAATCGTTCATTTGACGTAATGTTTATGGACCAAGTAAATTCTGTTGCTGTCAACCCCTTCGATGCCTTACTGATTTTCTTATGATTTAAAAAAAAAAATTAATGTCAAACTGCTTCAATTTAGTAGAAATGACAAATAAATTGAGTTAAAATTGTGTTTCACAGTTCAATATTTTTATTTTTATTTTGAATATGTATACTAAATCATTTTTTTGTAAAATTATATGTTTCAAAAAGGCTAAGGATATTTAAGCCCAGTCAAATTAAAACATGTTCAAAAATATTGAAATAATTCATAAAGCCAGAAGAATATTGTTATATTTGCAGTAAAAAACCAATAAGAGCAATTTTCTACCAAAACCGGAGATGGATTTTATTTGTATTATTTTCCCTATGACCAAATAAGCTACTTTGTGTCATTGGTTCACCCATACAAGTCTCCATACAATTTTGGCTGCTGTCCATACAAAAATGGTAAATATTCAAACTTCTGAGTGAATTTTCTGATCAATTTGGTGTCTTTGGCAAAGTTGTAGGTATAGTTAAGGACTATTGAGAAAAAAATAAGTAAATGGAAAAAATTTCCAGATTTTTTAATCAACTTTTTTTTCACATAAATTCAATTTCCCAAAATATGTAGTTTTTGATTTTCGAGATTTGTTATATGTTTTAGGGGACATTAACCCGCAACTTTTGAGCCATAGAGAAACATGGTCAAAAAATCTGCCGCCGAGTTATGAATTTTTGAAAAAATAGTGGTTTTTGGGAAAAATCGTTATTTTTACCAAAATAAAATTTAACATCAATTTTTTATGTAACATTGAATTTGCAATCGAAAAAAACTTTACAGATTTTTTGCTAAAGGGCTCCGTTTTCAAGAAATAGCCACCGAAAGTTTGATTTTAGCAAAATATTTGCAGTTTTTCGATTTTTAAAAATAGTGACCATGAGTGACCATTTCTAAAAATATTGTTTTTAGCTTCAGAAAATTTGCTATAAAATTGTCTAAGAGACATTGAAGATTGGACCTTGGGTTGCTGAGATACAGCTGCTTTAAGAAAAAGAAACACGAAAATTGATTTTTTTTTTCTAAGTCTCACCAAAACAACCCACCATTTCCTAATGTCGATATCTCAGCAACTAATGGTCCGATTTTCAATGTTAAAACATGAAACAAATTATATATTTCGCTAAAATCAAACTTTCGGTGGCTCTATGTTGAAAACGGAGCTCTTTATCAAAAATCTTTAAAACACTTTTCAATTGCAAATTCAATTTTGGATTAAAAAAATAACTTTAAATTTATTTTAGCATAAAATTTATTTTTTTTCCAAAAATCACTATTTTCCAAAAATGCATAACCCGGCGGCAGGTTTTTTGACCATGTTTCTCTATGGCTCAAAAGTTGCGGTTTTTTCTCCCCTAAAACATATCAAAAAATCTCGAAAATCAAAAAATACATATTTTGGGAAATTGAGTATCAGTTAAAAAAAAGTTGATTAAAAAGTCCGCAATTTTTTTTTTCCTCAAAAGTCCTCAACAATACCTACAATTTTTCCGAAGACACCAAATTGATCAGAAAATTCACTCAAAAGTTGCAGCTGTTTGAATATTTACGTACCATTTTTGTATGGACAGCAGCCAAAATTGTATGGAGACTTGTATGGGTGAACCAATGACGAAAAATAGCTTATTTGGTCATTGGAAAGGCCCCCACAAAGTTTGAGCCAAATAAAAAAATACAAAAAATAAAAATGGTCGAAATCGGCTGATTTCTTACAAAGTTGCTCATTAGAAAAGAAACTTATTTTCCAGATTTATAAGTTTTATGTTGAATCTTTTTTTTAATATTTGCATGTGATTTTTTTTCTGGAAATGCTTAAATATTTTAGGAAAATTTACTTAAGATATTATTTAAATGAAAAGAATTTATACTTTTCCATCTCAAGCTCAAATTGATTGATATTTTCATCATGTCTCCGAAAATGACTGCCCACTGCAAAAAAGCAATTAAAACTGCGCACTCCACAGTTCGGTTCAGCACCAAAACGCTCCACAACGGCCACCTCAACTCGACGACGGTGATGAGCGAAAATCCCATTTAGTCGACTGCCACTTGGCTGCTCCCTGATAATATCCACTTGTCAAAACTCCACTTTGTGAAGTCACTTTTTTTTTTTTTTTTTTTTTTTTTTTTTTTTAATTTATATTTATTCAAATTTCTTTTCCATGTACATTCATTCAGTTAAAATATTATTGAGTGTCCAATCACAAACGATGACTTTTCACCTCAATTTTAAATACTAGCAACTTTCATTTATTCATGAAATATTGTAGCTTTCGCTATTCAGTGATTTCAAATGTAGGAGGTCCTACATGTACAAAAGGGAAAAGGGATACCTTAAAACTAACTTATAAACTATATAAAGAGCGGATCAATGCAGCTGAAGACTGCAATGATTTTTGTCGAAATGCATCAATTATCTTATTGGACATAACATCCAAAGTGTCAACTTCGGCTAATTGATGAAGTTCACTGGTGCTGAACCAGGAGGAAGTTTCAGAATCATTTTCAGAATTTTGTTCTGAATCCTCTGAAGTTTTTTCTTCCTGGTTAAGCAACAGCTTGTCCAGATCGGCACAGCATAAAGCATGGCAGGTCTGAAAATTTGTTTATAAATTAACAGTTTATTCTTGAGACAAAGTCTAGAATTCCTGTTTATAAGTGGATACAAACATTTAATATATTTGTTACATTTAACCTGGATACTTTCAATGTGATCCTTGTAAGTAAGGTTTTTGTCAAAACCAAGTCCAAGATATTTCACTTGATCCTCCCACTTTAAATTTACCTCATTCATCTTTATAATGTGATGACTTTTTGGTTTAAGAAAATCAGCCCTTGGTTTGTGAGGGAAAATAATAAGTTGAGTTTTGCAGCATTTGGAGTAATTTTCCATTCTTTCAAATAAGAATTGAAAATATCCAAGCTTTTTTGTAATCTTCTTGTGATGACACGAAGGCTTCTGCCTTTGGCGGAGATGCTTGTGTCATCAGCAAAAAGTGATTTCTGACATCCTGGGGGCAAATCAGGCAAGTCAGAAGTAAAAATATTGTATAAAATTGGACCCAAAATGCTTCCTTGAGGGACGCCAGCACGTACAGGTAGTTGATCAGATTTGCTATTCTGATAACATACCTGCAGAGTACGATCCGTCAAATAATTTTGAATAATTTTCACGATATAAATCGGAAAATTAAACCTTTTCAATTTCGCAATCAAACCTTTATGCCAAACACTGTCAAATGCTTTTTCTATGTCTAGAAGAGCAGCGCCAGTAGAATAGCCCTCAGATTTGTTGCTTCGAATTAAATTTGAAACTCTCAACAACTGATGAGTAGTTGAATGCCCAAGGCGAAATCCAAACTGCTCATCAGCGAAAATTGAATTTTCATTAATGTGCGTCATCATTCTATTAAGAATTATTCTTTCGAATAATTTACTAATAGATGAAAGCAAACTAATGGGCCGATAGCTTGAGGCTTCAGCAGGATTTTTATCCGGTTTCAAAATCGGAATTACTTTGGCATTTTTCCAACTACTGGGAAAATATGCCAAATCAAAACATTTGTTGAAAATTTTGACCAAGCTACTTAAAGTTGCTTCTGGTAATTTTTAATTAAAATGTAAAAATGCCATCCTCACCAGGGGCTTTCATATTTTTAAATTTTTTGATAATAGATTTTATTTCATTCAGATCCGTATTAAAAACTTCATCTGATGAAAATTCTTGTTCAACAATATTCTGAAATTCTATTGAAATTTGATTTTCAATAGGACTCAAAACATTCAAGTTGAAATTATGAGCACTCTCAAACTGCTGAGCAAGTTTTTGAGCTTTTTCCCCATTAGTTAATAGAATATTATCACCATCTTTTAAAGAAGGGATGGGTTTTGAGGTTTCTTAAGAACCTTTGAAAGTTTCCAAAAGGTTTGGAATAAGGTTTAATTTGTTCGACATCTCTTGCGAACTTTTCATTTCGCAGGAGAGTGAATCTGTGGTCAATAACCTTTTGCAAATCTTTTGAATTCGCTTCAGTGCAGGATCACGAGAACGTTGATACTGTCTTCGGCGAACATTTTCAGACGAATCAGAAGCTGAAGATCGTCATCAATAATGGGAGAATCAAATTTGACTTGGACTTTAGGAATAGCAATATTCCTAGCATCCAAAATTGCATTAGTTAAAGATTCCAAGGCTGAATCAATATCAGCTTTGGTTTCTAAAACAAAATCATGATTTAAATTATTCTCAATATGATGCTGATACCTGTCCCAATTAGCTTTGTGGTAATTAAACACAGAACTATTGGGTCTGGTAACTGCTTCATGAGAAAGTGAAAAAGTTACTGGAAGATGATCAGAATCAAAATCAGCATGAGTCACTAAAGGACCACAATACTGACTTTGATTTGTCAACACCAAATCAATTGTTGATGGATTTCTAACAGAAGAAAAGCAAGTTGGCCCATTCGGGTATAAAACCGAATAAAGACCAGAAGTGCAATCTCTGAATAGAATTTTACCATTGGAATTTACTTTTGAATTATTCCAAGATTGGTGTTTGGCATTAAAATCACCGATGATCAAAAATCGAGATCTATGCCGAGTAAGTTTATTCAAATCCCCTTTGAAATAATTTTTATTTTCCCCAGTGCATTGGAATGGCAAATATGCAGCTGCAATCATAATTTTCCCAAAAGAAGTTTCAAGTTCAATGCCCAAACTTTCAATAACTTTTAACTTAAAGTCACGTAACGTGCTATAAGTCATACTACGGTGGATAACTATTGCAACTCCACCGCCATTTCGATTCATTCGGTTATTAGTTATAACTTTATAATCTGGATCACTTTTCAAATAAGTGCCAGTTTTTAAAAATGTTTCGGTTATAACAGCAACATGCACGTTATGAACTCGTAAAAGTTGAAAAATTCATTTTCTTTCGCTTTTAAAGAGCGAGCATTAAAATTCATAATATTGATGGAATTACTTAGATCCATGATTAAACTTCAGGGTAAGAACAACATCATTCGCAAATTTTAATCCAATCTGGATTGCTTCCATCATGGATGTAGCATTACTCATTGTTTGAATCAAACCAAACAGTGAGTTTTGCAAAAAGTCATTTTTCAAACGTAACATCGCCGAGATCAGAAGATCCCAAAGCGTTGCCAGCAGAAAAATTTTCAAATGAAATTTGAGGTACCTGCCCAATTTCAGAAAGATTGGTAGAGGATTTAAAATTCGTGGATGAACCCGAAACGACGTTAGCATAAGAAATGCCATTGTTGTTACCTAACTTTTCCACGGTAGGGGTATTTCTAGAATTGTTCGAGTGAGACAGCACGAACGTTTGATTTAAAGATGCAGGTACAACCTGACTTTGAGAAAATTTCGGTTTGGATTTCGGCTGATGCTTAGCACGAGAATCCAAAACCTTTTTCTGATGGGGCAATCCCAGAAATTTGATTTGTGATTTCCACCACAATTTGCACATTTAAATTGGGTGACTTCTTTCACGGGACAATTGTCCTTGTCGTGAGAAGAATCCCCGCAAACCATGCATTTTGGAACCATGGCGCAATGATCAGTACCGTGACCGAATGCCTGGCAACGCCGGCACTGGGTCAGATTCTGGCCATTACCGCCATGTTTCTTAAAATGCTCCCACTTTACCCGTACATGGAACAAAAACTGAACTTTGTCCAAAAGTTTCAAATTGTTGATTTCATTTCTGTTGAAATGAATCAGATAAAATTGTGAAGTCAAACCAAAGCGAGAAATATTCCCGTTTGATTTTTTCTTCATTGGTATTACTTGGGATGGGGCAAAGCCAAGCAACACCTTAAGTTCGTTTTTGATCTCATCCACCGACAAGTCGTTGGAGAGACCTTTCAGGACCGCCTTGAATGGGCGAGCATTCTTGGTCTCATACGTGTAGAAATTGTGTTTGTGGTTTTCAAATAACCAACAAAAGTTTGGTGATCTTGTAAAGATTCCGTCAACAAGCGACATTCTCCTCTTCGACCAAGCTGGAACGAAACCTTCAAATTGCAAGTTTCCTTGCAATTCTTCAGTTGCGTTCGAAAGCTGGCCAAATCGGAGACGGAAGTCACTACAATTGGCGGAGCCTTTACTCGTTTCTCGACGGCAGAAGGCTCAGTACGAGGAGAAGGTTCCTTGTCTTCAGTTTCGGATAAAACACCGAAACTGTTTGTCAATGGAATTGGAGGATTAACCTCACATTCAGAATCAGAATCAGACCTCAGAAGAGGCTGTTTTCTTTTTCTGTTTCCGTTACCCGGTTTAGCGTTCAAACGCTTCACCGACGTAACGACCAAATCTTCAGAAGATTTGCGTTTACCTTTGTTTTGACGCATTTTGCAAGCAAAGTTCTCTTAAAAAGATGGCTTCGTTTGTAAAATACAACAAAATTTCAGGCGGGGTTAGTCTTGAAAAGACTGTTTAGAATTTTGGAAAATAACTCAGGTAGTCTTTAAAAAGACTGTGAATTTTGTTTTGAAATAACTCTGAGCTTAGGTAGTAAAAAATACCGCAGCTCTAGTGTCCGTTCACCACGAAGGTTCGCAAGACACTATTTGTGAAGTCACTGCTGCCTGGAACCTTTCTTTTCGCTGATGTTGATGGATCCTTGCATTTTCGGGGCCTGCCTCAAATTTATGAGAAATGCACTTTTCGGACACTTTTGGTCAAGAGTTCAAAACGGTGCCTTCAGGACGAAATTCGTTCCAGGTACTTTACCTACTTTCGCGTTCAGCTGATTCAGCAGCAGTGTTGGGGTTGACCGGGTCAGGTCTTCACCGCGGAGGGTGCCCTTTTTTTTGCTGATGTTTAAGTTCATCTGCATTCGCCAGATGAGACCCCGTACCTTACAGTGACTCGTGTAGTTTTAAGGCTTTAAATCCGTTGAAAATAAACCCGCTCGAGAAGGTTACTCTCCTGAAAGGGAAGATATGTTAATACGCGTGTAACCTCAAATTTAAATTTAAATTCTCGCCTTTTAGGACCCACGATGGTTGGCGGTGAACAATGGGACTTTCGCGAAGGGCAGACTTTAAATGGTTTTAAAGGGCTTGCCCAAAGTGAACCAGGCGGTTGTAGAGCTGATCATGGTCGTCTTCATCAGGGCCATGTTCAATTATTGCAAGGGTAGGTTTTTTCCTACAATCTGGGTGAAAGTAATGACAATTTTTGTTTTTTTTTAATTTGGGTAAAACATATTTTTTTTTTTCATTAAAATCTGTTTTTTTTTTTTAAACTCAAATATTGCAAAAAATATTTTTTTAGCTTCTCAAAAATTCTATATTTGAACCAAATTACGCACCAGGACCGAATTCCACCAAAATAATCTGAAAGCAATTACTTCACTTCACCGCAGATTCTTCCTCTTTAAGGCCCACATACCTCAACCGTTGAGGCAGGTACTCAGCTCACAAGTGTTTTTGTACGCGCGCATGTTTTGACAGGTCAAATTTCTGTTGACTTGCAATTTAATCGGTTTTTAAACCTGGCAAATTATTTCGACCATCCTGCGATCTCCTGAGGACCATTTCCGCCTCGAAAGTGTTTTTGTATGTTTGTTATTTATGATTGGAAAATGCTTTGATATTTGTTTCATGTTACAAAATTTTGTAGTTTATTCAAATATTAAAGTAATGGCAAATGAGTTCAAGTTTGAAGAAAAGCCAAATATACTGAAAAAAGTCTATAATTGTTACGTGAATTACTCATTTCATTCCACGCAGCGGCTCAAGTCAAGACCTTTCCGCGACCATCTGGAGGAGAGCCTTAAAACAAAACCCAAGAGAAAAGCCCAAGCTCAACAAAAAGGGCTGTAATGTAAACATGTCATGCAAATATTTTCGCCTTTTTAACGCGAATGATTAATTGGATTTTAAGCTTTCCGGCGAGAGATGTCAGACCTGGCAAACACACGTGGACTTTGGTCCAAGTGTGCGCAATTTTACGCGCCCTCGAAAACGCTACTGAAACCGAGCTCGCACAAAAAAATGTGTGTAAAAAACGCATCAGATGGAATGCAATTTCGTTCGTGATTTCGAGAAGCCGCGGGCGCGGACGGCGAAGCGAAATGAAAAGTTGCGAAAAAAAGATGAATAAAGTAGTCATTTAAACAATTTTTGCGAGCTTTTGCGTTTTTATTATCCGGGTTCGCGAAAAAATAAAATAAAACACAGCAGAAGCAAAAACAAAAAAAACACAAGAAGCTGTAATTGATTTAATATAATTTAGCGCTTATAGCTGCCAATTTAAAGGCCACTTTTGGCTGGTTGAGCCGACTGCCGGACGAGGTCTTCACGGTTTATGGGCAAATTAAATTTCAATAATGCGTCGTAATTATTCACGGGACAACAGCAGCGCTCTCTGCAGGCGAGATTCGGTAATTCGGAACCGCGTCCAGAATTTGCGGCCGTTGTTAAGGTTAAGCGGTTTCACGCACGCAAGTGAGACCTCAAATCAATTTCGATGACAGTCGGGGAGCAGCTGGGAATAATTTATTTTTGAGAGAATACACCTACGCATTACAAAAAAAAAAAAACATTGATTGAAATGCAAAAATTTCAAAAGGTTTTCTTAGAAAAATCAAGCGATTTTTCTTTTCAATTTTTCATTATGTTTGTGTAGTAAAATATTAAACGAAAAATTGCACTCAGTATTCCCTGTCGTTAAATTTTCAACCTTTGGTGTGGTACTTAAACACATTGCTTTAAAAAAAAATTAATCCGTCAAAACATACTTTTTCCAAAGGCATCATCCATAAAGCATGTCACGCTAAGTAACATTATTAGATAAGGCTACCAACTGTACGGATTTTTTTCCTTACCGAATAGATTTTCGACTTCTCTCGGAGGATTTTTAACAAAACGAAATTAGTGTACGGAATTTTTCGCATAATTCGGATTTGTACGGAAATTTGACAACTTTTTAAAACTGAATTGCTTTTCTGATCTTGTTGTTCATATTTGCTTTTCTGATCATTTTTTTTAAAGCAAACTTGACGTTTCGATAACTTTTAAACGTTTAACAAAAAAATGAAAAAAAAAAAACACGCAGATTTGATTCAGCAAATCGTGCAAGTCATAAGCACTCTGATAGCAAAGTGAAATTTGAGAAATGTAAAAACGAGAAAGTTTTATTTTTTTGATACCAAATTTATATAAATTATTCCTTGACAATTTTTGTTATTCCATGTTGTCATATCGGCAAAGTGTACGGAATTTCGCTCAGCAATAGTTGGTAGCCTTAGCTATAGATATAATTGACTATTGTGAAGGCTTTGTCAAAATCTAATATTGAAAAATACAAAAATATAAAATAATATCAAATAAAAAAATGACACATCAAATACAAAATAACAAAATCACAAAAAATAATTAAAATGGTTCAAATAGTGAAAAAAGTTAAAAAAGTTAAAAAAGTTAAAATAGTTTATATAGTTAAAATAGTTAAAATACCGTAATCTGGGGCGAATCGGGACATCCGTCTGAATAGGGACAACCGTTTTTAGAGCACTTAAAGCTTTTAAATTTGGAAATGGATGTAGACATTTTGTTGGTCTGAGTCTGTTCTAACCGAAACCAACCAGAAAAATCAAAATATTTTGCTAAATCAACTGAAAACAAGTTCAAATGCATTTTCCTGCGTTTATAATAATATTTAGCATGTTTGAACCTCGGTTTGAACTCCTTTGAAAACATTTTATACTTTCATAAAATTCCAATGTACAGTCCGACAAAATTTTTTTTTGCGAAAAAACAAATTCCGATACCTCGATATTTTGAAAACTAATGATTGAGAATCAACTGGGCGCGTGTAAAATGCCTTTTAAAACAGTTTTTTCAGCCAAAACTTGAAACCTAGGCTTGTTATTTCAATTTTTATATTTTTTATTATTTTGTTTTTTATTTTTTTTTTTGGCTCCTACACCTGGAATGACTTAACGGCCTAACAACCAAGGCCGGGACCGACGTTTTACTTCCTCATCCGATGGAAGGTTGGAGCAGATGGGAATCGAACCCAGAATCATCCGCTTACAAAGCGGACAGCGTAACCATTCGGCCACGCACTGCCACTAGGAGTTAAAATAGATAAAATAGTTAAAATATTTAAAATAGTTAAAATAGTTAAAATAGTTAAAATAGTTGAAATAGTTAAAATAGTTAAAATAGTTGAAATAGTTGAAAAAGTTAAAATAGTTAAAAAAGTTAAAATAGTTAAAAAAGTTAAAATAGTTAAAATAATGAAAATAGTTAAAATAGTTAAAATAGTTAAAATAGTTGAAATAGTTAAAATAGTTAATATAGTTGAAATAGTTGAAAAAGTTAAAATAGTTTAAACAGTTAAAATATTTAAAATAGTTAAAATAGTTAAATCAGTTAAAATAGTTAAAATAGTTAAAATAGTTAAAATAGTTAAAATAGTTAAAATAGTTAGAATAGTTAAAATAGTTAAAATAGTTAAAAAAGTTAAAATAGTTAAAATAGTTAAAATAGTTAAAATAGTTAAAATAGTTAAAATAGTTAAAATAGTTAAAATAGTTTAAATAGTTTAAATAGTTAAAATAGTTAAAATAGTTAAAATAGTCAAAATAGTTAAAATAGTTAAATAGTTAAAATAGTTAAAATAATGAAAAAAATAAAAAAGTTAAAATATTTAAAACAGTATAAACAATTCAAATACTTCATATACTTCAAATACTTCAAATACTTCAAGTACTTCAAATACTTCAAATACTTCAATACTTCAAATACTTCGAATCCAAATCCCAACGGGACTGTATGGGCGTAGCCTTGGAGCACAGTGTGTAAATTTGCGTTCTCAGATATGTTCGATTGTACCTGGCAACAGTGAAATTGTATAAGAATATAGAATTGGCCATTGAGGAACCCCCTACAGCGTGGTACAGACCCGTAATGCTATGCTATGCTTTGCTATGTAGCATAGCTTCTACAATGTCTTCATATTTTGTTATATTTTTTGTTTAAAACATAAAATTGTGAGAAAAAAAATGTCTCTTGAAAACAGATCTACGATTATTCAGTTAAGATTTGATGATATTTTTAAACAGAAATCCACACTATAATTTTTTGCTTCAGAATATTTAATTTGTTTACAATGCCAACCTGTAAAATATGACAGTTTTTCAATATTAAGTTCAACAAAATGATCAATTATATATAAACTGAGAATGTTCACGATATTTTTTTTATTATGAAACAGTTTTGTGAATTTAACTGATTAGTTCTTATTAAAAAAATATATACAAAAATTTAGCGATTTTCCACATGATGACCACTGGAAATCATCACCTGAAGAAGGTAGATTTTATCCAATCCATAACTCATTCCTGAGCCCGATCAGCCAAACTTTGGCTCAATCTTCACCGACAACTCCGAAACCACTTGCGCTTCGCTCGCGCTTTCACGCTAAGAGCAACTTGCCATAATTCAAGCATTTTGCGCGCGCGCCCCTTCCTTACGAAAGTGCAATTCCGGCTCAACGCGCGGTGATCGGCAAAGTGCAAAACGGTGTTTAAAAATTGCTGACAGGTAATTTAAGGTAAATCGGCACTTTCGTAACAAGCAAAAATTTGCCCACAGTCCATTCCGGCGAGGAGCCTTCAAAATTGACTCCACGATCTTTGGCATAAATTTTCCCCCAAAAAATCCACCTTCTCTCCGCCACCCTCGCCAAAAACTGCCTCCGTTTGTGGGATGGCTTTATTTCAGCGGCGATCGATCGGAAACCAGCACTTTGACCTAGACGAAAGCCAATTTCCCACGACCTGCCCAAGCAGCGCGCGCACCACCAACACCTGGAAATTATATAAAATTTTTAATAATTTAATTTTCTCAAGCACCGACTCGCCGACCTGCGTGAACCGTTCCACACTTGATCTGGCGGGCACGGAAAGTTCGAAATGTGTTTTTTAAAGTATGTACTAAGTGTTACAATTTTAATGATTTGAAAAAAATGTTTTGCGCAACTTGTCAATCCAACATCTCATAATTTTGAAATGACCTTTTCCGTGTTCGCAATTTGTGTTTGTTTTTCGACAGCACCCCGATGCGGCTCTTTTTCGAGAGCGTCCATACAATTTAAAATTGCTATTTTTCAAGAGCTTTGTTTCGGCGCAACGTAAAGTGACCGTGGGGTGGAAAAAAGGGTGGAGGTGGCTCCCAGCCCATCCCTTACACTTGCGATGGGCCCCTTTGAGGGCGCGCTCCGGTTGAGCTCCGAGACTTCGATCTCAAAATGATGAAATAATAACATCCACTTGTGTGAATATGTGGCCAGGTGAAATTATATGTAAATGATGATGTTGAGTGAGATGAGAGGTCCGAGCCCAAAGGGGTCATAAAGTTTACGCACACACACAGACGAGAGCCGGCAAGCGCTCTGAATTTTCCGTAAAATTTATATGATGGGCTCTAATTGATTTCCAATAAAAAATTGCATTAACACTTTGGAGCTGGGTTTTGCCGCGGCGAAACCGGAATGACCTGTGAAGCGAAAGTGAAACTGCTTCCCAAAAGGGTGCTTTTGCGTAATCATTCGGCAACCCACTTGACTGGATGCACTAATAGTGGGGCTGAGAGCTGTAAGGGCATTAGCAGGTAGTGTTGAGGCAATGACCTCAAAGGGGAGGTCAAACAAAAATTTATCGATTTACCCTCTAAATTTCAAATCCGCCGCTAGACGGACTTTGATGTTTCAAAAAATCCTCGAATCTATTTTGACGAAATTTTGGATCTTCAATAAATTTTCAGAAAATCTTGGGTTGGATGATTTTAATTGTTTCATAAGACTCTGCCAATGCACAGTGATCCAGATTGCAAAATTAAGTGGAAAATTGATTTTCCGAAAACTGGTGCCGTTACGGAGTTTCGGTGTCTTCAGAAGAGTTGGCTTTGGTTGAAAATGAGGGTGGTTTACGATTAGGATGTCTGTAAAAAAACTAACTGTTCAGGAATATTTTCGAGATTTTTTTTCTTCTGGAAAGTTAATGAGCTTGCCCATTCAAGCAACTTTGTCTAAGACACCACCATTTTAGCTTGCAATCTACGCCTTCTACGACCAAATTTAGAGAAAGCGTCTGAGCGAACTTTCAAAAATCATTTTTTCAACTTAGCAATTCAGGGTTTAGTTTCCGAGAAAAGTTACGATCTGGACATTTTCAAATCTCATAAAACAAACATTTTGTTTTTTAAATCAATTTGAATTTAAGAGTTTTCGATCCTTTTAAAAAGATGCAATTGTAAAACTTAAATATCTCGAAAAAGCGCAGGCCAAATTTCAAGTGATAGGTTGCGTTCGAAAGGGGATGTCTACAGCTCTACACCCTAACAAAATTCGAAAATACTATTGAATGTTTGGCCTTTCTTAAATGTTACTCCAAAATTTAATTGGCAGATATTGGCATTCCATAATTTGGAAATTTTTGCATGAGACTTAAAAAACATCACTTGATTTTATATTAAAAACAGAAATAAATTTCTCTTTTTTCCAGAAAACGTTTTTTTTTTATTCAAACTCAAAACTAGGCGGCAAATTTTGTTCGCCATGCTTCTCTATCGCACAAAAATCTCAAAAATAAAAACATTTATGAGATTTTTATAAATTGACTTTTTGTAAATTTTTATGGGGACTTGTATCAATAAACCAATGACACAAAATGGCCGCTTTGGTCATAGGGAAAACCCCCACAAAGTTTGAGTCAAATTAAATAAATAAGAACAAATTTTGAAAACTATACCACAAATTTTGCACAAATTTTCTCTACCATTTGCCATACTTGGTTTTTAAGGGGGGTCATATGCTCCACACAACTTGCAGGTAAAAATCGATAATTTGAATTTTCCATGGTTTTTGAAAAGGCACATTTTTTTTAAAAGTGTCACAAATTGTCCACAAATTTTCCACAAATTATGACGTTTTTGGTTTTTGAAAGTAACGACTTGGTCCGCCCAACTTGTAGGTAAACATTTGATTTGTTAATATCTTCTCAAAAGTTCAGTGCACAAATTTTATTTTTATTGCACAAATTTTCCACAAATTTTCCACAAATTATGGTTTATTTAGTTTTCAAAAGGCTGACTTGGTCCCCCTAACTTGTATAGACTCAAATAAAAATGGTCGAAATCGGTCTATTTCGCAGAGGGTTAATAATGTAATTTTGCCCAATGAATTTGAATCTGGCCTCAGAATTTAGCCAAAGTGTCAACCCAACTGCGAACAAATAATTCCAAACTATGACAAATAATCGATATTTTGACATTTTTTCTCAATTCTGACGGCAGATTTAATTTCAGTGTGCAAAAATTCAGATTCAGTGGACAAATTTTCTAATTCTCATGGATTTTTAAATTTCTACACATTATTCTAGGTAAAATTGCTCTCAAAAGGTGTAATATTCAACCAATAAAATGTTCAACCTTTCAAAAACAATTGTAGTGCTCTGTATCAAATACAAAAAAAAACAGACAATGAATAGTTATTGAAAATTGTAGCATTTTTGAGCAAATTGATTATAAAGTATAATCATAAAATAAAAATTGTCCGAAATGGCGTGACCTTCATTGACCGAAACCCGAAAAAATAGTTTAAAAAAAATAGGAAGTAGAAGGCCAACAATATTTAAAAACATGCGCAAAGAAATTTTTAATTTTTAAACACATACTTCAAGACTTCATTATCATAAGAATTTTTCTTTTCAGGATTAGAAGATTTAAAAAAATAAATTTTGTTCATAGATTATGGCTCGGTTTGTATTTATCTGGAATTCAACAGAATTTGAAAAAAAAAAACAAAATAAAAACAGCAATATTTTCAAAAAGAAAATCGGATAAATTGCCACACAAAGTCAAGGTTTTGATTCCAAGAATGTTAAAAAAAAAATTCGAAAATGGCAAAATGCCTTTTAGATATTTTGAACTAATATTGAAAATACATGTGGATATGTCACAGACATGATCAGTATGACAAAGAACATTTTGCGATAATAACAACTCAAATAAATTCGTTTAAGAATAACATGAAAAATCTAAATTTAAGTAATCTATGGGTAATTCTCTACCAACTCACACGAAATCGGGAAAAGTTGCCCCAACCCCCCTTTCGATTTGCGTGAAACTTTGTCCTAAGGGGTAACTTTTGCCCCTGATCACGAATCCTTTTTTTGATATCTCGTGACGGAGGGGCGGTACGACCCCTTCCATTTTTGAACATGCGAAAAAAGAGGTGTTTTTCAATAATTTGCAGCCTGAAACGGTGATGAGATAGAAATTTGATGTCAAAGGGACTTTTATGTAAAATTAGACGCCCGATTCAATGGCGTACTCAGAACTCCAAAAAAAAATGTATTTTTCTTCGAAAAATAAAAAACACTAAAAATGATTTAAAAATTCTCCCATTTTCCGTTACTAGACTGTAAAATTTTTTGGAACATTTCATTTTATGGGAAATTTAATGTATTTTTCGAATCCACATTGACCCAGAAGGGTAATTTTTTCATTTAGAACAAAATTTTTCATTTTAAAATTTCTTGTTTTTTCTAACTTTGCAGGGTTATTTTTTAGAGTGTAACAATGTTGTACAAAGTTGTAGAGCAGACAATTACAAAAAAAATTATAATTAGATATTAGGGGTTTGCTTATAAACATCATGAGTTATCGCGATTTTACGAAAAAAAGTTTTGAAAAAGTTACTTTTTGCGTTTCTCTTTGTTTCGTCGTCCGTGTCTGTCGCGGGTGACCATGAACGGCCATGATCGATGACGACCAACTTTTTCAAAACTTTTTTTCATAAAATCGCGGTAAATTGTGATTTTTATCAGCAAACCCCATATGTCTATATATTCAAATTTTTGTAATTTTCTGCTCTACAACTTTGTAGTACATTGTTATACTAAAAAAATAACCCTGCAAAGTTAGAAAAAAACACGAAATTTTAAAATGAAAATTTTTGTTCTAAATGAAAAAATGACCCTTCTGGGTCAATGTAGATTCGAAAAATACATTAAATTTCCCATAAAATGACATGTTCCAAAAATTTTTACAGTCGAGTAACGGAAAACGGGAGAATTTGTAAACCTTTTTTAGTGTTTTTTAAATAAAAATACGTTTTTTCGGAATTCTGAGTACGTCATCAAATCGGGCGTCTAATTTTACATAAAAGTCCCTTTGACACCAAATTTCTATCTCATCACCGTTTCAGACTGCAAATTATTGAAAAACACCTCTTTTTTCGCATGTTCAAAAATGGAAGGGGTCGTACCACCCCTCCGTCACGAGATATCAAAAAACGGATTCGTGATCAGGGACAAAAGTTACCCCTTAGGACAAAGCTTCACGCAAATCGAAGATGGGTCGGGGCAACTGCTGTGTGAGTTACCCATGTAATTTCCTCAGTGAGAAAAGCAAAACATCGAGTTTTAGTGCCCCATTCTCCTGTTTAAATCACCCAATGATGTTTAGCTTGCTCATTAAATCTTTCCAAACCCACCAAAAACCTTCTTTAAAAGCACTTGACAGCCCGCAAACAAACTCTCCTCCCTTTTCCTGCCCATTCAACGCGAATTAAAATCCCCCCTCCAAATAATCCATTCATCTTCCCAGCGAGAATCATTCATAATTTATAATTTACGAGCTTCTCGATCATTGATCATCTCCTCTTCGGCAGCGCCAGCGCCTCGTCCCGCATTAGCGAAAAAAAACGAGCATTCACAATTTAACGCACGCACCTTTTCAGACCAAAACCCGCGAGTTGTGTTAAATATCTTCCGTCTACCCCTTGAAAACTCGGCTGGGACAGAAAAACAACTCGACGACAACCTGTGCGTAGGCCGTGCGCCAGAACCCAAGTGGTGGCGGCCTCTTTTGAGCCCAGGCCCTGTCCGTCCGTCCGATATCGGACCGCGTATATGAAATAATTAATTTCAAATTATTAAATTTATGCGGACCCCACATGCGCGATCGCTGGTAATTGCGTGCAAAACTAGACATTCTCGGGGCGCCCGTTACCTCCAAGCCCTGACTTGAACGCGCGCCGGTGGAGAAAATTAATAATGTGATGGTGGCTGTTCGGTGAAGTTATTTGTATTATCGCTGGACAAACGCCTGGACGCCAGAGAGGTTGGAGATTCCGGGAAGTGCAGGCTGAGTAACTGCACTCAGCAGAGTTTTAGACGGGAACTGACTGGGTAGGAAAAAATGGTTGAAAAATAAGATCGATGTAGGAGATGGGCTCAAGTGGCCACGGGCACGCGCACTTTCTGGTTGCTTTTAAGTGGTGCCGACTTCAGGATACTGAAATATTTCTGAAAGGAGGAATCATAGGCGTGCATAGTAATATGTATTGTAGTGTAAGACATTCTAGAAAATAAATAATATGAAAGTTATTGCATAAATTTATAGAATTTAATACTCTTTTCCAATATCTTAACATTTTTTGATCAGAGATTTTTCAAACCCACGCCCATGAAGACATGTGCCCAGCATCTTCGTTCCAGTCCAGCATCCTTAAAAGGATTCCCCCTCAGCTGGTGGCACAAACCTGCTCTGTTCAGTGCTGTTCAGCGGCGGCAAGTTCAACTAGATCATCTACACTCCACCGAACAGAGGTCGCTCCTACAGCAGAACAAATAAATGTAAAGCACCATTTTCGTCGCCGTCGTCTGCTCTAATGCGTCCGTCGTTCCAAATATGGTCCAAAGAGCAGGTGCTTTGAAAAACTGGAAGCTGTTTGCGGGTCTTGTTTTCATCCACTTTAAACGTGGAACTTAAATGTATGCAAGAAGCGATCCCAACCGAAGCGTGCATGATAGATTTGTTTATTGTAAACAAATGAAAAAGTGCATTTTGTCGCTACTCAAAGTGCAACTTGTGTTTAAGGTGGGAGATCTATTCTGCATCTGAATGAGCCCCGATGGGAATTGTGTGTATTCCCATTTTCGATTTGCCATTCAGCTCCACCACCGGGTATTAGTCATGGCGCGCTATTTACATAAATTCACCCGGTTTGTAATCTCCTCTAGGTCTCCGGGGTGGGTGCTTTATGACACTCGCGGTAGGACATTAGCAAACCCACACCACCTGTTCCTATTATAGTGCTGGTCTCCTGCTGGGCTGGTGCCAGGTGACAGATCCCAGGTCTCAGAGATGTAGTCGAACTGATATGCTCGCGCTTGATTCTCGCTGTTGGTGAATGAAGGAATGAGGAGGTTTGCAACAAATTGTTACATTGGAGGAAAATCGTAGTTTGTTGATTGAGTTTTGATTTTAATAAAGTAAGTTCCCAAGTTTTGAAAATATATTGAAAAATTTAAGAAACGAATCTCAAAAATGTGTTTTTTTTGATTATGTTTGATTATAAATTATATAATTTTGCAGGATTTCATAACATTTAAAGCTAATTATTTTTTTTCGAATCACCATTGTTGTTTTGTATTCATGTTAATTCCAATACAGTCCAGACTCGATTATCTGAAGTTTCACTTATTTGCGGTTCGATTATTCGAAGATTTATAAGGTTGATACAAATTTCATTTAAAGTTTTTGTCTCAACACCCCCTTCAAGGTTGGCCAACAAAATCAGAAGGCAAAACAATTATTTTTTCTTAAAAAAAGAAAATTTTAATTTAATTTAAATGTGTTCAGAATAATTTTTAAACATGTTTGGGTTGATTTTATTTTGAAATTTTTTGAAGTTTGGTATCGCAAAAAAACAATTTCGTAGAATTTTTTGAAAACCAACTTTTATTTAAAAACCAATAATTGCAAAAAAAAACTGAACTAGTGTGAAATGCATTTTAAAACACTTTTTGCATTCAAGTGTTGAGACTACTTGTTATTCCATTTTAATATATTTTTGGACCCCCCCCCCCCTCCTTCTCGACCCTGGCCAGAGTCGAGGGACAAAAACTTTGAAAAATAGTTGTATTGGCCTAAAGGACTTCGGATAACCGAATCATGGACCAAAAACATGTTTTTCTTCTTTTTTTTAAATATTTTTCAAATTATTCGGATAACCCCATATACAGTATGTAAAAAAAGTATTTACACCCCTTGAGCACTATGCACATATTGTGATGAAACATGTAAAAAATTTAAAGTTTGACAGGAACCTAGTACTACGTTTTGTTCAGAAACTCATGCCGAACATTTTGCTGCAAAAAGCTCATGAAAAGATGTTTTCTATAAAAAGTTATATAACAAATACTATTACAAAAATAAAAAAGGTGCAAAAAAAGTTTGTACACCTTTCGAAAAATTAACATAAATAATGTTATTTGTTGACAAATCACCATAAATCCAGTCTCCCAACTCCAAATATGCATCCTTGACTGATTAAAAAAATAATTTGGATTGAATATAAAGTTTACTAATTACTTAGTATAAAAGTTTATAAAACTCTGGAAATTCTAAATAAAACTTATCTAAACTTAATTTTGCAAACTTTCAATTTAACTAAATGTCAATATATTACCATAGAATTGCTAAATAAACATTCTGGAGTGGGTATAACATCGTTTTGGGGGTCTTTGTATCGCTAGAATAGATTTTTCGTTGGAATTTCGTACCAACCCGGAATTACGTCGTCGAAAAATCCGCCGGCATCGAACCGGTCCACAATTCACAAGTCAACCTATGTGGCATCGGAAAGGGCATAAAATTTCCGATCTTTTGATACCCATACATCTAGGTTTTCTATAAAACCCACGTTTTTAAATACCTGGGCAAAAAGTAAGTTTGATCCACGAGAACAAAAATTACGAAATTCCATACATTTTGGCAGATTGCTCAAACGAAACCATAACAACGTTTTTGCCTAGGTATTTAAAAACGTGGGTTTTATAGAAAACCTAGATGTATGGGTATCAAAAGATCGGAAATTTTATGCCCTTTCCGATGCCACATAGGTTGACTTGTGAATTGTGGACCGGTTCGATGCCGGCGGATTTTCCGACGACGTAATTCCGGGTTGGTACGAAATTCCAACGAAAATCTATTCTATCGATACAAATACCCCAAAACGGTGTTATACCCACTCCAAAATGTTTATTTAGCAATTCTATGGTAATATATTGACATTAAGTTGAATTAAAAGTTTGCAAAATTAAGTTTAGATAAGTTTTATATAGAATTTCCAGAGTTATATAAACTTTTATACTAAGTAGTTAGTAAACTTTATATTCAATCCAAATTATTTTTTTAATCAGTCAAGGATGCCTATTTGAAGTTGGGAGACTAGATTTATGGTGATTTGTCAACAAATAACATTATTTATGTTAATTTTTCGAAAGGTGTACAAACTTTTTTTGCACCTTTCTTAGTTTCGTAATAGTATTTGTTATATAACTTTATATAGAAATCATCTTTTCATGAGTTTTTTGTAGCAAAATGTCTGGCATGAGTTTCTGAAAAAACGTAGTACTAGGTTTCTGTCAACATTAAATTGTTTAGATGTTTCATCACAATATGTGCATAGTGCCCAAGGGGTGTAAATACTTTTTTTACATACTGTAAGTCAAACTTTAAATAAGTAAATATGCATTTTTTTTTTCAATATTTTATCATCGCCATTTTGGCCGTCATCTTGGATTTAAAAATTATAAACCACTTTAGAATAGTTTTGAGGTCATACTTTAGCTCGACAATCAAAAATAAGATATTTTTGTGTGGTTCGAATATCTGTGAGTGAATTTTTCCAAGGCCCTCAGAGAATTAAGTCTAAGCTGTAGCCATAAAAAAACCATTTTGCAACATTTTTTTAAACACTAGTATCTAGTCATTTTTGTGGGAATAGATACACAGTAAAAAAAAGTTATATTTTGGAAGGTTGAAAAATCTGTCACCTTGTTCAGATCTAATTTTGCCAATTTTGTTAACTTTCTTATGGTTAGGACTACTGAACAAATACTCCAAGAAACCGAAATATATTTTTTGAAATTTGGAGAAATTAATTTTGAAGCTTTTGAAGTCATTTTGCAATAAAGGTTCCTCCATTCAAGTCTCCATTCATTTTGGCAGATGTAATCAGGGATTTTCTGATTGGTTCGATCGCTTCAGTAAAGTTCTCAATAATTATGAGGAATATTTAGAAAAAAGCAATATTTTATAAAATCTTTTAAATTTACTGTTTTTCACAAACACAGAATTTTGTGTTTTTCAGAGAAACTATAACAACTTGAGGTTGCTGAGCTGTGCTTCCAGTATGGGTAGAGCCAGATACCGATGGGACTCTCCTTAAAAACCCAGGATCGGCATGACGCTCGAAGTTAAGCTAGGCCAAGAAAACATCCGCAGTCGTCTAAGGAAACTACGTTTATTTCTCGGGGTTCCGTCGACGGTTTATTGGGCACACTTCCTAACTCCTCGCTAGCACGTCTCCCTTCCCACTTCCTTACTTCCTAGATCCTACCTCACACGATCCTTCTTCCTACTTCCTTGTACACCAATGATCTGCTGCGGGGCCCCGATCTGCACTGCGGTCGTCGTTGTTCCGTCCGGATGACCGTTGAGCTCCTCCTGCAGTACGCCAATGGGGGTGGCTTCTCGGTCGTCGGATGGACCCTCCGACTTCTGCTTCTGCTTCTCGGACCTATCGCCAGCCGTCCGTGTCCTTCCTGAGCGTGTAACGGTGCTGCAGGCTTCGACGAGGCAGCGCCTCCGTCGGGATTGTCCGGGTTTGGGACACGGAGGTTACGTGGCGGCTTGGCGACGCACCGACCAACGGGTTAACGGTTGGTGGTTTCGGGGTTGGTCTGCCGGGCCGGATATGGCAAGGCCAGGGCAGAAACCAACGGGGTTTCACGGGGGAAACTTGAGATAAACCCGAGAGGTCCTGGGATGTCCAAATCTCGAGCAGCTCCTGCTCTTCGCTGTCCGCGGAACGTAGCACGGTTTCGGGCACTTCCTGACACGGTCAGGTTCACTGCGGCCGCTGGTCCAACTCCGGGACACTGGCCTTCGGTTTCTGCTGCGATTGACGACAGCCTTCTTCGTCGTACAACACCGGACTTAATGATGGCGCAATCCTGGCCACTTCGTCCTGAACCCCCCCTGATCCGAGACCCGCCAACTTTCCTCTCTTTTCGCCCTCTTTCGCCACCCCCTGCTGATCTCTCGTGCGATGTTTTCCACGACGACATCTAGTGGTGGCTAGCGGCAACAATGCACTGCGTGGGACTGGTCGTTCTGGGAGACGTCCAGGTAGCTTTCCGTCGACAACCACGAACATCTCTTGGCACTACATTTACACAAATACGCGACGAGTCACACCGATATCGAACACTACAGACACACTGGTTACAAAACTTTTTATGCATCGTTTTAAAACGGAAAATCTAATGGGCATGCGAGAAATGTCCGAGTAATGTTTCTAATATTTTACATTCGGTTTTCAAATTTAAGCCATTTGATAAAAAAATTGGCTCAAATTATAAATTTTTTTTATTTTTTTTTTATTGTGAAATGTAATTCCTTGCAATACTATATCTCATCAAATATTAGCCCGACATTCGAAGCCCAAAACTTAAACAAAGTGTAATCTGAGTAATTTGTTCAATAACTTTTACCCTTTTTCTGTAAAGCTCATTTTTTTTTATTTGCGGACAAAAATTTAAACTCACATTAACTTGCAAGCCAAATGCGGAAATTGGTTTTTAATGAAATTACGCTGTTTATGTTTATAAACTACACAATACCTTAATCATAAGGCATTTTTTATATTTATGTTTTAAGTGAAAGCATTTTTGTCTTTCAAATAATAAGAGCAAAAAGTAATTCTCTAGATTTTTGCAAACAAAAAAACCTGATTTTATACCATGCAAATTTGGGGACTATCCATTAAAAAGTGAAAACATTGATAAATTGTTTCTCGGGATGGAAATTTCAAATCCATTTTCTATCTTCGGCAAAATTGTACTTTTTGAATTGGACAATTCAGAAAAAAACACACTCTAAAAAATAATACCATTTTTTGTATAATCTTTGTTAGTTATTTTTTTTTGAGGTTTTGGTTGATAAAAAGTGCCCGATAGTTAATTTTAGAAGGTTGAAAATTTGGTAGGTTGAATATTACCTCTTTTTGAGTAATATTACATGAAAAATGTGTAAAAATGTGAACCTGATGAATACCCATCACAAACTGATGAATATTCATCAATTATTGATGTAATATTACACATTTTTTTTTCGACTCAAAATCTGTCACCATTTCCTAATTAATATTACAATTTTTTTTTGTATGACGAACATTTTTTTTTTAAATTTTGAGCGTATCAAAAATAAATTAATTAATTAATCGAAATTTTGCATAATTTTTTTTTTTACAGTCAATGAACGAAAAAGGCCAGAAATTTTGAAACTCTTTTATATTTTTCGATGAAAAAACGCTTTTCCCGAATTCTGGGAATGCCATTAAATTAAGCGTCCTGAAGTTTTTTTTTGAAAAGGTCCAAATAACCAAATTTCCAGTTTTCGCTTTTTGGGTGTTTTTGAAACCGCCTTGAGTCAGGGATATTGAAAAACACCCAAAGAGCAAAAACTGAAAATTTGGTTTATTGGACATTTTCAAAAAAAACTCCAGATAAATTAATGTTCCATTAACATCAAATTTCCACGTCAAAAACACGTCTTTTTTGTAATGTAATGTAATCGAAGAGCGGTCATAGCAACTTTTTCCGATTCGGACCAAATTTTTCAAAATGTCTTAAAGATCATGTTTTTATTCAGGTTTTTGACGTGATTTTTGTCAATGGCTTTATGAAGCAAAGAGTGTTCTATATTCTGTATATAGGAAAAAAATGAAAAAAAAACATATTTTAAAATTATCTCATTGAATTCACCACTGCTCCCGCTGATCCGCGTGATACTAATAACCTCAACTGGTTTGTCTCGTTTGTCTCCCATTTGAATGAAAGATGATCGCATCCAAATCAGGTGCCGGACCAGTCATTCAGCAACAACAGGTTTATTGTGACTTATTGCCATTTGATTGGTCGTGGTCGTGAAACTTCCATCAGAAATTCGTTTGTGAAAAGTTTACTTATTCGCTAGGTATTTGCGACCACCAAAAGCGTTCGGGATATCACAAAACAAGGAAGAAATTCGTCATTCTGATTTGTCTCGAAGGGACGGCAGCAGCAGCTGGTTTAAAGTGCAGCGCCAGACAATTCGCGGGTGGCACGATTTTTCAATTATCTTGCGTCCAAAACCTCTGGTCTGGAGCTTAATCCAATGAGAGAGAGGAAAGGGGGGACATTGCTGATTATGTAATTAAATTTAATCTCTAATAAGCAAATTTGCCCGCGTCTCGACCAACGACCAGCGGTTTCGAGGCGAAGTTGTTGTTGGACAATATGGTTTGGCCGCCGAGGAAAAATTGGAAGGAAAATATTGTTTTGACGGAGCAGCGACGGTTGGCGCTTTATTATTATGCAGTAAACAAATAGTTGCTAGTGCTTTGGGACAGTGGGAGATTGGTTTTCTTTTTGAGGATTAACCATTATTGTCTTGTAATGTTTGCTTTTTGACAGTATTTACTATTTACAGTTTTTTATTAATGTTATTTTAATAAATAATAAATATCTGTATTTTAGGCATTCCCCATAGTGCACCGCCCAAAACCCAACCCGGTCCACTCCAAGGAGCTTGAACCCACCAGCAGCGGGTGGTGCCCCCTTTGGTAGTTCTCCCTTTAGATTGACTTATTGGTCAAAGGAGTCGGCGGTGGCCACCACTTCACGGTTCAAACGGCCGTCGGGTTCAGTCGGTCGCGGATCAAGCAAGCGCCGCACATAATGAGAAATTACTTAATTTTGATTTTTGCTTTTCGGAAAATGGCAATCGATTATTCACTGACAAAAACACACCGCCAAACCAGCTCTCTATGACTTGATCCGAGACGGAGTATTTAAGTCTTGTGTTTGGAGAAAAGCCACCCCGGTGCATAATAACGGATAAAGCTTTGTGTGTGGGAAATTGCAGGTTTTGATAAATTGTTGGACAGGCTCGAGCTATTGCCTAGTGACCAAGTTTGGAGCCGGTCGAGGGCGCGCGCCTGGTGGACTGTGAGTTATGAACTATTGCTTAAATTATGCTAAATAAGGGGAAGGAGAAATGCATAAGCCTGCTGCAATGGACTGCAATCAGACTGTGTGCTGAAAAAAGAAAAATTGTTAAAATTTTCTGAGAAATTTTTGAGTATTTTCAAGAAACAAACTCAGTTTCCTTGTTTTGATATCATGCTACTGAGGTGCAATTTGGTAAATTTTCATGTAAGTTTATCATTCCTTGTTATAAATAATTACAAAAAGCATAATCTGAATTCGAGCTTGAACATATTTTGTCTTGAAAATTCACGGATCTGTTCCACGAAATTAAATTGAAAAATCATGCAAATTTCCTCGTCGATAAGTAATTACACCGTGTTCCAAAATCTCGCACCACCTTCGAGCGTGATACTAATTATCACCTGATGGTGATAAATCTCCCAAAAATGAGGGAGAGAGAGCCCAAACATCCCATCTTTTAATCACACACATGTTTGCTGCGCATGTTTGGTTCCAAAACAAACAAAATGATCTCATTAGGCCCATTTATCACCCGGTCGATTATGCTAATCCGGGTGTCGCCATATATCTTGGTTTTATTTAGTAGCCTCCAGCAGCGCCGGGCAACACTTCAATTCCCGCGGACCCACCACCAAGAAGTGCAAGCCGTTGGCCAGTGGTCGTATCAAATTTGGAATAAAATTACACTCGATTTCCCTGCTCATTTAGACCCTGGCTCGGACAGCAGGGCTGCAGCTTAATATGGAAAAGGTCAGCATTCCATAAATCACAAACGAAGTAATAATTCAAATCTAGGACACCCCCGAAACAGTATCGATTTCCTTCGAAGTCTTTGACTTATTTACTCAACTTTTTACCAAGATTTCAAAAACGAACAGGTTCGTTCCAAGGGTCGATCATCCTGTCACGTGGCCCCCGCAAAAAAAAAAAAAAACTGCGGATGTGCGTAGCATCAAACCCTTTTTGCATACCTGAACGAATCAATCCCCGGTGACAGGAAATGGCCCGACAGCGGAGCTAGAATCCATTAAACTAAGAGATGAAGCCAGGTGCAGACCCACTACTGCGTGAAATCTGCTTTGAAAGGCAAATCGCGCTACTTTCTGCCAGGTTCTGCTGCTTTCCAAATGCGAATGCAAAGCAAATTTCACAGTCAATTTGTCAGCTGATCGGAGTGGGAAGGCATGGGAGATGAGCCCGGTTGACGTCATTGGAACTTGCTAGGTGGAAGTTGACTTTATTCATACATTTATCTGGGCTATCTTCTAGGGGTTGGACTAAAGTGAGGTAGTCTTGCGTAATTGATCGTGTGTTAGCCATGGCATGTGATTTTACCCAAGTAAAAAGTTTAAGTTATTAAATAGAATAACTGGCAATTTTTGAATCCTTGAACTTATTTTTTTCAACTACATAAGAACATAAAGATTTAAGTCGTTGCAAATATTTTTTAAAGTCTATGTCGCCCCTTCCCGTGCTTCAAATCATTTCACCTAAAAAAAATTTATAAAATCACGTGATAAACAAAAAAGATGATTTCTTACTTTAAAAAAATACATTTATCTTTGATAAAATATATTAATTCAAAATAATTAGACTTAAGTCAGTTAGTCAGTTTATGTTTTAAAAGCACTGGGAGACCAAAAATATCAAATTAATTGTGGTGTTGCTGAAATCGGAAATAATTAAAAAAAAAAATTACCAAAACGGCACTGTACTATCAAAAATGGTTTAATTACTTTTGTATAAAATTTGATACTTTTATAAAAAGAATATAAACTTTCATTTGATACCCATATTGCAATAAACAATAAAATTAGCAAAGATTTTTTGAAAAAATACATAGCTTTTCGAAATTTTTGAGAGCTTAAAAAAAATATTGTTGCTAACGAAATGTACCAATCTTTCAGAAACTAAAATTTTAAGTTTTGTTCAAAAAAAATTTTCTTAGTAGATTTTGAGTAGTTTCTAAAAAATGTATCATTGATTTCTAAATTTATGAAAAAGATTCCTTTTATTTAATATCCATATTGCAAAAAAAAATTGACTTTGTTTTTTTTAAAATATGTAGTTTTGTGAAGATTTCGAGTATTTAAAAAAACATATCAAACATTTTTTTATTCTCAGATATATTCACTCAGATATGATTCACTGTTCGAATTGTTTTTTAACATAGCTGCTACAATAATTAATCACAGTACGAGTCTTTTTAATCTTCATTCCATTTTTTTTTTAGTTGGGTCTCGTGGCGCAGGGGTAGCGGCTTCGGCTGCCGATCCCGATGATGCTATGAGACGCGGGTTCGATTCCCGCCTTATCCACTGAGCTTCTATCGGATGGTGAAGTAAAACGTCGGTCCCGGTTTCTCCTGTCTCGTCAGAGGCGCTGGAGCAGAAATCCCACGTTAGAGGAAGGCCATGCCCCGGGGGGCGTAGTGCCAATAGTTTCGTTTTCCATTTTATTTAAAATACTGATTTTTCATAATTTTCATCACTATTTGACGATTTTATTAAGCAATATTGTCGATTTTGAATTTATTTTCAGCGAAATTGATTTTTCATGAGGAATTTGAAACATTTCACTATTTACAAATTTGACAACATAGAGTAATCAGGCTTATAGGATTTCTATCCGTGTAACTTACCTTTGGGTTTATTTAATTGAGTATTTTTTATTAATTTTCCCCGAGCAAGAATGAGCATTTTTTTCGGGATTTTTATTTGCTTTTTATAAATATTCAAAAACTTGTACCAAGACTTGTACCCAGAGAAGAGATTTTCTGATTTATTTAGTGTCTTTGACAAAATTGTAAACATTGTTAATAATTTAATTAGACTTTTCAAATAAAAAATTATTGCACAAGATAAACAAAATCGAATTTCTCATGTCTGGATAAGTTAGATGACAATAATGCAATTGATTGTTTTGGCACAAATTGTTAAAAATTTCATTATCTGACAGCCCTGATCTTTTGAAAAAATTACAATTTCTGAGAAATCATGCAAAAATCGAAAACATTATTTAAATTTTTTCAAGATGTTAAATCCAAGATATAGAAGATTGGATAAATGGTTGGGACCATTTGAAAATCATTAAAAACATTCTTATTCGGAAGCTTAAGGTTGCAATCTGATTTGTTTGTGTGAAAAATCAAACTTACAAAAAGGAGTAAGTTTTTGAAAATGTCTTTCCTTTTTTCTGAGAAGTTCTAAGCAATGTCTACAATTTTGCTGAAGACACCAAGCTGATCAGAAAATCCGTTCTAGCACGAATTTATGGATATTTCGTTTATGGCTAGCTATCTAAATTCAACGAAACTATGGACGAACTAATGGATAAAATTGCCTTCTTTAGTAACAAAAAAGTTACATCCTGTTATAAAATTTAAAAAATAATAATCAGTCTAATATACGTGGATGATCGTGTTGACTTCGAGACAATTTCCGACTTTGTAGCTGGTGACAATTGGTTCCTGACAATTGACGTCAAAAGCCCAACTCTGAATGGAATCTACGGAGGAGTATATCACTCACCGAGCAGCAGTGACACTAGTTTTATCGGAAGTCTGGAAACGTGGCTCAGGAGCGTCTTTGTAGAAGATAGGACGAACATTTTCGCTGGGGATTTCAACATAAGATGGAACGAGCCCGGTTACTCGCGTGAGCTGAGAAACGTTACGGAGGCTTTGGGGATGAAGCAGTTAGTGTCTGAACCTACCCGTGTTGGTCCTAGCAGCAGCACAATGATAGATCTCGTGTTTACAAATATGGTGGGTGGAGATGCACGTGTTGTAGAGGAGCTGAAAATTTCCGATCATGAAACAATTGGAATCAACCCGGGAAAAGCAGCGTGCATCTTTCCGAACGCAGCAAGACCCGGATTAGTTGGAGGCGGTACTCTAAGGAGAAACTGCAGGAGATTCTCCTTTCGAACCGAAGTCGAGCGGATCCAATGGCGTCAGTAAACGAAGCCGGAGAGAAATTTGACGCAGAAATTGTGGCGGCCGTTGGAAGTCTCGTCGATGTCCGCTTCGATGAGCGTTCAGACCCACATGACTGGTACGGGGATCAGCTTTCAACACTCAAAACTTTGAGAGACGATGCCTATCGGAAGTTTAAGAGCACCAAGTTGGTAAGTGACTGGGATAGGTACAAGCGTTGCAGAAACCGTTACGTGAACCAAATCCGGACATCAAAGAACTCGTCAATCAACAACGAAATAAGGAGCTGCGGCGGCGATTCAAAGAAGCTGTGGAGGTGTTTAAAATTGCTTATCCAGCCTGGAGGACAGCCGCCAACTGAGATAGTGTTTGGAGGACCACGAGGAGATGCTGAGACGGCGACGCTTCTGAACGAGTTCTTTGTACAGAGTGTGGAGGAGATACATGGAAAGATTCCACCAACGGCATTTACGCCGCCGACGACAGGAGGGACGGAACACAAAGAGTTGTTGAGTAACTTTGAACCGATCACAATGAACAAACTGAAGGAAACGGTACGGTCACTCAAGAATTGTGCTGGAGTTGAACATGTCACGAAACGGGTCATGATGGATGCTTTGGACGTGGTTGCAGTTGAGTTGCTGGATATCGTAAACAAGTCGCTGTCTCGAGGTGAATTCCCAGACGCATGGAAGAGGACCTTGGTGATTCCCATCCCAAAAATTCCTAAATCGAAGAATCCGGAGGACCACAGACCCATCAACATGTTGCCGCTGTACGAGAAGGTCATGGAGATAATCGTGAAGGAACAACTGTTAGCGTTCATTGACCGTACTGGTGTGCTGCTGAAGGAACAATCTGGTTTTCGGAAAAATCACTCTTGTGAATCGGCGCAGAACCTGTTGCTGTTGAAGTGGAAGCAGTGTATTGAAGAAGGAAGAGTTGTTCTATCAGTCTTCGTGGATCTGAAGCGGGCCTTCGAAACCATTGACCGGACGAAACTAATAGGTGTTCTCAAGAAAAGTGGAATACGGGGCACGGTACTAAAATGGTTCAGCAGTTACCTGGAGAACCGGACGCAAGTGACAAGGTACAATAGCGCGGTGTCATCAGAAACAGCAGTCAAGCTCGGAGTACCGCAAGGAAGCGTGCTAGGCCCACTACTGTTCATACTGTACATAAACGACATTAAACAGGCACTGAGGAGAGTACAGGTGAACCTGTTCGCCGATGACACAGTTTTGTTTGTGATTGGTGACAGCTTCGACGAGTGCTTTGACATCATGAACGAAGAGCTAGTAGGATTCACGGAATGGTTGAAATGGAAGAAGCTGCAGTTGAACATCGCGAAGACGAAGTGCATGGTAGTGACGACACGGAAAACCAACGACTGCAGACGGTGTGTACAGATGGATGGAGGAGTTGTGGAGCGGGTTGAGACGATGAAGTACCTCGGAGTCATGTTGGACGAAAAGTTGAATTTCAACGAACATATTGACTATACTATTCGGAAGGCAGCACGGAAGTTTGGTGTTCTGTGTAGGATCAATCGCTACTTGACGGCAGAGACGAAAGTTCAGGTGTACAATTCGCTCATCGCTCCTCACTTTGACTATTGTTCATCGATCTTGTTTCTGGGAACACAACGACAACTGAAAAGGATGCAGGTACTACAAAGCAAAATAATGCGGCTGATACTAAAGTGTGATCGACTGACGCCTCGACGGAGCATGCTCGAATGTTTGCAATGGATGTCGGTAAAGCAAAGAATCGAGTACAATACCCTTGTGTTTGTTTATCGTATGAAAAAAAGGATGGCGCCACAATACTTGACGGAAGCCATGGTATGCGGAAGAGATATCCATGAGCATGACACTAGAGGAGCTGACGATCTCAGATTGCAGAACTGGAAAAAGGCATGCACGCAGAACTCGCTGTTTTACAAAGGATTTAAACTTTACAACCAGCTCCCAGAGAATGCAAAGACGACAAGCAACATCAACGAGTTTAAAAGAAACTGCAAGGAGTTCGTACGGACACGGCCGTTGGAGTAGAAGTGACCCACGATGGTACTGTGAGGAAGAGCACGTTATGACCGTCGGCCATCTTCATTATCGGTACGCATTCGCATGGGATCACTTTGGGCCGCATATGATAAACCTGATCAAAAGTAACGCGAATCTGGGCGTGGTTTAACCCTATGCGCTCATATGCGAGTGGAATAGCAAATGGTTCCAATACCCTAAATTTGATGCAATCTGAGTGATGAAAGACTCTACATAGGATTTGTAAGAGCGCCTTGAGACGAGATAAGAGAGATATGGATGGGCATACACGGAAGTGGAGTAAGATTACAGGACACTCTCTAAACATGAACGAAGAATTATCGAAAGATATCTGCTCGTAAATCTTCCATACTACAAAAACTGTGTATGGGTATGAGGTGGGCCATCCAAGGAAAAAAGTGTTTAAAGTTTGATATAACAAAAATGATATTTTGGCGGGCATTCAGGGGTTTGTTCCGGTGAGCCTAAATCCCAAATATGTGCATTATTGGACGTGACAGGAGCTGGCGCTGTGCATTTGAATTTTAAACGGGATTTAATCCGTAAAAAAGATTTTCCAAAAATGTCAACTTTTGATGCATTTTGAGATGCTGAAAATAAACGCTTCAGTGGCCAAATGCCTCAAAAAATGTCTTTAAAAAAAAAAACATTTTTTGCGGGTTAAATCCCATTTAAAATTCTAATGCAAAGCGTCAGCTCCCGTCCAATCAAGCTCATATTTTGGATTTGGGCTCAGTATGCCCACCGAAACCAGCCCCTGAATTCCCGCCAAAAAGTCATTTTTGTTACATCCTAGCACAGTGGTCGGAAACGCAAATTTAGCAGGAATAATTTATTTCCGCTTCAGTGATGCATTTTCGAGCTTCGGTGTCTAAGAAGCATTTGTTAAAAATGAAATTCTACATCTTTTGGTCAAAACGATATTAGGGTGGTCCAAAAATTTCTAATATTTTCAAAAACCATCTTCGCTTCTAGATGAGATAGAGGTATACTTTCTTCGACAGTATTGTAGTACTTGCCATTTCAAACAACTTTGTCGAAGACACCAAATCTCTATCTCTTAATCTGATCATTCTACAGCATTTTATATGAAAAGCAGTAGGGTGGCCCATCAAAAAAAAGTTTTTATTGCGTATCTTTTTTGTATTATTTTTGGTGTCTTCGGGACATATTTAGAGCATAAAAATACGCGTCTTTTGAAATGTCAACAAAGTCGCTAGGTCATTTTGGTAAAAAGTTACAGCGATTTTAAAGTTTTTAATAGGCCTTTTTCAAATGTTTGTATCTTTTTGAGGGGGACACAAAAAAATACGCTCTGCGGTGCATCTGAAAGCTCAAAACTTCTTCTTTAATATGAATATAACATCTCAAAAGAGTTTTTCTCAAACCCAAGTTACAGCGATTTAAAAATGGTCATTTTATGAGATTTTGTACCATGCTCTATGAGAAAATTTACATGAATATCGCATTAATCAGTATCAACACTGCTCTTAGTGAGCTCAAATGCAGGTAAAATTGGTTTGTGGACAAACGTGGTCGAACCTGGTTTTTATGGCAACTAGGGTGGTCTTAGATGACCTAGGGTGGTTCATAGTCGTTCACTCTTATAAGATATGATTTTTTTAAATTCGCATGGCAAGAAAAATAAAAATAATAATAGTAAAGCAGCTTTTCTATTATTATTTTATTTGTCTTTTTCATATATCCATGAACAACCCTAACCCACATCCCTACACACACACACACACACACACACACACACACACACACACACACACACACACACACACACACACACACACACACACACACAGACATTTGCTCAGAATTCGATTCTGAGTCGATAGGTAGTAAGGTGAGGAAGGCAAAAATGTTGTATGGAACTCGTTGCAAAACTTGATTTTTTCAGCACTCTTCGTATTTATCCAACTCGATGAACCTCGTTGAATAAATGTACGACTCATGCTGAAAAAATCCTCTTTTTGCAACTTGTTGCATAAACTACTATTGGCTACTCAAATTTTGAAAAAAGAATAAATATTACACCAAGTTGATTAAAATATGCTATTTTAAATACTCTATTATAAATATATTCTTTAGAAAAATATTTTTGATATATTGGGCAAGAATTTAGGTAAAATCGAATTGTAGATTCAAGATAAAACATTAAAAAAAGAATAACAAGTATATCTGTCAATGTCCTACACAAACGAAATTCGATAGTCTTGCGCGCATAGATTTCAAGCCCCACTAGAGATACCGCTAGTTCCGATTCAAATCGGACATTCTGTTTCATGTTTCACCATCACAAACGAAGGGGAAAAAAACCAGTAGCCACCAGCGCAATCCTTTTAATTTCAAAAATAGCATCCCCTTCAGCCAGATGATCAACGAGCCTGGTCCACGCACTAAATCTCTCTGCAGCCAGCCTGTCCCAAGCTGGCTACAAGCCTTGTACGGCGGCAGCTTCTTCCCTGCAAAATGCTAAATCTTTCATCTAGATTAGTATGCAACGCGCGCAAATCCGCTGCTAATTGCTACTGTTTGCCATCTTATTGGCCGGCTACAGACTGCTGCAATCTTGATGATGTCGGTTGTTCCCTAGGAATTGCCCCTGTGGCTGTGTGGAGGACTACTTCACCTGTCGTGGCAATCTGTTACATCTTGCTTTGCTGACGCTGCGCTGGCTGGGACTACTTGGTAGCAATTTTCCACCTGAATGTGCAGTAGCAAGTGGCTTTTACCGGTTCTTAAGAGTCGTCGATGGGCAGGTAATAAATTAAATGTTCAATTCAGCGGGGAAAAGTACACGTTTGAGATGTGGACATGTCGTGGAGGATGCTGAAATTGAAGCTGGAAGGGAGATAAACAATTTAATTATAGCGTGAGTAAAACGCTGACAAATGTCTTGTTGAACTTCATAGAAGGGTAACTCAAAAATGTTTTCTTCCACCCAAACTTTCCTTCTCGGATCAATCTGCCCCAGATCCGGTTCCACTCGAAATTCCAGCAGCTCGTATAATTAGATTACATTTGCAGGTTATTAACTGTACCTCGACACCTGCCCACGGGCCCACGCAAACCGACGACCCCTTAAACGCTTCAAGCCTAATCCGATCGCGTTTTCGTAGATCTTAATCACCCTCCGTCCGTCTCGAGACCGTGCCATGTGTCGCCTGCATCGGAACTGGGTCTCTCCGGCGCGTTGGCGGTCAGCAGCCTGGTCTGTCCACGCTTATCCCGGCCCAGATTAAGACCGTTTACTGTCTCCATCAATCAATCAAAAAAAAAAATCTTTCTCCCGCGACACCGGGAGTGCTTCGGATTCCACCGGCGCAGACCGCAGTCCTTGGTGGAGGCCACTTGACCAGTGATGACGCACAACTTGGCGGGGCGGTTGGAAGATTGGATTAGTTCCAGCCAGGTGGAGTCCTCGAGGAGTTCCCTTTAGGCTGGGGTGGTGGTCACTTGACGGACCAAATTCAAATGAGGCAGGCGCAACGAAATGGAACTTTCATTTTGTACCTACTAAATGTGCTTAAATACCGGTGATGTCTTGCTGAGCGAATATTATTTAATATTTACATATTGATAAAAAGTAAGAGACTGTAAAGCAAATCTCTGGGAAATTTTCTATCATCAATTAATATTTATAGGAAATCAAATTTTCCCATGACCCATGAAGTGTATTAGGGTAGCCTGCCCGATAAACGACCTTCACAGCAGCAATCTAATCCTGAAGTGAAAAGATCAGATGTGTTGGTACGAGATGAGAATTGAACTCCGATTTACCACTTACGAGGTAGAAGCATAATTACATTTTAAACTATTGTTGGATCAAGTTCAAATCATCTTGCGGTTATAAGACAGTACCATTTCTTTAAGCTTTTGTCCCTTGAATCTGAGCAAAGTCAAGGGGTTAACCCTCTACAACCCAACCCTGGTTGTAGGCGTTTTTTTTCTTTCTAAAAATTAGCAAAATAATCCATTTTCAACCAATTTTTGATCTTTAAAATGCATTGAAAAAGAACTCCTAAAAAGTTACGAATAGTGTGACACTGTAATTTTTTGTTGGGATAAGTTTGGCTGTGTTTCTTACTAACATTTTCTCTATATTATGTGAAAATAAGTATAAAATAATTTGTGTAATATACCAGACTATGTCTCTTAGCTTTTTTTTTACAATTTAAATGTTAATGTTATCGTTTTATAGTATAAAAACAAAAAAACAAGCAAAAAATTGAAAAAGTGATAATAAAAACCTGAAAAAACTAGATAGGCAAAAGATAATTATGAAGGCTGTATAGTAAGCCAATTACTATATGAAACAAACATAAAATAAACAAGATTTATGCAAATTAAAATACTAAAACCGAAACAAGAAAAATTTAAAACAATGGAAGTAAAGTTTTCCGTAGAACAAATGTTGCTAAAACTGACTTCCTGAACACGGGAAAAAATAAAAAAATCGAAAAAATTGGGCAGTAGAGGGTTAACATTTGAATGAAATAAGTGTTGAATAATGCATTTAAACCAGTTCAAATGTTGCTTTAGATTAGTATTCATTTAAATTAACAAAAAAAAATATTTTTGTAGCTTAAGTTAGAAGTTCACTATAATTTAACATATCTTCACTTAAATCTAAACATAATCATTAAAAAATATCTGAAACGGTCAAATTATTTGAAATAAATTTAAACTCCATTAAAGCTATTTGAAATTTTAGCTCAATTTCCATGTTTTCGTCAATTTTGTTTTGCGTTGAAACTTTGATTTATTGTAAATCAATGATGATAAAAATTACATCGGTGTTAAATACATTTTAACGACCTTTTAATTTTAAATGTTTTAGTCTTGACAAGGACTTTCCCGTGGTATCTGCTAGAGTCGTATTGCCACTGCGTAACGAAGCAAATTTGTTATTTTTTTGGAAATTTTGTTTTCAAAATATTACCCTTATCTATCATTCTATAGCGACGAGATGGCCTGCTTATCATTACTGAAAATTAGCACTCATGGAGTGCCTAAAATGTTCAACTTTCGAAACTGATTTTATTTTTTAGTTGACCAAATCACGCGGTCACCAAATAGTACTTTAAGAAACAAATTGACAAAAGAAGATTTTTTCAGCACAAGTGCCGAAAAGTGAGTTTTGCAACGGACATATTTGAATAGGATTTTTTGAGTGAAACGTTAGATTCTCCGCTTAAGTTTGGTGACCGTGTGTTTCGGTCAACTCAAAAAACAAAACAGTTTCAATAAGTTAAAATTCAACATTCGAGTGATTAAATAAACTTATCAGCATTTTTATTTTTGGTGATAAAATATGCAATTTTGTCACTAAAGAATGACAGTAAAATTAAATATTTTGAAAACAGAAGTGTAATAATTGATTTTTGAAGAACATTTTTTAAAACGTTGATTTTTCATGTCCCGATTTTTTGTACAGACATGCTAAAGGTGATTCTTAACGCAGGGAAACGCATTTTAAATTGATTTCAACTGATTGTACCTAAATGTCTATTGAAATTTTGAAGTTTCTCGAAAAAAAAATTCAAAATAGTTTGTACCAGCTTTAAATCAAATCCCACAAGGAAATGATGATTCCAAATTACCAATTTTCAAAATAACACCACATCACACCACATTATTTCTCTAGTTGGTCGCAGTTGTCATAAGAAGTCATAAGGATAAAAAAATCACGGAAAATACAAAAAAACACTTTTACATTTCATAATGTATATCCCTTTTTCAAGATATTTATTCATTTTTAAAGGCAATTTTTTTATTTCTTAGCATTTTTAGTTAATTGAGATTAAAAAATTATAAAACAGAAAATTAAAAAAAAAGTTAAATATTTTTTAAACGTACCAAATAATGATAAAAGAAAGTATCCAGAATAGAATTTGTATAACTACAAAACTCTTTAATCAATAGGTACTGTAATTATTTTTCTTAATCTCAACTTTATCCTAAGAACAAGGACATAAATTATGAATAAACAATTTTTTTACCCAATTTTCTTAAATAGATTTTTTTTTGAAGATGAAGTTATTTTCAGTATGGTTTTGTTAAAATAAATTCATCATGCCGAGTAAAAAACATCAAACTTAAAATTACTAGTTATGGTTTCTACACTTCAATGAAAAATGTGTTTTGAATGCATTATACATCACAAAAGTATTGTTTATCAATCATTAAACGAAAAAAAAAATCAATTCTCAAAATCGTGAATTAAATTCACGAATGCGAGAACCACGAAGGCATATATATTCACGTTTATAGTGCAAATGCACCATACTCATGAATAAATTCCGTCGTTTTTCTTACATTCGTGAACTTAATTCACGATTACGAGAATTGATTTATAGTTTAGAAAAAATCTAAGTTTTGACGAGTTTTTTTTTTCAGAAGGATCGTAAATCGGAATTTTATAAAACTTCAATACCGTAATCTGGGGTGAATCGGGACTACAGTCTGAATAGGGACAGCAGTTTTTAGAGCACTTAAAGCTTTTAAATTTGGAAATGGATGTACACATTTTATTGGCCTGAGTCTGTTCTAACCGAAACCAACCAGAAAAATCAAAATATTGTGCTCCAACATAGTTAAAACTGCTGTCCCAATTCGCCCCATGTGTCCCGATTGACCCCAGTTTACGGTATATGTTTATGCTTTATCAATTTTTACTTAGCAGTTATTATCAAGACATGCAACAGAATTCCAAATCGTTTTCATTTGATCGCACGTATTTTTTTATTGAAATGTTGAATTTTTGAGAAACATATTTTATTGTACGCTGAGCCAATATTGAAGAGCGGGAAATGGAATCTTGTTTGCTGACATTGGAAAAATCTAGTTATTGTTTAAAAAAAAATCATTATTTTATAATTTTAAAGTATAATATCGCATGATATCCGAGTTTCTTTAAATACTGGAATTGAAAAAAATATGCCAATTAAGCGGGAAGGATGGAAATTCTGAAAACATCTCCTTCAAAATAAAAGCGTTAATTCAAATAGTTAATATTTTGTGAAAAAATGGTCTTCGAAGGTTTGAATTTTTTATGTATTCTATCTTTTTATTGTTATTTTATCTCAATTTATGAGGAATTTGTGAAATTACAAAGAAAATATAGTAAATTTACAAATGAAAAATTATTAACTGTTATGACATTATTTATATTAACGAATCTTTAGGTACACAGCTAAAAAAGCTGCGTGTAAAAGGCCTGGGTGTAAAATAAATATTGCATTATTTTATGCAATTTCATGTGACACCCTAAAATATGTAGCCCCCATCAGTATGGGAAACCTACTTGACCGAAATGTCAAGCTCATATATGCGTTTATTTTCACAGCATTTCATCGGTCTGATGGCCGAGTGGGCTAAGGCGCCAGTCCTTGCTGTTGGTGCTGGGCTTGAATCCCGTAGGTTGCAACTTTTTTTTTGTGTTTGAAAAAATTGTACATGCAGTGTGTAATATTAAGTGTTTGTTTTGACGAAGGTGATATGCATGCTTTTGCATGCGATTATACCATCGGATTTTTTGCTGTGTAAGCAGTAAAACATGGGAATACTACAACTGGGAATGAAGATGCTCGATTTTTTTTAATAATTTTATAACCTTTCCTCAGTGAGAAAGGCGACAAAGGTTAATTTATGCAATGAAATTTTCAACGTGTTGTTTTATTTTTTTTATTTTTTTTAATCTGTCTATTTTAGTTTATTACATGGTACGATCTTTTCATTTTACATAAATCATTTGGTTTTTTTCTTTTAAACAATTTCTTTTAAAATTATAACACAAAATTCAAAATTTTTACGATTGCTACGTTTCCTATAGAAACCCTAAAGCAAATGTTGTGTTCAACTTTGGGGTAAAGTTGATCAGTGTAGTTCAGCGCAAAATCAAGTCTCGAGGGTGGCTACCAGCTCCCTCGCAGCAGGTGGGCTTCCTCCTAGAAAAAAAATCCACGGAAGAAAGCAGTTGTTTGCGCAAATCGAGGTCTTGGTCGGTCGGGACCCACAAATGGACAGCTAAATGGCGCTCAACCGTTCGGTGACATAGACGAATGAATTAGCCTGGTGCTGCTGAAACTGCTTTTTGTGGAGGTGGACTCTTGGGGGGAGAAAGCACTTTCCTGTGGATGGTTTTGATGAATTGATATGACTTTTTTCACGCCTTGTCAAACGCGTTTGTGGACCGATTTGATCGCGCGCCCAAATTTGTCAGAGACCAGTGGACACACTAGGCTTGTTTTGGGGGAGATTCAAGATTGTATCACTAAACGGGCAGCGTTTTGTTGGATTAGAAATGTTTGAGTGTTTGTTACGATTTTTGACGCGGAGATTTCAGTCATGCATTGTGATCAAAATCAACTTGAACTCAGACATTTTGCTTGATATTTGGATAACAGATTTAGATAAAATTAAATTTTCCTATTAGCATAGCATAGCATAGCATTGGTGTCTACCCGTAGCTGCTACTTCGTTATTGACCAGGACCCCCAAACATTGCTCCGTGGACCACAGATGAAAAGTAGGAACCAATCATCACCCCTTCGCAATTTTCAAAGGTCCCTATCGTGCTGATCAATACCGACGCCGGCCACGACCAGTGGTAAGACACGGGGAAGTGGATGGGAATGTTAGCCGATACTTGAGTGATGGGACCGCCAAATCGACTGCGTCTCCGACAAAGTATCACATGAGTTTTGAGGGGTTAGTAAGATGGGTATGAGGTCAGGATTCACTGTGGTAGGTGATGCGACCATGAGCAATTTGTTTATCGGTTGAAATTTTAAAATCTTAGGCAGCCGGCTGCGGAAAGATACCTATCTAGGGATTTAAATATAGTATTAATTCGACCGCGATTCTCCAGAAATTCTCCGTCGGCGTGCCTTCCGATCAACGGTGATGTAGGAAGGGCTTCATTCATTAAAATTATTTTATATCATAAGCCTTAAAACATATCCGTCGACGTGCCTTCCGATCCTAGATGATATGGAAAGGACTTAATCCAGCAATACGACTTGCTTGTCTCAAAAAACAAAAATCGGATCGTTTCTATCGAAAACTATATAAAGAGAACAAAAATAAAATTCATCGGCCAACGAACGCGTGAACAAAAAATTAATGAAAAAAGAAGAAGAAGAAATCCAATCACCCCATGCACTCGAACAGCGACACAAAAGAGACGGAAAATAACACGAAAAAACAGGACTGCGCGTCCACACAGGCACCGCAATACTGATGCCATTATTTAATTATAATGACCAATCACCCCATGTACACAAATAGCGACACAAAAGAGACGGAAAATAACACGAAAAAAAAAAACAGGACTGCGCGTCCACACAGGCACCACACTACTGATGCCATTATTTAATTATAATGACCAATCACCCCATGCACTCGAACAGCGACATAAAAGAGACGGAAAATAACACGAAAAAACAGGACTGCGCGTCCACACAGGCACCGCACTACTCAGATAAAATTAAATTTTCCTATTTTTTATAAATAAATAAATGTTTCACCGCGGTCCCTAAACTGTAACCCCACTGTAGTTGTTGGTTCTCGATATTTAATTCACCATGTGAGTGGTTACCCAACTGTCCTTTAAATATTCCAAACTACTCAACACTTATGCATTCTGGACAGCACCGTCGCCGGTGATGTTCTCCGGCAAATGTTCTTGCCACCGTCACCAAAATCTTACGTAACTCCCCCGCATTTCATGTTTAAATGCAAATGCATCACTTAACTCTGAATTGGGCATTTGTTTTTGCTCTCCTCCCTCTGCTTTCTGTGTGGGATGCGATGTGATGAGATGCATCTTTATCAATTCAGATTAGTCTAGCCCCATCCTCCCACCACCCCACTCCACTCTATTCTGTCTGAATCCAGTTATCCTGGAACCGCCAGGTAAACAACAACTCGAAGCACATGCCATCACCAGCAACGTCTCCAGAATCGATCTTTCACACCTCCCCCACCCCCAAAAAGAGCTCATGGAGGATGTGTCACACACAATTCGTCAATCGATCAGCACCAACTCCACCAACTCCTCCACCTGGCGAGAGATAGAGAGAAAAAAAAGTAAAATCGAAGCCACTAAGGTAATTTATTCAAGAGAGGGGAAAAAAACCGAAGCGAAACGGCGGCAACCAGCAATTAATCAGTGCTTGAATAATTGAATGATTGTTTTTTTTTATCATCCTACCTCGTTTCCTCGAGGACGAACACACCATCACACGAAAGAGCTTCCATAAATTCAGAGCCTCGATCGTCTCGAATGGTCAAAGTAACAGCTTCCAGCAGCAGCCGCCAGCAACAATTTCAAATATGGAAATTTATAAAATATGTGTAAATATGCCTATATTAGTTGTATCGTTGTCGCGCCCAGGTGGAATGTCATCGATCCATCCATCTATTCGTCTATCCGGCGATCGTCGACTGGACCGTGCCTCCGGAGTCTGGTGGTGGGGGCCTAACGGACAGTGATCATATACATTATGGAACGAAACTGATTGCTGGCGTTTGTTTCTACAAAAAGGATACAATGTTTTCAAAACAACTTTAGACAACAACAAAAGTGATGTCTTCTTCAGATTCACATTGAAACAATTTAGTACTTTTATTTGTTTGTTTGTTTAATGCACAGTTGGTATGCAAATATGAGTTGTTAGAAATAACGCCGACGCGTTGGGTTCTGTTGCCCGAAACCAAGTGAGTTCGTTTGTCATTTGCGATCACGAAATCATATAAAACAGAGAAATTCAGAAATAACACAGACACCTTAGCATTATTTTTCTTTTACCACATTTACAGTTTAAGAGTTTTTTTTTTGGAAAGGTCCTGGTATATTTTTGATTTTTAGGTATTTTTTAATACCCCTGACTCAAGGCGGTTTCAAAAACACCCAATAAGCAAAAACTGGAAATTTGGTTTGATGGACCTTTAAAAAAAAACTCCAGAGTTCATCTTGGTATTCTTTTATTTTGTAAACCAGTATGTTAATTCTTCTGAGATCGGATCTTACATTTATTGTTATTGGAGATAACGTAATCCTGCATTACATCTTCCTATCAGATTAACAATTCCTTTTTTTGTAATTTTGAACTACAAAAATTTGAATGGTGTTACTTAGTAATTCGTGATTACTTCTCCATAAATGTTTTCTGCGTTGCAATTTTTCACACTCGACTCGTTGAACAATCATGATGATTATTATTTTGATAAAGGGGCCATCCATAAACCAAGTGGACACTTTTTTAGGATTCGTATGTTTTTTACAAAGGCATTTCATTTAAATTTTGAAAAGAATTTTACAATTTAAAATTTTATTCATCAAATTTTTGTAACAAAAAAAACGTTGTTCGTATTAAATTATTGAGCCATATTTAGTTGTTTCACACATCAGAAATAATCAGAAATTCCGTTCTCAACATGAGTACACTTTTGGACTCGACCTTCACCGATTTGGACCAAACTTGGAGGGAACGTTCATCTATCGATAGTTAACAGAAATTCCAAGTTTGGTACTGATTGGACCATCGCTCTATTTTTGGCAATGCCCTCTTTTTTGACGATTTTCTAAAAAAACTTTTTTTTTTCTTTTAATAATAACTTTGCAACTATTTCAGAAAAAAACTTTCTAGAGGTTGCACTTTATAGAAAATTGTCCAAGGAATTCGTTAAGGAATTTTAATCCTTAAGTGTCCCCGTTTATTATATTTTAAAGTTTTATTTATTAACATTCAGTTTTGACTAATTCCTTATATTTTAAATTTTTATTTAATCACCATCGTGTTCCCCGCACAATTTTACGTAATAATCAATGTTAACCAAAAACAAAAATAATCTATTGGCGAGATACAGCGATTTAACTAAAAAAAAGTTTCATTTTGCACAGCACTTGGAATTACATGAATCCCGCATAGTTCGGTTTTTATATGTGAGAAACATATTTCGGATTTGAATTCATAGGGCAGAGTGCTTCGCAAAGCAAACTTTTTTAAAAAAAAAACGCTGTATGTCGCCAATAGTTCATTTTAGTTTGAGGTTTACATTGATTTTGATGTAAAATTGTCCAGGGAATACGATGGTGATAAAATAAAAAAAAATAAAAATATAAGGAATTGGTTAAAACTAATACACACTAATACATAAAACGTCAAAATTTTGTATACCAGGGCACTAAAATTCCACCTTTAGAAAGACTTTTGCTCAATTAGTTGCAAAGTTATGATTAAAAGAAAAAAGTAAAAAAAGAGGGTGGTACCAAAAATAGATGGATGGTCCAATCAGCACCAAACTTGGGGTTTCTGTTAACAATCGATAGATGAACGTTCCCTCCAAGTTTGGTCCAATTCGGTGAAGGTCGAGTCCAAAAGTGCACTCAGTTGACATGGAATGACCCACATATAGTTTCTTTAATATGGGAGACATTGGCTATAATCGAATGAAAAATCATGCAAACATAAAAAAATTATAGTGTTTTGGGATCTGGATGATGGCAGCTATCCATTGTTATTATAGTTACATCAAAATTTTCAGAAAAATACGTATTTTTCCTGTTTTCTGAAAAGCATTTTATTACTCTTAAAAACTCAAAATATTTGTTATTGCAATATGGATATCAAAAGATTGTGTTTTTGTCATACATTTCAAATGTCATCCAATTTTTTTGAAAATACTGGAAATTTTCACAAAACTTCGTATTTTCGAAAAAAAAACTTAAAATTTTAGTTTTTTTTCAATAATTGTATCAAATGATTGGGATTTTTCACATATTTTGAATGTAGTGACAACATTTTTCGAAAATTCTAAAAAAATCCACAAAATATATATTTTCGCAAAAATACGCAAAATTTCAGTTTTTCGCAATATAAGTATCAAGTGATCCGATTTTTTTCATAGATTTCCAATGTAATAACAACCTTTTTTGAAAAAACTCAACATTTTCACAAAACTACGAATTTAAGAAAAAAAAACATTGAAAATTTCAAAAGGGTAGCAAATTATCAGAATTTTAAATGTTATAAATTTTAAAACTTTTAAATAGGGAGTATTTATTTAAAAAACGTAGTTTTGGGACAATTTGGAGTATTTTCAAAACATTTGTTATAGCGTTCGAAATTTATTAAAATTTCTCGATCATTTGATACCAATATTATCAAAACTGAAATTTTGAGCATTTTTTTTCAAAAATACGTAGTTTTGTGAAAAATTTAAGTATTTCCAAAAAATCGTGTTACCACTTTCGAAATGTATGAAAAAATCTCGATCGTTTGTTGTACATATTGTAAAAACTAAGATTTTAATTGTTTTTTTTTTTTCAAAAATGTGTAGTTTCGTGACAATTTCAAAATGTATAAAAAAAATCCGATCATCTGATACCCATATTGTGAAAAGATGAAATTTTGATAATTTTTTCAAAAATAAAATTTGAGTATTTTGAAAAAAATGTGTTATAATTTTCGAAATGTATGAAAAAATCCTGATCGTTTGATACCCATATTGTACAAAACTAAAATTTTTAGTATTTTTTTTCCAATATACGTAGTTTTGTGAAAAAATTTAGTTTGTTCAAAAAAAAAACCGATCATTTTTGATACCCATATTTTAAAATGCAGGAAACTTAAGTAAAAAAAAGCAGGCAGCTGAACGAATCAAAACCGGAGCATTGCAAAACCGAGTCGTGCAAAACTGGGGCATGACTGTAATTTGTGTTAACACAACATTTGAAAAATGGTTTAAACTACAGTAAGTCATATTCAACTATACTAAAGGAAACCATATATGAAAAAACAAACCAATTAATTCAGCTTGTAAAATGCCGTGATCAAGTCTCACAAATTGCACTTGTAGTTTCATTTCATTTCATTTTATTAGGTTGCTTTAACAAATACATTGGTGCAGTTGTTATCCTGAGCTGAGATATGGACTACCTTTCAACAGCTGATTTGTTCAAAATGGGGAGAGAGTTTACTGGTACTAAGGAGAACGAATTAGACAGACAAGGAAAAAAATTGCAAAAATAACCTTCGAAATAGCTAACGAATGTAGTTTTACTACAACAAATGTGTTTTTTAAGCAATATTTTGAAGGAAATAGAAATAAGGACAAAAACTTTGAACTAAAATTAACATGGTGTCACTGTTATTTAAAAATGCTTTGAAATGAGTCATCATACCACTTACAACGGTAAAAATTATTCAATTTCCTCTACCAATTCGGGTGGGTGCTTTTTCGAAGAAAAGAAGCTCCCCATACAGCACATGGATCGTTCATCCACCAAAGGTGTTGATAATAAGCATCTCGATAACGGAAGGGTGGTGCTGCTTGCAGAAATTGTGTACTGATTTCCATATTTATGAAGAATGCAAATTCGACATCTCTCGCGGCCTAGAAAGAAGAGTGTTTGTTTGCAAACACCTCTCCCTGATCGCCGGTTTTGCAATAATATCGCGGGGGAGGATGCGCTTTATGGATATTGACCAGATGAAGATGGTCAAAGAAGGGAAAAAGGGCGTGCGTTCGAGTGGCCAACCCTTAAGGGAAATGGTGGTCGTGAAACGGAGTCGCTCCCCTTGGCGCAAACGGTGAGTGAAATTGATTTCTGAGTTGCAATGGAACTAGACGGAATTGTGATTGAAAAATGTTTTTTATGGAAAAAAATATCAAGAATCGACGTCGAAATTTATTTGAAGAAATGTGTTAAATCAATAATCAATCAAAAAACTACTCAAAATTTTTCCGTCTTTTCACACAGGGAGGTTAATTGAAACCGCCTCCAACTGCCCTAAGCCAGTTCTGCAAAAGTGCATCATCTTGCAGACGCTTTGGCCTGCCAGTCAGTAGCACCACATCACATCAGCACCAAACGTAGACTGTGGTGCGACTTGGCCACACCAGCAGCCACACTAACTCCGACTATTTTGAATAATTCCCATATCTCGGGGGGCAATCCCGGAGCAGCTCCCGGTGTTGTGTTTTATTAGAGAGCTCTGGAGGAGAAGCTACACCAGAAGGATCAATCAAATATTCATGAACGGAAGGCTTGTTTGGTGTCTTGTCTCGGGGTTAGACACAAGCGCTTTGGATGGCCGGTGCTGGATGGTGCCAATTTTCTCCGCGAGAAACTGCACAGCAGCTTCCTGCTGACCCACATGATGGTAGTGATCCCGCCGGGGGTCAGGGATTTCAAATGTAAATTTTTGGATTGAATAAACTTAAATAAAGAAGTATTCAATTATTCCACAATGTTAAATTAATAATTTGCAGTTGAAAATAATAGATTATTGCAATCAACGCTGCATTTTTTGGAAACAAGAAAAAAAAAAATGTCTAATCTAGAAGAACCACTGACCCTAGATCGTAAACCTCCCACCGGAACGACGACCCCCCAACATGGTCCGACGGGTGGCTCGTGTGTGGGTCCACATGCGATGATAATTGGCCACTCATCATCACCCGCGACTACACTGACTAGCCAGGTCTTGTCCATGGTGTGAATTCAATTGTGGTGGGCCCCAAGGAGATGATCTCTGCAGAAGCCAGCCTCAGAGTTGTCACGTCGTGTGATTTCTCATAAAGATGTAAGCCGAGGGTCCCCGTCCGTATAAGGGCCTGGTGCGTTTCCGGAGAAGCACCTTAAGCGGAGGTTATCCGTGTGACGAGCTGTCAGATCCAATCTGGCAAAACCCCCGGACCAGTCGCAACGCAACGTCGGGTAATTATTTCGTACAAATCCTCGTACGCAGCGATCGAAGCCAATCCACCGCAACCACACTAATTGTCGGAACGTCTGGCAGATAAACTGCACTCGGAGGGATCGGACAAGTGCTTCCTCAATTTTCCAGTTCACGGGTCGGATTAAGTATCTTGGTTCGACCCGCGCGGCCTTATTTTGACAAATGGCTATGGTTCCCGGGGAGTGCGCATGCAATCGAGCTACCTGGTACCTTAGCGAGGGGGTCGTCCATAATTTTTTTTTTGTGTAATGAACTCTTATTTTCTGTTAATTGTGGTCTTTAAAAATATTATCTTTTAAAGTTCTTCACATCCCCAAAAATTAAATCATACCCGGACGACCCCTACCAGGCCCTCCAAATCCGCAGGTCCCCCCGTTGAATAATTAAGACAGCAGATTACTTGATTAATGGAATCGGGTTGTTCGCGGAAAAGCGCCGTGACAAAACATACCCGCACTGCACTCTTTCTCCACACTGCATCTGTAGCTCAGGTTGAACTTTCGAACGAAACAGTTTTTTTAGTTAAATGAAAAAAATAAACCTGTCCGGTTCACTTGTTGTGACTCCACGCTCTGGAAACCGCAACGCGGACTTGGCAGCGTGCAATTATTCGATTTGCAAGGTGTATCAACTCGGGACCTGGCCTTCGCTCCATGGCGTCGAGGTCTCCCCGGCGAAGAACGATGAAAAAGTGGTTTCAATCATTTTATTTATACGACTATCAAAGAAGAGGGATAAGTGCACGATAATTAAGTAATTATCTTGTTGCTTATTCAAATTGCACTTTGTGTGTTATTTATTGCACTCTTTGTGGAGCGCGAGTTGTCTGGCGCGGGAACTCTGTTTGCAGAAGTTACCTTCTTTCTGCTCAAGAGGAAAGACCGCGAAGATCGCCCCGGCTGATGGATGGCAAAGTCGGTGAATCTGCGTCAAAGAAATGCTACGGAGCTACACTTTGGGGTGGTGTGGGAAAGTGTTGCACTTTTGCTGGTGAAAAGAGGGTGGTAGAGGCTTTTTGGAAGAGGTAAGCAGGTGAAGTTCTAGGTGGATGTTTTAAAATTATTTATTTTGGTTTTGTACATCAAATGCTGTGAATTACATTAATTTCAATTTGAAAATCAATTGAGATATCGTTTTACAGAATAACAAAAACCTTGCACGATTCGTTCCAAAAATGCATTTAAAAGAATTTAAATATTTTAAGGAAACTAATAAATAAAACTCATTTGTGTTTTTACCTATGGCCAGAAAAGTGCCTAAAAAGTTAGAAGAATTTCAATATTCCACAAGCCCAGCTACAAAAAAAAATATAATATTAAGATTGTTTTGGAATACTTTCAAGAATTTACGCCAGTCGAGTTTATGATTCAGCTATTTAAATTTTATTGAGATTAAAAAACAAATCAATTTGCTAAAATATTTTCAAAAAGAAGCACATCCCAAACGTCATTCATTATTCATCTAAAGTAGAAACATTATAATCAAATTTTGTTTGTTTTTCTAATTTTTAACAATATGGAAATTTGAGTATTTTAAAATAGTATAGGCAAAATTTATTAAAAGCATTTTTTACATTTCAATGCCTCTGTGCTCCCTTATACTAAGCTTGCTGGTTTTCCTATCTCCACAAAATTATCATTCATTGCCAAATGCTTCTAAAGTTAATTGGATTTCATCCTGTACTGTATTTTGAACCAATTGAATGAAAACATAATTTATTATTAAAATATTAAAAAAAAACACTTTTTTTACTCACAGTACATGCAACTTATTTTAATTTATTTTAAAAAATTTCAAAATGATTTATAAACGAAAAGCTCGATTTTTCCGTTAACTTTCATTGTCGTGTTGAATAAAGTTCATTTACAATCTTTTTGGAAATTTGCAGAAAAAAAATTGCTGAGAAAGTACATAAAATTGTCTGCAGTATCAATATCTGCAAAAAAAAATAGTTCATAATCTGATATGCCTTTTTTTCATTTGGAAACTATGTACTTTCAAAACCCGAGCAGACAGAAATAACCTGGGAATAACATGTTTTGATATTTAAAAATACTAGGCCAATAACATTTTCTGTAATTAATGGGTAATTCTCCGTTAATCACACAGCAGTTGCCTCGACCCCTCTTTGATTTGCGTGAAACTTTGTCCTTAGGGGTAACTTTTGTCCCTGATCACGAAACCGAGGTCCATTTTTTGATATCTCGTGACGGAGGGGCGGTACGACCCCTTCCATTTTTGAACATGTGAAAAAAGAGGTGTTTTTCAATAATTTGCAGCCTGAAACGGTGATGAGATAGAAATTTCGTGTCAAAGGGACTTTTGTGTAAAATTAGACGCCCGATTTGATGGCGTACTCAGAATTCCGAATAAACGTGTTTTTCATTGAAAAAAACACTAAAAAAGTTTTAATAATTCTCCCATTTTCCGTTACTCGACTGTAAAATTTTTTGGAACATGTCATTTTATGGGAAATTTTATTTTACTTTTCAAAACTTTTTTTCGCGATAACTCGTGATGTTTATAAGCAAACCCCTTATATCTATATATCAAAAATTTTGTAATTGTCTGCTCTACAATTTTGTAGAACATTGTTACACTCTAAAAAATAACCCTGCAAAGTTAAAAAAACACGATATTTTAAAATGAAAAATTTTGTTTTAAATGAAAAAATGACCCTTCTGGGTCAATGTAGATTCGAAAAGTACATTCAATTTCCCATAAAATGACATGTTCCAAAATTTTTTACAGTCGAGTAACGGAAAATGGGGAAATTTTTAAAACTTTTTTAGTGTTTTTTTCGATGAAAAATACGTTTTTTCGGAATTCTGAGTACGCCATCAAATTGGGCGTCTAATTTTACATAAAAGTCCCTTTGACACCAAATTTCTATCTCATCACCGTTTCAGGCTGCAAATTGTTGAAAAAACACCTCTTTTTTCGCATGTTCAAAAATGGAAGGGGTCGTACTGCCCCTCCGTCACGAGATATAAAAAAATGGACCTCGGTTTCGTGATCAGGGACAAAAGTTACCTCTTAGGACAAAGTTTCACGCAAATCGAAGAGGGGTCGGGGCAACTTTTCCCGATTTCGTGTGAGTTGGTAGAGAATTACCCTAATAACAAGATTTGTTATTCGTCGTTATGATTTTTTTGTTATTGGATTGTTATTGTAATAATAGACTAATAACATTTTAAGTTATTCTTCGAACAAATCTTTGTTATTATTTTTTGTTATTTTAACAACTAATCCGATCATCCCAATAACAGTTGGCGGTATTCTTCCAAAACAAAGAATGTTATTCTAATAAAAAAGTTGTTTTGGCTTTTAACCAACATCAGACCAATAACAAATTTTGTTATGATAACATAAACTGTTATTTAACCCTTATGCAAAAATGGATTTTTAAAGAAGATTCCATAACACTATCTGTTATTTTAACAGTATTTGTTATTGAAATGGCATGAATTTAGTTATTACCGTCTGATCGGGAATGCTTATTAAAAACCTTATAAAGTGCTTGAATAAAAACTTCTTTAACTGAGAAGCAACTTATCAATTTCAAATTACGCGCGTTTCAATGTAATTACCAAATTTATTTAAAGGCCAGGAGCAAATTTCACCGCTAGCGTGAAATTGTGGACAATCACTAACCCTAACTGTTGGGAATGATGTACGATCGGTTTTTTACCAAGCATAAAAGCTCAAAGCTTAAACAATTTACTTTAAGAAGGTATCGAAAATTAACCCAAAAACGTTTGAAGTAATTTTGTAAATGTTAAATAAAAAGCGCCGTTTTCGAGTAAGCATAAGTTCAGCAAAAATGCTTTTTTATAGTCCCTTTTGAAATGTGAGTCGTTATTTTTTTTATCTGAGATTTTTTTTAAAGAGGTTGAGAATATTTCACTCGAGTTTTACTTCTTAACATCAAACATCGATAATTAATTTTGAAATTAAAACTTAGGGGCCATATGGTATACACTTAGAAATTCTTTTTTTATTGTAAATTTAAAACCAATAAAAAATAAAGGAAACAGTTTTATTTTGAAAATGTAAAAATTAAGCCTCTATGGTTGTAATTACAAGAAAATCTTTTATCAAAAATTCACAAAAGATTTTTTGATTTCAAATTAATTTAACCCTCTACTGCCCAAATTTTTTTTCGAAAATTTTTATTTTTCCCGTGCTTAGGAGGTCATTCTGAGCAACTTTTGTTCTATGAAAAACTTTACTTCTCTTGTTTTATGTTTTTCTTGTTTTATTTTTAGTATTTTCATTTGCATTTATCTTGTTTAGTTTATGTTTGTTTTTGGTAGTATTTGGCCTATTCTTCCACCTCCTATCATTACATTTTGCCTATCTAATTTTTTCATGTTTTTACAGTCACTTTTCCAATTTTTTGCTTGTTTTTCACATTTTCTGCTAGAGAATGGCACCATTATCATTTAAATTGTAAAAAAATGCGTAAAAGCTTAGCCTAGGACACTAGAAAAATTACTGCATACTTCTTTTTACTTAAAACATAGGACATGTTAGTAAAAAACACAGCCAAAGTTGACCCCTAAGAAAATAACATTTTTAAAAACATTGGCAAAGGCACATAAAACAAGTAAAACTTCCAACCCATAAATTTTCTGAAATTTTAAGAGTTCTTCTTTACAATGCATTTTAAAGATCAAAAATTGGTTGAAAAATGGATTTTTGGCGATTTTTCAAATCGAAGCCCGTCTAAAGGCGGGGTTGGGTTGAAGAGGGTTAATTTAACATTCAAAAATGTTTTTTGGCAGTTTATTTCGAAGATTTCTTTTAAAAAAAATTATAAAATCTAAACTGAACAAGAAACAAAACGTCCGTCCGCTCAAAAAAAAAAGAAAATTGCAACACATCAAGGTTTTTTTTTTGCAATGTCATTGGTTTGCGTTAATTGATAAAATCTAAAATTAATTTATTCTGTAACGTTAACTTATAGCCATTCAGTTTTAAATCAGATTTTTTGATTATTTTTTTTTTGTCTAATCAAATTGCAGTAAAAAAAGAAAAAAGAATTTTACAATACAGGAAAGTTATGATTTTTTGATAATTTCCGTTTATAAATGCAAATAAATCAACTTTTTTACAAGCACTTTTGTTGAGAAAAAATATTGAAGATATGAGCAATTCTCTACGAAATCGGTCTTTTTTCTTCAATTTTAATTTTTGTATTTTTTAATCCGACTGAAACTTTTTTGGTGCCTTTGGTATGCCCAAAGAAGCCATTTTGCATCATTAGTTTGTCCATATAATTTTCCATAAAAATTTGGCAGCTGGCCATACAAAAATGATGTATGAAAATTCAAAAATCTGTATCTTTTGAAGGATTTTTTTTATCGATTTGGTGTCTTCGGCAAAGTTGTAGGTATGGATACGGACTACGCTGGTAAAAAATGATACACAGTAAAAAAATGTGATTTTTTATTTAACTTTTTATCGCTAAAACTTGATTTGCAAAAAAACACTATTTTTTTTATATGTTTTAGAGGACATAAAATGTCAACTTTTCAGAAATTTCCAGGTTGTGCAAAAAACCTTTGAGCGAGTTATGAATTTTGGAATCAATACAGATTTTTAAAAAAAATCGAAATATTGGTCGTAAAAATTTTTCAACTTCATTTTTCGATGTAAAATCAAATTTGCAATCAAAAAGTAATTCAATGAAATTTTGATAAAGTGCACCGTTTTAAAGTTCAATTCATATTTATTTGACTTTTTTGAAAATAGTCGCAGTTTTTCATTTTTGAAAATTAGTGCACATGTTTGCACACTTTAAAAAAAAAATTTTTGAAAAGCTGAGAAAAATCTCTATATTTTGCTTCTTCGGACTTTGTTGTTACGATCTTTAGTTGCTGAGATATTGCAATGCAAAGGTTTAAAAACAGGAAAATTGATGTTTTCTAAGTCTCACCCAAACAACCCACCATTTTTCAATTTCGATATCTCAGCAACTATAGGTCCGATTTACAATGTTAAAACATGAAACATTCATAAAATTTTCCGATCTTTTCGAAAAAAATATTTTCAAAAAATTTATATCAAGACTAACATTTAAAAAGGGCGTTATATTGAAGGGACATAAACTCCAAAAAATATTTGGAACGGCCCAAATATACCGAAGACATGGTGCCTGATCAGAAATCCTATTCCTAAAAATTCATAATCAAATTGGAATGGAAACTTGTACGGACGTACCAATGCTGTAAATTGGCTTCTTTGGTCTTAGGAAAGTCCCTTACAAAATTTAGGTTAATGAAAAGTTGAAATTAGTCCACTCTCGTCACCCTTAGTCCCTTTCGATCATTACTTCAAACGACACTCTAGACTTAATGACATCTCATCAAGTAACAAATCAATTTGACGATCGCTTGAGCAAAGCAACGACGTTCACTCTAAAACAACGCAATGACACTTCAATTAGGACATTAAACCCATTTTAAGGGTTTCCCTGCTCTCCAAGTGCCAGAAAAGGGTGACAACTGTTGGAGTTCAAACGGTTACGACGGTGGGAACTCCGAAACCCGTGCGCGCGTTTCCGACAAAGCAGTTCAAACTTTCGCTCTCGGCGAGCTTTGGGGGGCTTCCCTCCAGATATTGGTGCAAGCCGACGCACATGCAACTCCATGATGGGGTCTGAAATTGTAAAAATTCAATTTAGAGAAATAAAGCAATGAACGAGTTTGTTTACGATTTTGAAGCGCCGCTAAAGCGCGTTGTCGTCACTCACCTTAAACCAGCGGCTTAAGGCGCGTAGTTTGAACCTAAAATGGGTATTGCACCGCGAGTTCGCGTTGTTTATGATTATTACATGGGCTTTGGGTCCGGAACGCGCGCGCGCTCGCGCGGCGAGATCAAGCTCCGGCGCGGCGATCCAACAGCAGTCAGTGTGTTGTACGATTAGTTGTAATTACCAAGTGTATTAGCGGTGGCGAAGAAACACATTTTGCTGCTCCTGGCTGTACTAAACTGGGCCTGGAGCTGGGCCTTAATGTGACGAAAATGGGATAACCAAACACGTACAGGTCGTACATTAGTCGCGATAGCTCTAAATTGGAAAGGCAGTTTATTGGAGAGCAATTATTGTGAGGGAGAAGCGAAGAAAAAGTAACTTGGATAGTCAAGGTAAGGTGATATATTTATTAAAATGAAATTTTAGTGAAACTTCTTATTGCCAAATGAAATCTTGTATCAATCCAAAAATTAATACTTAACCAACTGAAGTCTTGCCTTCATCAAATTGCTTCAAGCAGCAAACATTTTTAGTTGAACCGAGTAGAAATCCTAACTTCTTGCTAATCACCGATCAAAACGGTAGGCTCTTCAGATTTCAGATATTGGATGAAGCAGGATTTTTTCCGGATCTGTTTGAGAGAATCAAATTTCCTAATGTTTTCAAATATTTATGTTAATGGTATTATCACTGATTTCGTTCATAGGTTTTCTCTTTTTAAAAAATCTGGCTACCGTAGCTTACCACCAGCTTCCAACGTGCGCGTTGACGAAGGAGACTTGCGATGGGTAATCTTTCGTAATCGATCCAAAGTGTTTATACACACGCCTTAAGCTGCTTACGGTCTGAACCTCAGCTATTAGTCATCGCGCGTGAAGAGTGCGCAGCACCAAATCGATCGATCTCGATACACAATTTATCAAGGCACACTTTCGTCCGTTGAGGGACACACCTCGCTCCTAAATCAGAAGATGAAGAAGTGTCGATGATGATGATGAGGATCTCAAAACTTTGATCGCCGGGAAAAGCCTCCAGGGGAGCATACATTAGGCGGTGGTGGCGGTCCAGCTGAATTAAATTATCACCGCAGATTAAGATCTCATACATATTTGGAGGTTTTTGTTATTGATCGGAGTCGATTTGGTAATTTATGTCGTATGCCGATCGCGGACTGAACGGGGTGTTCCAGATTACAGTTGTGCGCGTCCAGTCCGGGACTATTTCTCGAGAACTGCGGAGCATGAAGCAAGTTCAATTTTTCAACTCTGCATTCCAAACTAGTTCCGAGATTGATTAATGCTTTCACTGGATCTGGCTGCGCTGGTCAGCTGGTGTTTCTAATTGATAGTCTCAAATCATTCATCAGATTGGTGAAGCTTTCTGGATGTGAAGAATATGTTTGGTATGCAGGAGAAAATTTGAAATTCAAGCCAGATCCTGATGTTTCTTTGTCATTACCAAGTTTTATTTAAACTAAATTCCTATTGAATATTGAGTAGATCATCTAGAAATTTTATCTTAAATCACAAAGCAACACAAACACAATTATTGTTTCAACTGCGTAGTGCATGAATCGCCCAGGTTGGTTAATCCAAATCATGATAAATATGCTTTTAATCCAACAAATCATTGCGATTCTTCTTGTTCACAAAACCACAAAAGTAATGACCGTGACAAAAGTTTGATGGAAGAGACTCCATTTCCCGCAAATTCACAGTTCACCTAACCATTTGACCATCCTCCTTCCTACGGACTCTCAAAAGTGATTACCCGGTTGCACACGTGCTTCTCGACGTCGTGTGACCACAAATGGTCAGTGGTGGTAATTTTTCACGAATTTGCTCGTGGCCAATTTCACGCGTGGGGTGATTTCTCACAAAAATGCCATCGCTCCGCAACGACGCCGCAACCCGTCAACATCGAGGGAAACAAGTGGTGTTCGTGTGGCAAGGTGTTTCGCAATAAAAATGGCTTTTTCAAGTAGTGTTAACCCTCTACAACCTAACCCCGCCTTCATTTTTCAACCAGTTTTTGTTCTTTAAAAAGCATTGGAAAGAAGAACTCTTAAAATTTTTGAAAGCTTATGGGTTGGAAGTTTTACTTGTTTTATGTGACTTTGTCAAGGTTTTTAAAAATGTCATTTTTTACGGGTCAACTTTGGCTGTGTTTGTTACTAACATTTCCTATATTTAAAGTAAAAAGAAGCATTCAGTAATTTCTGTAGTGTCCCAGACTATGCCTCTACGCATTTTTTTTTACAATTTAAATGATGATGGTGCCATTCTATGGTAGAATAGGCCAAACACTACCAAAAACAAACATAAACTAAACAAGATAAATGCAAATTAAAATACTAAAAATAAAACAAGAAAAACATAAAAAAGAGAAGTAAAGTTTTTCGTAGAACAAAAGTTGCTCAAAATGACCTCCTTAATACGGGAAAAATAAAAAAAAAATCGAAAAAATAAATAAAAATAAAAATCGAAAATCTCTTGCTGCGAAGGGATTTTTGATCGAATGGGAAAAAATGATATTTTTAATTTTAATATTTTATTTCAAAAAGTTGAATTCCTGTATGTTTTTTTTATGATTTTATATGATTTTTTTTAAATTCATGATATGTTTTAAAGAAGCAAAAATTTAATTCCGCTTGAGCCTAGGATGGTGCAAAATCTGGCACATGAGTTATAAATTTTTGAAACAGGGATGATTTTTGGAAAGAATTGAACACATGGTCATGCAAAACTCTTGAATTCAATTTATGGCGTAAAATCAAACAAGGAAACAGCCATTTTAAAAGTTTAAACTCTTGACGAAAACTTTTCAGATTTTGGCAATTTATAAATATCAAATCAGAAAAGTTGATTGGACTGCTGATTGCTGATATATAGCCTCTTGAAGATTTAAATTTGTGAAAAATCAGCCTTTTTCAGTCCTAATTTGTCACTTAAATATCAGTGCAAACTTAAGCCTTTCCCGATAGTTTTTACATCAAAATGCTCATCATTCAAAACAACGCACTTGATAAAAAAAATATTTTTATTTGTGTGATTGATTTTGCTTTTTTTGTCATGAAAACGTTACTTAATCCACCTTTAGGTGGTTGGTGCCTTCCTCACATTTATAAAGTCAATACATTCAGTAAAAATAGCAACATTTCCCCCGAGATTCCACCTTAACATGTTTAACAAATCAACTTTTTCAACTAATTTGGAAGGTCTTTCGATTATCTAACTAACGACAGGTCGCATGATGAACCCGGACTTCATTTTTATCAAAATATCTGAGATCCGGCTTCCAAAAAGTGTATAAATAACATTTAAGTGCTAATAACTTTTGATAGGGTTGTCAGATCTTCAATGTGTTGGGCTCATTGGAAAGGTCTTCTAAATACCTTTCTGAAAATGTATAACATGATAGGTTTTCTTGCAAAAACCACCCTTTTTACAATCTTCCAAACATACGCCAAAATTGTTTTTAAGCATAACTTTTGAACTACATTTCCATACTTTATAATATTAACTAGGGTTTTGTGGGACCCCAAGACGGATCGAATGAAACCAAAACGGTCCAAATTGGTTCAGCCAGGCCGGAGATAATCGTGTGCATATTTTTCGGTGCACGGACTTACATCTAGCCACACGCGCAGACATTTGTTCAGAATTTGATTCTGAGTCGATACGTATAAGTGAAGGTGGGTCTACGAGGTCGAATTAAGAAGTTCATTTTTCGAGTGATTTTACAGCTTTTCCTCATTGAGATGAGGATGGCAAAAAGTTTTTTTATATTGGTGATTATTTCCAATAATAAACTTTTTTTTTCAACTATCTAAACTCTGCCTTTCCAACGAGCTCACAACATTGAAGATCTGGCAACCCTGTCTTGAGTTATGATCACTTAAGTGATATTTATATACATTTTTAAATTTAGTTAAGAATAAAAAAAGAAGCCGGATCTCAATTAAATTAATGTAAACGATGTCCGGATCCATCATCTGGTTAGGTAATCGAGAGACCTTTACAACGAGTCCACAACATTGAAGATCTGGCAACCATGATTCGAGTTATGACCACTTAAGTAATATTTATGGATCGAAAAAAAAAATAGCTGAAATATGTGTCCAAACCCCTCATATTACCCATTGTTGGTAAAAAGTGAGCAAGGCATTAACCACATAGTTGGATTAAGTTAGCTTTTGAATGAAGTGAAACTTTAAAGATAAATCGTTGAACAAGGATATTTTTGAACAGTTATTCCTCCAGTTTTAATAAAATTAAATAAATTGTGTTATGACTGAATCAGATGTTAGTGACGAAGTGAAGTAATGAATGACATTTGAATTAATATTTACTTAAATTTTAAATTGCTTCAATAAGACATATTTTCAACAAAGCATTTGTTTCGTAAAATAATAGGTGTCAAAGTACGGATAAATTATTAGTTTTATAAAAACAAAACCTAAATCGGTTCACAATAAAATGCATAAACTTTAAATTATTTTCCAGGAACCATTGACCCAAGAGCTATTTCACATTCAAAATGAATCCGTGGGCCCAAACAATCCAATAATATAAAAATTTTAATAACAAGCCACAATTTAAACTATACATCGAAAATTCATTAATATTTAAATAATTGTTGAATAAACGTGAACACACTTACAATGATTCCTTACGCAGAGGAATGCATTTTGAATTTATTTCAGACGATTGCATTTCCATTTACATTCATATTTTGAAGTTTCTTGGATTTTTTTTGTCTCCTGATGTTTCGAGTCGACTTTGAATAATATTTACAGCATCTTTACGAGAGAAAAACAACTTATAAGGGTGGTACGAAATCTGAATGGAAAATAAATTAAGTAAATAAAATAAAAACATAATAGCAGGTTTTTGGTCGTATCTTTATCGCAAAAAAAAGCATTTAATTGCCAAGAGAAATTAAGCATCACATTATTTTCAGGAGAGCAAATTCAGAACAAAAATAATGTTTTGTTGGAATTCAAATTTATTCGAAATCAAAAATAAAAAAATACCAAAATACAGAACTGAACAAATTAATTTTTTTTCTAATTTTAAATATGCAAAATAAATTAATTCTAGATAAAGAAAATCATAAAAAAAAATCATAATTATTCATAAGATCATATGATTAGGTGAAAGTGGGGCAGGTGTAACAAGCTAAGGAAATGTTCGTTAAAACCCAATAAACACGTTAAAAATCAGTCGGATTTTTTGATAATCATCTTATCCCAGATCTAAGACTTTGATAGAACAAGTTTCAAAAAAAATTCAGTTGTTCACGGTAAAAATAGATTTTAAAATTATTGATTTTCAGTACGGTCTACTCAACCAGTGGGGCAAGACAAACAACCCGTTGGGGCAAGAAGAGCAATGCATGAAATAGCATTTTAAATGGCTAACAATTTAACTGTTATCAATTTGAGACGTCAGATTACAATGTATTTGAAAAGTTCCTTTCATTTTTAGATGAAATAATAATATTTTACTAATAATTTGAACACTTTTCGAAAAAAAAAATATTTAAAAGATCAATGGTGATTTTAAATAATATCGCTATATTTTTTATGAACATTTTTTTTTACAATTTATAATTAATTTTTAAGTATTTTTATGCATTAATATCCCAATTAAATATAATTTTGCAACAATTCGTAAGTTTTCCCATACTTAAAATCCATGTGGTACACTTGCCCCACTTAAAAATGGTTTTCGAAAACCCTTCAACAAAAACAATGAAATGATCTAGAAAAAAACTTCATTTTGATAAAATGAGCCTTAAAACGGATCCTAAGCCTCATTTTGTACTTTCCAAATATCATTCAAATATTAAAATTTGAAAAAAAAACCTCATTCAATCTTATATTCCGTGGTGATTACGTCGTTATGGCGGTTATGTGGTAGAAGAATCAACTAATTGCAGTGTTAGCAACAATTCCAAATAATGGAAATATCAAAATTGTAAAAATACGGCCGTACGAGCGATTGTTCCTTTTGCCCCATATGGTCGTCTTGCCCCACCTTCCCCTAATATCAATATTTCTTTGCTAACCAGCTGAGGGTTCCGCCGTCAGATTTAAAAAGCCCCCGAACAAATTGCCGTTCCACACAGACTTTCCTCCTTTATTTGGGGTCTCTGCCACACAGGTTCCGCATTAATATCGATGTCAATGCTAAAATTCGCACTTTAATGGTATTTACCTGTTACCTGTGCTTGTCCAGCAAGCCGGCCCCGGAGGGAATTGCCTCACAGGTCAGCTCTCGATGAAATCATCGATCGCCCTCACCCGCGCTGGTGCTGAAGAGCGTGTGAAATTCGCTGAATAAATTGCTTCGACCTCGTGGTTTCCTTGCGTCGTCCAATTGAGTAATTTATTAGCAGGTCTTTTTTTTAAGCTCGAGGTGTTCCTTCAAAAGTTCAATATTTGCAATACATCTCAGTAGGAGTTTGCTCAAAGAAACCTTCGCCGCAATCCTTCAAGATGTTCAAGTCATTGAGTCAAGTGCATCGCAAAACAATGTAACACTTTTTAATGGTGAAATTAAATCAACAGGAAAAAAACCCAGACAATTTCAGTACTTTTTATGGTCAAAGGAAGGATGAAAAAGATGACACAAGGTGGCGGGACGGAACAAAGAGACACCAGCCAGGAGCAGTACCGAGATATTCCATCATTACAGGCCGTGTCCAAGGTTGAAGGTAATGAGGTAGTGAAAAAATATTGAAAGGTTGAACCCTTTTGAAACTGTAACATTTCTGGAGTTTTTTTTTGTAAAGGTCCAAAAACAGAATTTCAAGTTTTTGCTTTTTGGGTGTTTTTGAAAACGCCTTAAGTCATGGTTTATTGGACCGTTTCAAAAAAAACTGCAGATTTGATGTTTTGTTTTTTTTAGATAATTTCTAAGTTGATTATGTTCTCATTTACTTTTGTAAAGTCAATAATTTTTGTATAACTTGTTTGAAACCATCAAAATTCAGTACACCACCCTTGAGCAGGTCAAACCTCACCCAAGACGCAATCAACACTCCTCAGAAGAAAAGCAAAAAAGCATAAACCAACAAGGTAAAGTGCATCACCCAGACATGGTCAACACTACAAACTTCAAAACTGGCAGACAGGTCCAACTCCTCACCGGAGAGGTCCTACCTCACTACAGGCAGCAGCGCACAGGTGATTAATAGTTATTCAATGAATGAGCGATTAAAGTTTTATTTATTGCATTTCTTCGTTCGCACTCGACTGCGAGTTTTTCCCCCTTGCGAGAACTTTTCGCCACAATGTAGCTTTTGAAGACTTGGCTCGCTTTTTTACGCTGCCCGATAATCAACAATCTTAATGGGCAAAAAGACTGCCCTTAATGGATCGATGAGTCGTCCGCGCGGTCCGGCCGAAGAAATGCCGGAGATTCCCTTTTAACACCTTAACCCGCGCGAGGGGAAGCTTACTCAGGTGTGCGAGTCTTAATCTCGACCACTCGACGACGGCGAGCGTCATCATCAAGGTCAGCGAACGGATAATGGTCTCTCGAGGGACCACGGCTGGGTCCGGTCCACCGGAAGATATCGGAACCGTTGCCGAAGGTGTGAGTTATTACCCAGTAGCAGTGTTCAATCGTCGATGACCGGTGCGCGCCCGGTGACCATTAAAATTTCTTCGCTATCAAAACTAAGCGCCCTGCAAGATCATCCGCTTGAAGTGGTCAGGGGTTCTCGAACAGTTTATCAAACTACATGGTTCATGGTCTTGCCAAAGTTTCGTGAAGACTTCTCTTGGCGACCTCTTAGGCTGGATTTTCATGGATTGTGCAACGACATCGAGAGCACGAGCATCACCAACTCGATGCTCGTGGCTTGCGTTACTTCATTTAGCTTAGACACAACCCCAAAATCGACTTTCCGGAATAAGGAACACTTGCATGCAAGTTAACGAAGGATGGAAAATGACAGATTCAAACGTAAACAAAGCAGCATTAGGTTTTACGCCGACTCGATTTGGAGGTTAGAAGGAGTGCACTGTTTACATGGACTTAGCGCAGTTCGATGCGGTCGTCGATTTTGTTCGGGGAAAGACCATGTAAACAGTGCACACGAGCTGTCAAATGACGTCACGGCGTAAAACCTAATTGGTGGCGATCGGAATTCCAGAACAACTTTTGAAATAAGCTGATGTTGTTCAATAAATCTTTTTCAAAAAGGCGTATGATTAGACTAGCGCATAATTTAATTAAATAAAACCTTTTGCCTCATGTTCGTTGCGAAAAATCGTGCAAAAAAGATGAGAGATAATAGAGTGGACAAAAAGTTGGAAAAATTTTAGGAATTTTAAAAAAATTAAGTAATTTAAAAAATTTAAGAAATTTAAAAAAGTAAATAATTCAAGACATATGAGAAATTTAAGAAATTTAGGAAATTGAGGAAATTTAAAAAATTAAAGAAATTAAAAAAAATAAGTAATTTAAGGAACTAAAGGAATAAAAGAAATTTTAGAAATTTTAAATAAATTAAAGAAATTATAGAAATAATATAGAAATTATAAAAATTTTAGAAATTTTAAACATTTTAAAAATTTTAAAAATTTTAGAAATTTTGGAAATTTTAAAAATTTTAGAAATTTTAGAAAATTTAAACATTTTAGAAATTTTAAAATTTTTAGAAATTTAAGAAATTTTAGAAATTTTAGAAATTTCAGAAATTTTATAAATGGGTAATTCTCTACCAACTCACACGAAATCGGGAAAAGTTGCCCCGACCCCTCTTCGATTTGCGTGAAACTTTGTCCTAAGGGGTAACTTTTGTCCCTGATCACGAATCCGAGGTCCGTTTTTTGATATCTCGTGACGGAGGGGCGGTACGACCCCTTCCATTTTTGAACATGCGAAAAGAGGTGTTTTTCAATAATTTGCAGCCTGAAACGGTGATGAGATAGAAATTTGGTGTCAAAGGGACTTTTATGTAAAATTAGACGCCCGATTTGATGGCGTACTCAGAAAAAACGTATTTTTCATCGAAAAAACACTAAAAGTTTTAAAATTCTCCCATTTTCCGTTACTCGACTAAAAATTTTGGAACATGTCATTTTATGGGAAATTTAATGTACTTTTCGAATCTACATTGTCCCAGAAGGGTCATTTTTCATTTAGAACAAAATTTTTCATTTTAAAATTTCGTGTTTTTCTAACTTTGCAGGGTTATTTTTAGAGTGTAACAATGTTCTACAAAGTTGTAGAGCAGACAATTACAAAAATTTTGATATATAGACATATGGGGTTGCTTATAAACATCACAAGTTATCGCGATTTTACGAAAAAAGTTTTGAAAAAGTTACTTTTGCGTTTCTCTTTGTTTCGTCGTCCGTGTCTGTCGCGGGTGACCATGAACGGCCATGATCGATGACGACCAACTTTTTCAAAACTTTTTTTCGTAAAATCGCGATAACTCGTGATGTTTATAAGCAAACCCCTTATGTTTATATATCAAAATTTTTGTAATTGTCTGCTCTACAATTTTGTAGAACATTGTTACACTCTAAAAAATAACCCTGCAAAGTTAGAAAAACACGAAATTTTAAAATGAAAAATTTTGTTCTAAATGAAAAATGACCCTTCTGGGACAATGTAGATTCGAAAAGTACATTAAATTTCCCATAAAATGACATGTTCCAAAAATTTTTACAGTCGAGTAACGGAAAATGGGAGAATTTTTAAAACTTTTTAGTGTTTTTTCGATGAAAATACGTTTTTTCGGAATTTGAGTACGCCATCAAATCGGGCGTCTAATTTTACATAAAAGTCCCTTTGACACCAAATTTCTATCTCATCACCGTTTCAGGCTGCAAATTATTGAAAAACACCTCTTTTTTCGCATGTTTAAAAATGGAAGGGGTCGTACCGCCCCTCCGTCACGAGATATCAAAAAACGGACCTCGGATTCGTGATCAGGGACAAAAGTTACCCCTTAGGACAAAGTTTCACGCAAATCGAAGAGGGGTCGGGGCAACTGCTGTGTGAGTTGGCGGAGAATTACCCAAATTTTATAAATTTTAGAAATTTTAGAAATTTTAGAAATTTTAGAAATTTTAGAAATTTAAAAAATTTAAGAAATTTAAGAAATTTAAGAAATTCAAGAAATTCAAGAAATTCAAGAAATTTAGTAAATTTAAGAAATTTAAGAAATTTAAGAAATTTCAGAAATTTAAGAAATTTAAGAAATTTAAGAAATTTAAGAAATTTAAGAAATTTAAGAAATTTAAGAAATTTAAGAAATTTAAAAAATTTAAGAAATTTAAGAAATTTAAGAAATTTAAGAAATTTAAGAAATTTAAGAAATTTAAGAAATTTAAGAAATTTAAGAAATTTAAAAAATTTAAGAAATTTAAGAAATTTAAGAAATTTAAGAAATTTAAGAAATTTAAGAAATTTAAGAAATTTAAGAAATTTAAGAAATTTAAGAAATTTAAGAAATTTAAGAAATTTAAGAAATTTAAGAAATTTAAGAAATTTAAGAAATTTAAGAAATTTAAGAAATTTAAGAAATTTAAGAAATTTAAGAAATTTAAGAAATTTAAGAAATTTAAGAAATTTAAGAAATTTAAGAAATTTAAGAAATTTAAGAAATTTAAGAAATTTAAGAAATTTAAGAAATTTAAGAAATTTAAGAAATTTAAGAAATTTAAGAAATTTACGAAATTTAAGAAATTTAAGAAATTTAAGAAATTTAAGAAATTTAAGAAATTTAATAAATTTAAGAAATTTAAGAAATTTAAGAAATTTAAGAAATTTAAGAAATTTAAAAAATTTAAGAAATTTAAGAAATTTAAGAAATTTAAGAAATTTAAGAAATTTAAGAAATTTAAGAAATTTAAGAAATTTAAGAAATTTTAGAAATTTTAGAAATTTTAGAAATTTTAGAAATTTTAGAAATTTAAGTAGTTTAAGATATTTAAGAAATTTAAGAAATTCAAGAAATTTTAGAAATTTTAGAAATTTTAGAAATTTTAGAAATTTTAGAAATTTTAGAAATTTGAGAAAATTTAAAAATTAAAGAAATTTAAGAAATTTAAGAAATTTAAGAAATTTAAAAAATTTAAGAAATTTAAGAAATTTAAGAAATTTAAGAAATTTAAGAAATTTAAGAAATTTAAGAAATTTAAGAAATTTAAGAAATTTAAGAAATTTAAGAAATTTAAGAAATTTAAGAAATTTAAGAAATTTAAGAAATTTAAGAAATTTAAGAAATTTAAGAAATTTAAGAAATTTAAGAAATTTAAGAAATTTAAGAAATTTAAGAAATTTAAGAAATTTAAGAAATTTAAGAAATTTAAGAAATTTAAGAAATTTAAGAAATTTAAGAAATTTAAGAAATTTAAGAAATTTAAGAAATTTAAGAAATTTAAGAAATTTAAGAAATTTACGAAATTTAAGAAATTTAAGAAATTTAAGAAATTTAAGAAATTTAAGAAATTTAAGAAATTTTATAAATTTAAGAAATTTAAGAAATTTAAGAAATTTAAAAAATTTAAGAAATTTAAGAAATTTAAGAAATTTAAGAAATTTAAGAAATTTAAGAAATTTAAGAAATTTTAGAAATTTTAGAAATTTTAGAAATTTAAGTAGTTTAAGATATTTAAGAAATTTAAGAAATTTAAGAAATTTTAGAAATTTTAGAAATTTTAGAAATTTTAGAAATTTTAGAAATTTTAGAAATTTTAGAAATTTGAGAAAATTTAAAAATTAAAGAAATTTAAGAAATTTAAGAAATTTAAGAAATTTAAGAAATTTAAGAAATTTAAGAAATTTAAGAAATTTAAAAAAATTTCAGAAATTTAAGAAATTTAAGAAATTCAGGAAATTATAAATATAAAGAAATTAAAGGAATTTAAGAAATTTAAGAAAGTAAAGACATTTAGTATATTTTTTATATTTTAGAAATTATAAATTTTTAGAAAACTTTGAAATTTTAGAAAACATTGATTTTTTTAAAAACTTAGTAAATTTATATGTTTAAGAAAATTTTAATTTTTTTTTGAAATTTTAGAAATTTTGGAATTTAAGAAATTTAATCAAAATCTAGGCAAGCAATCCGTCCAACGGTGCATGGAATCCTCCTGCAAAACAATGTCCAGAAGTCCGGCCACCGGTGGACCTATTCCTCCTGCAAAACAATGCTCCGAAATCCATCGACTGGTGGACAAGTTCCTCCTGTCAGCTTGGCCAGGCAATCCGTCCACCGGTGGACGGATTTCTCCTGCAAAACAATGCCCTGAAATCCGTCCACCGGTGGACCGATTCCTCCTGCCAAAACAATGTCCAGATATCCGGCCACCAGTGGACCGATTCCTCCTGCAAAACAATGCTCCGAAATCCATCCACCGGTGGACAAGTCTTGTCAACTTGGCAATCCGTCCAACGATGGACGGAATCCTCCTGCTAAACAATGTCCAGATATCCGGCCACCGGTGGATCAGTTCCTCTTGCTAACCTAGGCAAGCAATCCGTCCACCGGTGGCGGATTCCGCCTGCAAAGCAATGGCCAGAAGATCAACTCCATTTCACCATGCAAAATCAGCTGTTTTGATTTTTGACAAGGTCTGGTTTGACAGATAGAATTTGTTTCGTCAAGTTTCATTCCCATCCCGTACCAAGCGTTTCAAAGCGTTATTTAGGTTTGTGTCTAGGTGCCGCTGAGGTAGCAAAAGGCACTGGACGAGCATCGAGTTTCAATGCACGGACATTTTAGCAAAGCATGGTCGTGAGTATGCTTTCGATGTCGGTCGTCTGAAGATGCTCGTGCATCGAAAATGAAAAGTCGGAAAATCGCATTTTCGCAACTTTCCGGCGATGGGTATGTATTTGTTTGTGCTTATACTACCATAAAATATCAATCTAAACCATTTTGCGATTTAACCTGATTGATAAAAATGAGTTTTCGGCAAAATATGAGCACGAGCATCGAAAGCCGCTTTCGATGTCGGTCATCGAAAAATCCATGAAAATCCACCCTTATGATCACACCTCCAAGAACCCCTGAACCCCCATCCAGAAGCTCTCTATTACACATTGCACACACAGGTTCGTGCCGAGGCAATCAACGCAGCTTCCCGGGTGTCCTATCTGGCATCATCCATCATGTTCCTAGAGAGTCGTCGTGGACTTTATCGCGAAAGCTCGCGCAACCTCAACTCGGGTAGCCTTATGGGTCTGAGATTAGTCCACGTCGTCGCCGTACGCATAATGACCAGCTACTTCAGGGATCATGTAGATTAGGGACGGGGTCGTCGTCGCAAAAAGGGCGACCATGACCATAAAGCCCCCCTCTCACCCTTTGAAGAAATGGTTGATTAATAACGCAACATTTAGCGAACGCAAATAGCGAATCAATTGACGCTGCTGGGGTGATTATTTGTGTGCAGGGCTCGGCTTTTATTGGCCACACACCGGTTGGTGGTCGGTCGGTTGGTTGGGCCCCAACTGGGTGGTCAACCTGGCCAGCCGGACTAATAGGGTCTTTATGGAGTGCCCCCTCCTCACCCCCCTCGTTTGCCGCAAGAGTGAAAGAGATGTAAATGTGCGTACTTTAGCGAAATATTAGACCGTAAAACTTGTGGAGAGTGAAGTTGCAACCTTGCTTTGTGTTATGGTGCACTATTTATTATAGGAAATAATCCAGTTTGTTCCAGAATTTCGAGAAGAGAAGCATTTGACTTGACAAACAGAAAAATAAGCATAGTTAAGCCCGTATCAGCTAGTCCGGTATAGATCTACAAAAAATGCTCCATGGATCACAGATGTTCAAAGCACCCTCTAAGCAATACCCGTTCTTGCTACGAATACTTGACTTGATACTTGATACAGAGTTGTAGGATAACTATTAGTAGGGATTTTCTCAAAACTTATACCAACATATTTTTGTATTCTTTTCATCTTTTTATTTAAAATGCTTTGTTTGTTTTTTCCTTATAACATGACTTACACTCATAAGTTATTTGAAATCTGAAAAAGCATTTTCTTACCACTTCTAACATACTAGTGTATTCTGCCAGTCTTGTGTAATGCTTACATCTTGACAAGTTTTAACAAAATCCTGTAATTTTGAATGTGTTATGTTATCATAGATAATCTGTTTTTTTTGTTTTGTTTTTAATTCAGTACCTTTTTTTCTTCTACTCTATGGAATTATTTTTTGGACAATTTATATTCACAATATTTTGTGAAGTCTGTAAGACTCTATATCACAGTTTTCTTTTTATGAAGTTGACTTAAGTATATATTAATTTTTTACTACCTGTTTTCTTCTTCTCTATGGAATTATTTTTTGACAATTCAGCTTCACAATATTGTGTATCAGTTCAATTGACTTCATGTATCAATGTTTCTTAAGAATGCTACAAACTCAAAACCTAAGAAACCCAAATAGATCATGAAGATAATTCTCTCAAGAATCAGTGATTATTCATTTGTTTTTTTTTTTTTCGTACAAGATTTCATAAAATTCTGACAATAATCTATATAAAAGTCTGTTAGAATATTCGAAACTTTGTATCATGAGATCGGATATTCAGATCCCATGCTTAAAAAAAAATTGCCCATAACACAAAAATATAATTACAAAAAATACCATATTTTAAAAATTAATTTTTTGCAATTCCGTCGTGAAACTACCTACTTTTCCTGTCATTCTTGAACGACGAAAAAGCCTACTTTTCTGTACCAAAAATAACAGAATCGAATAGCAACACCTTTTCAAAATAAATGCTGAAAAGTTCTACTTTTCAGCACACAAATGGGTGCTGAAAAATTGAACTTTTTAGCACTTGTTTCGAAAAGTAACACTTTTCAACATTTTTTTGATTTAAACGATTTATTGACAAAAAAAAATAAAAATTTGAGATAAAATTTCACTCAGTTTGTGTTTTTTGGAATTGAAAAAAATGTTGCATGAAACTCGTTGCAAAACTTGATTTTTTCAGCACTCTTCGTATTTATCCAACTCGGTGAACCTCGTTGGATAAATGTACGACTCGTGCTGAAAAAAAACCTCTTTTTGCAACTTGCTGCAAAACTACTATTTAAATACGTTCAAAAATACCATCTTTTGTTAAAAAATTTTTTGGCAGTGTTGCCAAATTTTCGAACTAATAGCAAAATTTAAAAAAAAATAGGAAAAATAAACTTTGTTTCCCTTAAATTTCAATATCATATATCATATTCAAATTCACTGTTTTCGAGATATCTGGAGTTTTTTTTTAAAAGGTCCAATAAACCAAATTTTAAATTTTTGCTTTTTGGGTGTTTTTCAATACCCTTGACTCAAGGCGGTTTCAAAAACACCCAAAAACTGGACAACACATACTGGAAATTTGGTTTATTGGACCTTTTCAAAAAAACTCCAGATATATTCAATTGAAAAATGATTTTAAGCTGATAACATGAACTTTTATTTTCCTATGTAAGGCATGACAAAGGTTCACATATAAATTTGATTTTAAGATATTGAAGAATAGACCAAGGATTGTTCAGAAGCACTTCCCGATAAATTTTTTTTCAAGAAAACGAGTTTTTTTTACCATCACCAAAATTGCTTTGAATTTATATGAGACGAAAACTCTGCAAATAAAATAAATTAAAGAATTTTTAAATTTTTTGTCCCCTCGAAATAAAAAAGATCAAAATTTTTAAATCGACCCTAACATTGGAAAAGGTCTAGGAACATTTATTTTCGAACACATCAAATGTAAGGGCGATAGCTCAAAAGAAGACACTTTTGTTATTTAAAACATATCGAAACAAAATTTTTTTCCAAAAATATTATTTTGTGCAATCCATTTGAAGAGTGTAACAATATTTCTCCAGAATTCCTTTGCAATACCACAACTTTGCCCAAGACTCAGAATCGATCATGACTATTTGAATTGCCTTTTTGTATGAACAGTTTACAAATTTGTTTGAAAATGTTGTGGACGAACTAATGATGCATAATGGTTTGTTTGATGTTAGAAAAGATACACACAAAGCTAAATAAAAAAAATACAAAGAATAGTCATAGTCTCACAGATGTCTTAGAGAATTGCTCAAGATGACTATCCTTTTGAGTATGTGACACAAATGATCTTTTTGGGTGTTCAAAAATGGTTTAAGCTTAATTTTGAAATTCAATTTACTGAAAAACTTTAGTGAAATTTCAATGGTTTAAACTTGTCATTTTTTTCGTTTACGATTGCAAAAATTTATAAATTATTATTATAAAAAATAATTTGATGACTTCATCAATATGTGTACAACATTCCCATTAACAAATATTTGTTTTAGTTTATTAAGCTCTTTCAAATTTGATTGTTTTCATAAATCTTCTAAAATGCCAATTTATCTGCTTCTGAAGTTTTTTTTTTTCTTTAAATGTGTCAATTCGCATCGACAAAAAATAATATTTTTTCTGACAGCAGCAAACTGACTTACAGTTCCGATCGAGTCGTCTGAGTTCGTAATGAATGAAAATGTTTTCAAATCACTCTTGAATGTTTGTGCCACTCTACTAGCAGAAAAGTACCAGCTTTGCTATGAAATTGGCAGCATTGTTCTGTGGCTATTTTTGCAGATTTAAATTTTCAAAACGGAGTCAGAATATTTAACTCACATGGACGCTCGCAAAAAAGTTGGAAAGGTAACTTCAACTCGCTGGTTCTCGGGAATAACTCAACCAATCGGGACGATCCTTGTTTCCAGTGATTAGTAAGAATGTCTACATGATCGTCCAAGGAATTTTAAGCGTTTTTTTGAAACGCGAAAAAAAAAAAGTTGGAACGATGTTTTTGATTACAAAAATTACAAATTTGAGTTATCGTTCCACCTTTTTTAAGGGCTTTCAAATTGGAATGTTAAATAATTTCACCACGATATTTAAACATATAAATCGTCTGCCTGAAAAATTCCATCTCTTCCTTCGTCAGCTCCCAATCATTGAAAACTTCCAAATGTTTCAACTTGTTGCAATATTGTGCCACGTTTTGTGCCGATTGATGTGTCGTTTCCCAGCCTCTCAGTACAAACTTTGTTAGCTGAGTCAACGTTTTACACATGACTGCGACCACTTCATCTTTAATTGAGTCCACGTTATCAAAGGTGACCTCGGTTAGATGTGGAAATTGAGTAAAAAATTGTATCATATTTACTGTAGGAATACCCCATATACCTTTCATTTTTAAACTTTTCAAGGTACTTACTGACTCAAGCGGACACTGATCGTTGATCGTAAACACTATGTTGTCCAACTCCAACTTTTCCAACGATTTCAGATGTAACGCCAAAGCTGGGAGTTGTGACCAACGTTCAAAACGACTCTGCTTAATGGTTAGATATTCAAGATTCG